>NC_092708.1:396439312-396739312 GCF_047496885.1 Scyliorhinus torazame | reverse complement strand
TGGATAGAGCGGAGAATAGAACTGATTGGATAGAGCGGGGAATAGAACTGATTGGATAGAGCGGAGAATAGAACTGATTGGATAGAGCAGAGAATAGAACTGATTGGATAGAGCGGGAGAATAGAACTGATTGGATAGAGCGGAGAATAGAACTGATTGGATAGAGCGGGGAATAGAACTGATTGGATAGAGCGGGGAATAGAACTGATTGGATAGAGCGGGGAATAGAACTGATTGGATAGAGCGGAGAATAGAACTGATTGGATAGAGCGGGAGAATAGAACTGATTGGATAGAGCGGAGAATAGAACTGACTGGATAGAGCGGGAGAATAGAACTGATTGGATAGAGCGGGGAATAGAACTGACTGGATTGAGCGGGAGAATAGAACTGATTGGATAGAGCGGAGAATAGAACTGACTGGATAGAGCGGGAGAATAGAACTGATTGGATAGAGCGGAGAATAGAACTGATTGGATAGAGCGGAGAATAGAACTGATTGGATAGAGCGGGAGAATAGAACTGATTGGATAGAGCGGGGAATAGAACTGACTGGATTGAGCGGGTGAATAGAACTGATTGGATAGAGCGGGAGAATAGAACTGATTGGATAGAGCGGAGAATAGAACTGATTGGATAGAGCGGGAGAATAGAACTGATTGGATAGAGCGGGGAATAGAACTGATTGGATAGAGCGGGGAATAGAACTGATTGGATAGAGCGGGGAATAGAACTGATTGGATAGAGCGGGGAATAGAACTGATTGCATAGAGCGGGGAATAGAACTAATTGGATAGAGCGGAGAATAGAACTGATTGGATAGAGCGGGAGAATAGAACTGATTGGATAGAGCGGGGAATAGAACTGATTGGATAGAGCGGGGAATAGAACTGATTGGATAGAGCGGGGAATAGAACTGATTGGATAGAGCGGGGAATAGAACTGATTGGGTAGAGCGGTGAATAGAACTGATAGGATTGAGCGGGAGAATAGAACTGATAGGATTGAGCGGGGAATAGAACTGATTTGATAGAGCGGGAGAATAGAACTGATAGGATTGAGCGGGGAATAGAACTGATTGGATAGAGCAGGAGAATAGAACTGATTGGAGAGAGCGGGGAATAGAACTGATTTGATAGAGCGGGGAATAGAACTGACTGGATAGAGCGGGAGAATAGAACTGATAGGATTGAGCGGGGAATAGAACTGATTTGATAGAGCGGGGAATAGAACTGATTGGATAGAGCGGGGAATAGAACTGATTGGATAGAGCGGGGAATAGAACTGATTGGATAGAGCGGGGAATAGAACTGATTGGATAGAGCGGGGAATAGAACTGATTGGGTAGAGCGGTGAATAGAACTGATAGGATAGAGCGGGGAATAGAACTGATTGGATAGAGCGGGGGAATATAACTGATTGGATAGAGCGGGGAATAGAACTGATTGGATAGAGCGGGGAATAGAACTGATTGGATAGAGCGGGGAATAGAACTGATTGGATAGAGCGGGGAATAGAACTGATTGGATAGAGCGGGGAATAGAACTGATTGGGTAGAGCGGTGAATAGAACTGATAGGATAGAGCGGGAGAATAGAACTGATAGGATTGAGCGGGGAATAGAACTGATTTGATAGAGCGGGAGAATAGAACTGATAGGATTGAGCGGAGAATAGAACTGATTGAATACAGCGGGGAATAGAACTGATTTGATAGAGCGGGGAATAGAACTGATTGGATAGAGTGGGAGAATAGAACTGATTTGATAGAGCGGAGAATAGAACTGATTGGATAGAGCGGGGAATAGAACTGATTGGATAGAGTGGGAGAATAGAACTGATTTGATAGAGCGGAGAATAGAACTGATTCGATAGAGCGGGGAATAGAACTGATTGGATAGAGCGGGAGAATAGAACTGATTGGATAGAGCGGGGAATAGAACTGATTGGATAGAGCGGGGAATAGAACTGATTGGATAGAGCGGGGAATAGAACTGATTGGATAGAGCGGGGAATAGAACTGATTGGATAGAGCGGGAGAATAGAACTGATTGAATAGAGCGGGGAATAGAACTGATTTGATAGAGCGGAGAATAGAACTGATTGGATAGAGCGGGGAATAGAACTGATTGGATAGAGCGGGAGAATAGAACTGATTGGATCGAGCGGGGAATAGAACTGATTGGATAGAGCGGGAGAATAGAACTGATTTGATAGAGCGGGGAATAGAACTGATTGGATAGAGCGGGAGAATAGAACTGATTGAATAGAGCGGGGAATAGAACTGATTTGATAGAGCGGGGAATAAAACTGATTGGATAGAGCGGGAGAATAGAACTGATTGGATCGAGCGGGAGAATAGAACTGATTGGATAGAGCGGGGAATAGAACTGATTTGATAGAGCGGGAGAATAGAACTGATTGGATAGAGCGGAGAATAGAACTGATTTGATAGAGCGGGGAATAGAACTGATTTGATAGAGCGGGAGAATAGAACTGATTGGATAGAGTGGGAGAATAGAACTGATTGGATCGAGCGGGAGAATAGAACTGATAGGATAGAGCGGGGAATAGAACTGATTGGATCGAGCGGGAGAATAGAACTGATTGAATAGAGCGGGAGAATAGAACTGATTGGATCGAGCGGGAGAATAGAACTGATAGGATAGAGCGGGGAATAGAACTGATTGGATCGAGCGGGAGAATAGAACTGATAGGATAGAGCGGGGAATAGAACTGATTGGATAGAGCGGGGAATAGAACTGATTTGATAGAGCGGGGAATAGAACTGATTGGATAGAGCGGGGAATAGAACTGATTGGATAGAGCGGGAGAATAGAACTGATTGAATAGAGCGGGAGAATAGAACTGATTGGATAGAGCGGAGAATAGAACTGATTTGATAGAGCGGGGAATAGAACTGATTTGATAGAGCGGGAGAATAGAACTGATTGAATAGAGCGGGAGAATAGAACTGATTGGATAGAGCGGAGAATAGAACTGATTTGATAGAGCGGGGAATAGAACTGATTGGATAGAGCGGGGAATAGAACTGATTGGATAGAGCGGGGAATAGAACTGATTTGATAGAGCGGGAGAATAGAACTGATTGGATAGAGCGGGGAATAGAACTGATTGGTTAGAGCGGGAGAATAGAACTGATTGAATAGAGCGGAGAATAGAACTGATTGGATAGAGCGGGAGAATAGAACTGATTGGATAGAGCGGAGAATAGAACTGATTGGATAGAGCGGCGAATAGAACTGATTTGATAGAGCGGGGAATAGAACTGATTGGAGCGATCGGCGAATAAAACTGATTGGATAGAGCGGGGAATAGAACTGATTTGATAGAGCGGGGAATAGAACTGATTGGATAGAGCGGGAGAATAGAACTGATTGGATAGAGCGGGAGAATAGAACTGATTGGATAGAGCGGGGAATAGAACTGATTGGACAGAGCGGGAGAATAGAACTGATTGGATAGAGCGGGAGAATAGAACTGATTGGATAGAGCGGGCGAATAGAACTGATTTGATAGAGCGGGGAATAGAACTGATTGGATAGAGCGGAGAATAGAACTGATTGGATAGAGCGGGGAATAGAACTGATAGGAGAGATCGGCGAATAAAACTGATTGGATAGAGCGGGGAATAGAACTGATTTGATAGAGCGGGAGAACAGAACTGATTGGATAGAGCGGGGAATAGAACTGATTGGATAGAGCGGGGAATAGAACTGATTTGATAGAGCGGGAGAATAGAACTGATTGGATAGAGCGGCAATAGAACTGATAGGATAGAGCGGGGAATAGAACTGATTGGATAGAGCGGGGGAATAGAACTGATTGGATAGAGCGGGGAATAGAACTGATTGGATAGAGCGGGGAATAGAACTGATTGGATAGAGCGGGGAATAGAACTGATTGGATAGAGCGGGGAATAGAACTGATTGGATAGAGCGGGGAATAGAACTGATTGGGTAGAGCGGTGAATAGAACTGATAGGATAGAGCGGGGAATAGAACTGATTTGATAGAGCGGAGAATAGAACTGATAGGATTGAGCGGAGAAAAGAACTGATTGAATACAGCGGGGAATAGAACTGATTTGATAGAGCGGGGAATAAAACTGATTGGATAGAGCGGGAGAATAGAACTGATTGGATAGAGCGGGAGAATAGAACTGATTGGATAGAGCGGGGAATAGAACTGATTGGATAGAGCGGGGAATAGAACTGATTGGATAGAGCGGGGAATAGAACTGATTGGATAGAGCGGGGAATAGAACTGATTGGATAGAGCGGGGAATAGAACTGATTTGATAGAGCGGGGAATAGAACTGATTGGATAGAGCGGGAGAATAGAACTGATTGAATAGAGCGGGGAATAGAACTGATTGG
Organism: Scyliorhinus torazame; assembly: GCF_047496885.1. Lineage (NCBI taxonomy): Eukaryota > Metazoa > Chordata > Chondrichthyes > Carcharhiniformes > Scyliorhinidae > Scyliorhinus > Scyliorhinus torazame. Next base: position 396,734,916 of record NC_092708.1, on the reverse strand, counting down.
ATAGAGCGGGGAATAGAACTGATTGGATAGAGCGGAGAATAGAACTGATTGGATAGAGCAGAGAATAGAACTGATTGGATAGAGCGGAGAATAGAACTGATTGGATAGAGCGGGGAATAGAACTGATTGGATAGAGCGGAGAATAGAACTGATTGGATAGAGCAGAGAATAGAACTGATTGGATAGAGCGGGAGAATAGAACTGATTGGATAGAGCGGAGAATAGAACTGATTGGATAGAGCGGGGAATAGAACTGATTGGATAGAGCGGGGAATAGAACTGATTGGATAGAGCGGGGAATAGAACTGATTGGATAGAGCGGGAGAATAGAACTGATTGGACAGAGCAGAGAATAGAACTGATTGGATAGAGCGGGAGAATAGAACTGATTGGATAGAGCGGAGAATAGAACTGATTGGATAGAGCGGGAGAATAGAACTGATTGGATAGAGCGGAGAATAGAACTGACTGGATAGAGCGGGAGAATAGAACTGATTGGATAGAGCGGGGAATAGAACTGACTGGATTGAGCGGGAGAATAGAACTGATTGGATAGAGCGGAGAATAGAACTGACTGGATAGAGCGGGAGAATAGAACTGATTGGATAGAGCGGAGAATAGAACTGATTGGATAGAGCGGAGAATAGAACTGATTGGATAGAGCGGGAGAATAGAACTGATTGGATAGAGCGGGGAATAGAACTGACTGGATTGAGCGGGAGAATAGAACTGATTGGATAGAGCGGGAGAATAGAACTGATTGGATAGAGCGGAGAATAGAACTGATTGGATAGAGCGGGAGAATAGAACTGATTGGATAGAGCGGGGAATAGAACTGATTGGATAGAGCGGGGAATAGAACTGATTGGATAGAGCGGGGAATAGAACTGATTGGATAGAGCGGGGAATAGAACTGATTGCATAGAGCGGGGAATAGAACTAATTGGATAGAGCGGAGAATAGAACTGATTGGATAGAGCGGGAGAATAGAACTGATTGGATAGAGCGGGGAATAGAACTGATTGGATAGAGCGGGGAATAGAACTGATTGGATAGAGCGGGGAATAGAACTGATTGGATAGAGCGGGGAATAGAACTGATTGGGTAGAGCGGTGAATAGAACTGATAGGATAGAGCGGGAGAATAGAACTGATAGGATTGAGCGGGGAATAGAACTGATTTGATAGAGCGGGAGAATAGAACTGATAGGATTGAGCGGGGAATAGAACTGATTGGATAGAGCAGGAGAATAGAACTGATTGGAGAGAGCGGGGAATAGAACTGATTTGATAGAGCGGGGAATAGAACTGACTGGATAGAGCGGGAGAATAGAACTGATAGGATTGAGCGGGGAATAGAACTGATTTGATAGAGCGGGGAATAGAACTGATTGGATAGAGCGGGGAATAGAACTGATTGGATAGAGCGGGGAATAGAACTGATTGGATAGAGCGGGGAATAGAACTGATTGGATAGAGCGGGGAATAGAACTGATTGGGTAGAGCGGTGAATAGAACTGATAGGATAGAGCGGGGAATAGAACTGATTGGATAGAGCGGGGGAATAGAACTGATTGGATAGAGCGGGGAATAGAACTGATTGGATAGAGCGGGGAATAGAACTGATTGGATAGAGCGGGGAATAGAACTGATTGGATAGAGCGGGGAATAGAACTGATTGGATAGAGCGGGGAATAGAACTGATTGGGTAGAGCGGTGAATAGAACTGATAGGATAGAGCGGGAGAATAGAACTGATAGGATTGAGCGGGGAATAGAACTGATTTGATAGAGCGGGAGAATAGAACTGATAGGATTGAGCGGAGAATAGAACTGATTGAATACAGCGGGGAATAGAACTGATTTGATAGAGCGGGGAATAGAACTGATTGGATAGAGTGGGAGAATAGAACTGATTGGATAGAGCGGGGAATAGAACTGATTGGATAGAGCGGGGAATAGAACTGATTGGATAGAGCGGGGAATAGAACTGATTGGATAGAGCGGGGAATAGAACTGATTGGATAGAGCGGGAGAATAGAACTGATTGAATAGAGCGGGGAATAGAACTGATTTGATAGAGCGGGGAATAAAACTGATTGGATAGAGCGGGAGAATAGAACTGATTGGATAGAGCGGGGAATAGAACTGATTGGATAGAGCGGGGAATAGAACTGATTGGATAGAGCGGGGAATAGAACTGATTTGATAGAGCGGGAGAATAGAACTGATTGGATAGAGCGGGGAATAGAACTGATTGGATAGAGCGGGAGAATAGAACTGATTGGATCGAGCGGGAGAATAGAACTGATTGGATCGAGCGGGAGAATAGAACTGATTGGATAGAGCGGGGAATAGAACTGATTTGATAGAGCGGGAGAATAGAACTGATTGGATAGAGCGGGGAATAGAACTGATTGGATAGAGCGGGGAATAGAACTGATTTGATAGAGCGGGGAATAGAACTGATTGGATAGAGCGGGAGAATAGAACTGATTGAATAGAGCGGGAGAATAGAACTGATTTGATAGAGCGGGAGAATAGAACTGATTTGATAGGGCGGGAGAATAGAACTGATTGAATAGAGCGGGAGAATAGAACTGATTGGATAGAGCGGAGAATAGAACTGATTTGATAGAGCGGGGAATAGAACTGATTTGATAGAGCGGGAGAATAGAACTGATTGAATAGAGCGGGAGAATAGAACTGATTGGATAGAGCGGAGAATAGAACTGATTTGATAGAGCGGGGAATAGAACTGATTGGATAGAGCGGGGAATAGAACTGATTTGATAGAGCGGGAGAATAGAACTGATTGGATAGAGCGGGGAATAGAACTGATTGGATAGAGCGGAGAATAGAACTGATTTGATAGAGCGGGGAATAGAACTGATTGAATAGAGCGGGAGAATAGAACTGATTGGATAGAGCGGAGAATAGAACTGATTTGATAGAGCGGGGAATAGAACTGATTTGATAGAGCGGGAGAATAGAACTGATTTGATAGAGTGGGAGAATAGAACTGATTTGATAGGGCGGGAGAATAGAACTGATTGAATAGAGCGGGAGAATAGAACTGATTGGATAGAGCGGAGAATAGAACTGATTTGATAGAGCGGGGAATAGAACTGATTTGATAGAGCGGGAGAATAGAACTGATTGAATAGAGCGGGAGAATAGAACTGATTGGATAGAGCGGAGAATAGAACTGATTTGATAGAGCGGGGAATAGAACTGATTGGATAGAGCGGGGAATAGAACTGATTTGATAGAGCGGGAGAATAGAACTGATTGGATAGAGCGGGGAATAGAACTGATTGGATAGAGCGGGGAATAAAACTGATTGGATAGAGCGGGAGAATAGAACTGATTGGATCGAGCGGGAGAATAGAACTGATTGGATAGAGCGGGGAATAGAACTGATTGGATAGAGCGGGGAATAGAACTGATTGGATAGAGCGGGGAATAGAACTGATTTGATAGAGCGGGGAATAGAACTGATTGGATAGAGCGGGAGAATAGAACTGATTGGATAGAGCGGGAGAATAGAACTGATTGGATAGAGCGGAGAATAGAACTGATTGGATAGAGCGGCGAATAGAACTGATTTGATAGAGCGGGGAATAGAACTGATTGGAGCGATCGGCGAATAAAACTGATTGGATAGAGCGGGGAATAGAACTGATTTGATAGAGCGGGGAATAGAACTGATTGGATAGAGCGGGAGAATAGAACTGATTGGATAGAGCGGGAGAATAGAACTGATTGGATAGAGCGGGGAATAGAACTGATTGGACAGAGCGGGAGAATAGAACTGATTGGATAGAGCGGGAGAATAGAACTGATTGGATAGAGCGGGCGAATAGAACTGATTTGATAGAGCGGGGAATAGAACTGATTGGATAGAGTGGAGAATAGAACTGATTGGATAGAGCGGGGAATAGAACTGATAGGAGAGATCGGCGAATAAAACTGATTGGATAGAGCGGGGAATAGAACTGATTTGATAGAGCGGGAGAACAGAACTGATTGGATAGAGCGGGGAATAGAACTGATTGGATAGAGCGGGGAATAGAACTGATTTGATAGAGCGGGAGAACAGAACTGATTGGATCGAGCGGGAGAATAGAACTGATTGGATAGAGCGGGGAATAGAACTAATTGGATAGAGCGGAGAATAGAACTGATTGGATAGAGCGGAGAATAGAACTGATTGGATAGAGCGGAGAATAGAACTGATTGGATAGAGCGGGGAATAGAACTGATTGGATAGAGCGGGAGAATAGAACCGATAGGATACAGCGGGAGAATAGAACTGATTGAATAGAGCGGAGAATAGAACTGATTGGATAGAGCAGGAGAATAGAACTGATTGGATAGAGCGGAGAATAGAACTGATTGGATAGAGCAGGAGAATAGAACTGATTGGATAGAGCGGGGAATAGAACTGATTGGATAGAGCGGGGAATAGAACTGATTGGATAGAGCGGGGAATAGAACTGATTGGATAGAGCGGGGAATAGAACTGATTGGATAGAGTGGAGAATAGAACTGATAGGATACAGCGGGAGAATAGAACTGACTGGATAGAGCGGAGAATAGAACTGATTGGATAGAGCAGGAGAATAGAACTGATTGGATAGAGCGGGGAATAGAACTGATTGGATAGAGCGGGGAATAGAACTGATTGGATAGAGCGGGAGAATAGAACTGATAGGATAGAGCGGGGAATAGAACTGATTGGACAGAGCGGGAGAATAGAACTGATTGGATAGAGCGGGGAATAGAACTGATTGGATAGAGCAGGAGAATAGAACTGATTGGATAGAGCGGAGAATAGAACTGATTGGATAGAGCGGCGATTAGAACTGATTGGATAGAGCGGAGATTAGAACTGATTGGATAGAGTGGGGAATAGAACTGATTGGATAGAGCGGGGATTAGAACTGATTGGATAGAGCGGGAGAATAGAACTGATTGGACAGAGCGGGGAATAGAACTGATAGGAGAGATCGGCGAATAAAACTGATTGGATAGAGCGGGGAATAGAACTGATTGGATAGAGCGGGGAATAGAACTGATTGGATAGAGCGGGAGAATAGAACTGATTGGATAGAGCGGGGAATAGAACTGATAGGATAGAGCGGGAGAATAGAACTGATAGGAGAGAGCGGGGAATAGAACTGATTGGATAGAGCGGGGAATAGAACTGATAGGATAGAGCGGAGAATAGAACTGATTGGATAGAGCGGAGAATAGAACTGATTGGATAGAGCGGGGAATAGAACTGATTGGATAGAGCGGGAGAATAGAACTGATTGGATAGAGCGGGGAATAGAACTGATTGGATAGAGCGGGGAATAGAACTGATAGGAGAGATCGGCGAATAAAACTGATTGGATAGAGCTTGGAATAGAACTGATTGGATAGAGCGGGGAATAGAACTGATTGGATAGAGCGGGGAATAGAACTGATTGGATAGAGCGGGAGGATAGAACTGATAGGATAGAGCGGGGAATAGAACTGATTGGATAGAGCGGGGAATAGAACTGATTGGATAGAGCGGGAGAATAGAACTGATTGGATAGAGCGGGAGAATAGAACTGATTGGATAGAGCGGGGAATAGAACTGATTGGATAGAGCGGGGAATAGAACTGATTGGATAGAGCGGGGAATAGAACTGATTGGATAGAGCGGGGAATAGAACTGATTGAATAGAGCGGGAGAATAGAACTGATTGGATAGAGCGGGGAATAGAACTGATTGGATAGAGCGGGGAATAGAACTGATTGGATAGACCGGGAGAATAGAACTGATTGGATAGACCGGAGAATAGAACTGATTGGATAGAGCGGGAGAATAGAACTGATCGGATAGAGCGGGGTATAGAACTGATTGGATAGAGCGGGAGAATAGAACTGATTGGATAGAGCGGGGAATAGAACTGATTGGATAGAGCGGGGAATAGAACTGATTGGATAGAGCGGGAGAATAGAACTGATTGGATAGAGCGGAGAATAGAACTGATTGGATAGAGCGGGGATTAGAACTGATTGGATAGAGCGGGGAATAGAACTGATTGGATAGAGCAGGAGAATAGAATTGATTGGATAGAGCGGGAGAATAGAACAGATTGGACAGAGCGGGGAATAGAACTCATAGGAGAGATCGGCGAATAAAACTGATTGGATAGAGCGGGGAATAGAACTGATTTGATAGAGTGGGAGAATAGAACTGATTGGATAGAGCGGGGAATAGAACTGATTGGATAGAGCGGAGAATAGAACTGATTGGATAGAGCGGAGAATAGAACTGATTGGATAGAGCGGAGAATAGAACTGATTGGATAGAGCGGGGAATAGAACTGATTGGATAGAGCGGAGAATAGAAATGATAGGATAGAGCGGGAGAATAGAACTGATTGGATAGAGCGGGGAATAGAACTGATTGGATAGAGCGGGAGAATAGAACTGATTGGATAGAGCGGGAGAATAGAACTGATTGGATAGAGCGGGAGAATAGAACTGATAGGATAGAGTGGGGTATAGAACTGATTGGATAGAGCGGGAGAATAGAACTGATTGGATAGAGCGGGGAATAGAACTGATTGGATAGAGCGGGGAATAGAACTGATTGGATAGAGCGGGAGAATAGAACTGATTGGATAGAGCGGAGAATAGAACTGATTGGATAGAGCGGGAGAATAGAACTGATTGGATAGAGCGGAGAATAGAACTGATTGGAGAGAGCGGGGAATAGAACTGATTGGATAGAGCGGAGAATAGAACTGATTGGATAGAGCAGGAGAATAGAACTGATTGGATAGAGCGGGGAATAGAACTGATTGGATAGAGAGGGGAATAGAACTGATACGATAGAGCGGGGAATAGAACTGATTGGACAGAGCGGGAGAATAGAACTGATTGGATAGAGTGGGGAATAGAACTGATTGGATAGAGCGGGGATTAGAACTGATTGGATAGAGCGGGGAATAGAACTGATTGGATAGAGCGGGGGAATAGAACTGATTGGATAGAGCGGGGAATAGAACTGATAGGATAGAGCGGGAGAATAGAACTGATAGGAGAGAGCGGGGAATAGAACTGATTGGATAGAGCGGGGAATAGAACTGATAGGATAGAGCGGAGAATAGAACTGATTGGATAGAGCGGAGAATAGAACTGATTGGATAGAGCGGGGAATAGAACTGATTGGATAGAGCGGGAGAATAGAACTGATTGGATAGAGCGGGGAATAGAACTGATTGGATAGAGCGGGGAATAGAACTGATAGGAGAGATCGGCGAATAAAACTGATTGGATAGAGCTTGGAATAGAACTGATTGGATAGAGCGGGGAATAGAACTGATTGGATAGAGCGGGGAATAGAACTGATTGGATAGAGCGGGAGGATAGAACTGATAGGATAGAGCGGGGAATAGAACTGATTGGATAGAGCGGGGAATAGAACTGATTGGATAGAGCGGGAGAATAGAACTGATTGGATAGAGCGGGAGAATAGAACTGATTGGATAGAGCGGGGAATAGAACTGATTGGATAGAGCGGGGAATAGAACTGATTGGATAGAGCGGGGAATAGAACTGATTGGATAGAGCGGGGAATAGAACTGATTGAATAGAGCGGGAGAATAGAACTGATTGGATAGAGCGGGGAATAGAACTGATTGGATAGAGCGGGGAATAGAACTGATTGGATAGACCGGGAGAATAGAACTGATTGGATAGACCGGAGAATAGAACTGATTGGATAGAGCGGGAGAATAGAACTGATCGGATAGAGCGGGGTATAGAACTGATTGGATAGAGCGGGAGAATAGAACTGATTGGATAGAGCGGGGAATAGAACTGATTGGATAGAGCGGGGAATAGAACTGATTGGATAGAGCGGGAGAATAGAACTGATTGGATAGAGCGGAGAATAGAACTGATTGGATAGAGCGGGGATTAGAACTGATTGGATAGAGCGGGGAATAGAACTGATTGGATAGAGCAGGAGAATAGAATTGATTGGATAGAGCGGGAGAATAGAACAGATTGGACAGAGCGGGGAATAGAACTCATAGGAGAGATCGGCGAATAAAACTGATTGGATAGAGCGGGGAATAGAACTGATTTGATAGAGTGGGAGAATAGAACTGATTGGATAGAGCGGGGAATAGAACTGATTGGATAGAGCGGAGAATAGAACTGATTGGATAGAGCGGAGAATAGAACTGATTGGATAGAGCGGAGAATAGAACTGATTGGATAGAGCGGGGAATAGAACTGATTGGATAGAGCGGAGAATAGAAATGATAGGATAGAGCGGGAGAATAGAACTGATTGGATAGAGCGGGGAATAGAACTGATTGGATAGAGCGGGAGAATAGAACTGATTGGATAGAGCGGGAGAATAGAACTGATTGGATAGAGCGGGAGAATAGAACTGATAGGATAGAGTGGGGTATAGAACTGATTGGATAGAGCGGGAGAATAGAACTGATTGGATAGAGCGGGGAATAGAACTGATTGGATAGAGCGGGGAATAGAACTGATTGGATAGAGCGGGAGAATAGAACTGATTGGATAGAGCGGAGAATAGAACTGATTGGATAGAGCGGGAGAATAGAACTGATTGGATAGAGCGGAGAATAGAACTGATTGGAGAGAGCGGGGAATAGAACTGATTGGATAGAGCGGAGAATAGAACTGATTGGATAGAGCAGGAGAATAGAACTGATTGGATAGAGCGGGGAATAGAACTGATTGGATAGAGAGGGGAATAGAACTGATACGATAGAGCGGGGAATAGAACTGATTGGACAGAGCGGGAGAATAGAACTGATTGGATAGAGTGGGGAATAGAACTGATTGGATAGAGCGGGGATTAGAACTGATTGGATAGAGCGGGGAATAGAACTGATTGGATAGAGCGGGGGAATAGAACTGATTGGATAGAGCGGAGAATAGAACTGATTGGACAGAGCGGGAGAATAGAACTGATTGGACAGAGCGGGGAATAGAACTGATTGGATAGAGCGGGAGAATAGAACTGATTGGATAGAGCGGGAGAATAGAACTGATTGGATAGAGCGGAGAATAGAACTGATTGGATAGAGCGGGGAATAGAACTGATTGGATAGAGCGGAGAATAGAACTGATTGGATAGAGCGGGGAATAGAACTGATTGGATAGAGTGGAGAATAGAACTGATTGGACAGAGCGGGAGAATAGAACTGATTGGACAGAGCGGGGAATAGAACTGATTGGATAGAGCGAGAGAATAGAACTGATTGGATAGAGCGGAGAATAGAACTGATTGGAGAGAGCGGGGAATAGAACTGATTGGATAGAGCGGAGAATAGAACTGATTGGATAGAGCAGGAGAATAGAACTGATTGGATAGAGCGGGGAATAGAACTGATTGGATAGAGCGGAGAATAGAACTGATTGGATAGAGCGGAGAATAGAACTGATTGGATAGAGCGGGGAATAGAACTGATTGGATAGAGCGGAGAATAGAACTGATTGGATAGAGCAGGAGAATAGAACTGATTGGATAGAGCGGAGAATAGAACTGATTGGATAGAGCGGAGAATAGAACTGATTGGATAGAGCGGGAGAATAGAACTGATTGGATAGAGCGGAGAATAGAACTGATTGGATAGAGCGGGAGAATAGAACTGATTGGATAGAGCGGGAGAATAGAACTGATTGGATAGAGCGGGGAATAGAACTGATTTGATAGAGCGGAGAATACAACTGATTGGAGAGAGCGGAGAATAGAACTGATTGGATAGAGCGGAGAATAAAACTGATTGGATAGAGCGGGAGAATAGAACTGATTGGATAGAGCGGAGAATAGAACTGATTGGATAGAGCGGAGAATAGAACTGATTGGATAGAGCGGGGAATAGAACTGATTGGATAGAGCGGGAGAATAGAACTGATTGGATAGAGCGGAGAATAGAACTGATTGGATAGAGCGGGAGAATAGAACTGATTGGATAGAGCGGGAGAATAGAACTGATTGGATAGAGCGGAGAATAGAACTGATTGGATAGAGCGGGAGAATAGAACTGATTGGATAGAGCGGAGAATAGAACTGATTGGATAGAACGGGGAATAGAACTGATTGGATAGAGCGGGGAATAGAACTGATTGAATAGAGCGGGGAATAGAACTGATTGGATAGAGCGGGAGAATAGAACTGATTGGATAGAGCAGGAGAATAGAACTGATTGGACAGAGCGGAGAATAGAACTGATTGGATAGAGCGGAGAATAGAACTGATTGGATAGAGCGGGAGAATAGAACTGAATGGACAGAGCGGGGAATAGAACTGATTGGATAGAGCGGGAGAATAGAACTGATTGAATAGAGCGGAGAATAGAACTGATTGGATAGAGCGGAGAATAGAACTGATTGGATAGAGCGGGGAATAGAACTGATTGGATAGAGCGGAGAATAGAACTGATTGGATAGAGCGGGGAATAGAACTGATTGGATAGAGCGGGGAATAGAACTGATTGGATAGAGCGGAGAATAGAACTGATTGGATAGAGCAGAGAATAGAACTGATTGGATAGAGCGGAGAATAGAACTGATTGGATAGAGCGGGGAATAGAACTGATTGGATAGAGCGGGGAATAGAACTGATTTGATAGAGCGGGGAATAGAACTGATTGGATAGAGCGGGAGAATAGAACTGATTGGATAGAGCGGGAGAATAGAACTGATTGGATAGAGCGGGGAATAGAACTGATTGGACAGAGCGGGAGAATAGAACTGATTGGATAGAGCGGGAGAATAGAACTGATTGGATAGAGCGGGCGAATAGAACTGATTTGATAGAGCGGGGAATAGAACTGATTGGATAGAGCGGAGAATAGAACTGATTGGATAGAGCGGGGAATAGAACTGATAGGAGAGATCGGCGAATAAAACTGATTGGATAGAGCGGGGAATAGAACTGATTTGATAGAGCGGGAGAACAGAACTGATTGGATAGAGCGGGGAATAGAACTGATTGGATAGAGCGGGGAATAGAACTGATTTGATAGAGCGGGAGAACAGAACTGATTGGATCGAGCGGGAGAATAGAACTGATTGGATAGAGCGGGGAATAGAACTAATTGGATAGAGCGGAGAATAGAACTGATTGGATAGAGCGGAGAATAGAACTGATTGGATAGAGCGGAGAATAGAACTGATTGGATAGAGCGGGGAATAGAACTGATTGGATAGAGCGGGAGAATAGAACTGATAGGATACAGCGGGAGAATAGAACTGATTGAATAGAGCGGAGAATAGAACTGATTGGATAGAGCAGGAGAATAGAACTGATTGGATAGAGCGGAGAATAGAACTGATTGGATAGAGCAGGAGAATAGAACTGATTGGATAGAGCGGGGAATAGAACTGATTGGATAGAGCGGGGAATAGAACTGATTGGATAGAGCGGGGAATAGAACTGATTGGATAGAGCGGGGAATAGAACTGATTGGATAGAGTGGAGAATAGAACTGATAGGATACAGCGGGAGAATAGAACTGACTGGATAGAGCGGAGAATAGAACTGATTGGATAGAGCAGGAGAATAGAACTGATTGGATAGAGCGGGGAATAGAACTGATTGGATAGAGCGGGGAATAGAACTGATTGGATAGAGCGGGAGAATAGAACTGATAGGATAGAGCGGGGAATAGAACTGATTGGACAGAGCGGGAGAATAGAACTGATTGGATAGAGCGGGGAATAGAACTGATTGGATAGAGCAGGAGAATAGAACTGATTGGATAGAGCGGAGAATAGAACTGATTGGATAGAGCGGCGATTAGAACTGATTGGATAGAGCGGAGATTAGAACTGATTGGATAGAGTGGGGAATAGAACTGATTGGATAGAGCGGGGATTAGAACTGATTGGATAGAGCGGGAGAATAGAACTGATTGGACAGAGCGGGGAATAGAACTGATAGGAGAGATCGGCGAATAAAACTGATTGGATAGAGCGGGGAATAGAACTGATTGGATAGAGCGGGGAATAGAACTGATTGGATAGAGCGGGAGAATAGAACTGATTGGATAGAGCGGGGAATAGAACTGATAGGATAGAGCGGGAGAATAGAACTGATAGGAGAGAGCGGGGAATAGAACTGATTGGATAGAGCGGGGAATAGAACTGATAGGATAGAGCGGAGAATAGAACTGATTGGATAGAGCGGAGAATAGAACTGATTGGATAGAGCGGGGAATAGAACTGATTGGATAGAGCGGGAGAATAGAACTGATTGGATAGAGCGGGGAATAGAACTGATTGGATAGAGCGGGGAATAGAACTGATAGGAGAGATCGGCGAATAAAACTGATTGGATAGAGCTTGGAATAGAACTGATTGGATAGAGCGGGGAATAGAACTGATTGGATAGAGCGGGGAATAGAACTGATTGGATAGAGCGGGAGGATAGAACTGATAGGATAGAGCGGGGAATAGAACTGATTGGATAGAGCGGGGAATAGAACTGATTGGATAGAGCGGGAGAATAGAACTGATTGGATAGAGCGGGAGAATAGAACTGATTGGATAGAGCGGGGAATAGAACTGATTGGATAGAGCGGGGAATAGAACTGATTGGATAGAGCGGGGAATAGAACTGATTGGATAGAGCGGGGAATAGAACTGATTGAATAGAGCGGAAGAATAGAACTGATTGGATAGAGCGGGGAATAGAACTGATTGGATAGAGCGGGGAATAGAACTGATTGGATAGACCGGGAGAATAGAACTGATTGGATAGACCGGAGAATAGAACTGATTGGATAGAGCGGGAGAATAGAACTGATCGGATAGAGCGGGGTATAGAACTGATTGGATAGAGCGGGAGAATAGAACTGATTGGATAGAGCGGGGAATAGAACTGATTGGATAGAGCGGGGAATAGAACTGATTGGATAGAGCGGGAGAATAGAACTGATTGGATAGAGCGGAGAATAGAACTGATTGGATAGAGCGGGGATTAGAACTGATTGGATAGAGCGGGGAATAGAACTGATTGGATAGAGCAGGAGAATAGAATTGATTGGATAGAGCGGGAGAATAGAACAGATTGGACAGAGCGGGGAATAGAACTGATAGGAGAGATCGGCGAATAAAACTGATTGGATAGAGCGGGGAATAGAACTGATTTGATAGAGTGGGAGAATAGAACTGATTGGATAGAGCGGGGAATAGAACTGATTGGATAGAGCGGAGAATAGAACTGATTGGATAGAGCGGAGAATAGAACTGATTGGATAGAGCGGAGAATAGAACTGATTGGATAGAGCGGGGAATAGAACTGATTGGATAGAGCGGAGAATAGAAATGATAGGATAGAGCGGGAGAATAGAACTGATTGGATAGAGCGGGGAATAGAACTGATTGGATAGAGCGGGAGAATAGAACTGATTGGATAGAGCGGGAGAATAGAACTGATTGGATAGAGCGGGAGAATAGAACTGATAGGATAGAGTGGGGTATAGAACTGATTGGATAGAGCGGGAGAATAGAACTGATTGGATAGAGCGGGGAATAGAACTGATTGGATAGAGCGGGGAATAGAACTGATTGGATAGAGCGGGAGAATAGAACTGATTGGATAGAGCGGAGAATAGAACTGATTGGATAGAGCGGGAGAATAGAACTGATTGGATAGAGCGGAGAATAGAACTGATTGGAGAGAGCGGGGAATAGAACTGATTGGATAGAGCGGAGAATAGAACTGATTGGATAGAGCAGGAGAATAGAACTGATTGGATAGAGCGGGGAATAGAACTGATTGGATAGAGAGGGGAATAGAACTGATACGATAGAGCGGGGAATAGAACTGATTGGACAGAGCGGGAGAATAGAACTGATTGGATAGAGTGGGGAATAGAACTGATTGGATAGAGCGGGGATTAGAACTGATTGGATAGAGCGGGGAATAGAACTGATTGGATAGAGCGGGGGAATAGAACTGATTGGATAGAGCGGAGAATAGAACTGATTGGACAGAGCGGGAGAATAGAACTGATTGGACAGAGCGGGGAATAGAACTGATTGGATAGAGCGGGAGAATAGAACTGATTGGATAGAGCGGGAGAATAGAACTGATTGGATAGAGCGGAGAATAGAACTGATTGGATAGAGCGGGGAATAGAACTGATTGGATAGAGCGGAGAATAGAACTGATTGGATAGAGCGGGGAATAGAACTGATTGGATAGAGTGGAGAATAGAACTGATTGGACAGAGCGGGAGAATAGAACTGATTGGACAGAGCGGGGAATAGAACTGATTGGATAGAGCGAGAGAATAGAACTGATTGGATAGAGCGGAGAATAGAACTGATTGGAGAGAGCGGGGAATAGAACTGATTGGATAGAGCGGAGAATAGAACTGATTGGATAGAGCAGGAGAATAGAACTGATTGGATAGAGCGGAGAATAGAACTGACTGGATAGAGCGGGAGAATAGAACTGATTGGATAGAGCGGGGAATAGAACTGACTGGATTGAGCGGGAGAATAGAACTGATTGGATAGAGCGGAGAATAGAACTGACTGGATAGAGCGGGAGAATAGAACTGATTGGATAGAGCGGAGAATAGAACTGATTGGATAGAGCGGAGAATAGAACTGATTGGATAGAGCGGGAGAATAGAACTGATTGGATAGAGCGGGGAATAGAACTGACTGGATTGAGCGGGAGAATAGAACTGATTGGATAGAGCGGGAGAATAGAACTGATTGGATAGAGCGGAGAATAGAACTGATTGGATAGAGCGGGAGAATAGAACTGATTGGATAGAGCGGGGAATAGAACTGATTGGATAGAGCGGGGAATAGAACTGATTGGATAGAGCGGGGAATAGAACTGATTGGATAGAGCGGGGAATAGAACTGATTGCATAGAGCGGGGAATAGAACTAATTGGATAGAGCGGAGAATAGAACTGATTGGATAGAGCGGGAGAATAGAACTGATTGGATAGAGCGGGGAATAGAACTGATTGGATAGAGCGGGGAATAGAACTGATTGGATAGAGCGGGGAATAGAACTGATTGGATAGAGCGGGGAATAGAACTGATTGGGTAGAGCGGTGAATAGAACTGATAGGATAGAGCGGGAGAATAGAACTGATAGGATTGAGCGGGGAATAGAACTGATTTGATAGAGCGGGAGAATAGAACTGATAGGATTGAGCGGGGAATAGAACTGATTGGATAGAGCAGGAGAATAGAACTGATTGGAGAGAGCGGGGAATAGAACTGATTTGATAGAGCGGGGAATAGAACTGACTGGATAGAGCGGGAGAATAGAACTGATAGGATTGAGCGGGGAATAGAACTGATTTGATAGAGCGGGGAATAGAACTGATTGGATAGAGCGGGGAATAGAACTGATTGGATAGAGCGGGGAATAGAACTGATTGGATAGAGCGGGGAATAGAACTGATTGGATAGAGCGGGGAATAGAACTGATTGGGTAGAGCGGTGAATAGAACTGATAGGATAGAGCGGGGAATAGAACTGATTGGATAGAGCGGGGGAATAGAACTGATTGGATAGAGCGGGGAATAGAACTGATTGGATAGAGCGGGGAATAGAACTGATTGGATAGAGCGGGGAATAGAACTGATTGGATAGAGCGGGGAATAGAACTGATTGGATAGAGCGGGGAATAGAACTGATTGGGTAGAGCGGTGAATAGAACTGATAGGATAGAGCGGGAGAATAGAACTGATAGGATTGAGCGGGGAATAGAACTGATTTGATAGAGCGGGAGAATAGAACTGATAGGATTGAGCGGAGAATAGAACTGATTGAATACAGCGGGGAATAGAACTGATTTGATAGAGCGGGGAATAGAACTGATTGGATAGAGTGGGAGAATAGAACTGATTGGATAGAGCGGGGAATAGAACTGATTGGATAGAGCGGGGAATAGAACTGATTGGATAGAGCGGGGAATAGAACTGATTGGATAGAGCGGGGAATAGAACTGATTGGATAGAGCGGGAGAATAGAACTGATTGAATAGAGCGGGGAATAGAACTGATTTGATAGAGCGGGGAATAAAACTGATTGGATAGAGCGGGAGAATAGAACTGATTGGATAGAGCGGGGAATAGAACTGATTGGATAGAGCGGGGAATAGAACTGATTGGATAGAGCGGGGAATAGAACTGATTTGATAGAGCGGGAGAATAGAACTGATTGGATAGAGCGGGGAATAGAACTGATTGGATAGAGCGGGAGAATAGAACTGATTGGATCGAGCGGGAGAATAGAACTGATTGGATCGAGCGGGAGAATAGAACTGATTGGATAGAGCGGGGAATAGAACTGATTTGATAGAGCGGGAGAATAGAACTGATTGGATAGAGCGGGGAATAGAACTGATTGGATAGAGCGGGGAATAGAACTGATTTGATAGAGCGGGGAATAGAACTGATTGGATAGAGCGGGAGAATAGAACTGATTGAATAGAGCGGGAGAATAGAACTGATTTGATAGAGCGGGAGAATAGAACTGATTTGATAGGGCGGGAGAATAGAACTGATTGAATAGAGCGGGAGAATAGAACTGATTGGATAGAGCGGAGAATAGAACTGATTTGATAGAGCGGGGAATAGAACTGATTTGATAGAGCGGGAGAATAGAACTGATTGAATAGAGCGGGAGAATAGAACTGATTGGATAGAGCGGAGAATAGAACTGATTTGATAGAGCGGGGAATAGAACTGATTGGATAGAGCGGGGAATAGAACTGATTTGATAGAGCGGGAGAATAGAACTGATTGGATAGAGCGGGGAATAGAACTGATTGGATAGAGCGGAGAATAGAACTGATTTGATAGAGCGGGGAATAGAACTGATTGAATAGAGCGGGAGAATAGAACTGATTGGATAGAGCGGAGAATAGAACTGATTTGATAGAGCGGGGAATAGAACTGATTTGATAGAGCGGGAGAATAGAACTGATTTGATAGAGTGGGAGAATAGAACTGATTTGATAGGGCGGGAGAATAGAACTGATTGAATAGAGCGGGAGAATAGAACTGATTGGATAGAGCGGAGAATAGAACTGATTTGATAGAGCGGGGAATAGAACTGATTTGATAGAGCGGGAGAATAGAACTGATTGAATAGAGCGGGAGAATAGAACTGATTGGATAGAGCGGAGAATAGAACTGATTTGATAGAGCGGGGAATAGAACTGATTGGATAGAGCGGGGAATAGAACTGATTTGATAGAGCGGGAGAATAGAACTGATTGGATAGAGCGGGGAATAGAACTGATTGGATAGAGCGGGGAATAAAACTGATTGGATAGAGCGGGAGAATAGAACTGATTGGATCGAGCGGGAGAATAGAACTGATTGGATAGAGCGGGGAATAGAACTGATTGGATAGAGCGGGGAATAGAACTGATTGGATAGAGCGGGGAATAGAACTGATTTGATAGAGCGGGGAATAGAACTGATTGGATAGAGCGGGAGAATAGAACTGATTGGATAGAGCGGGAGAATAGAACTGATTGGATAGAGCGGAGAATAGAACTGATTGGATAGAGCGGCGAATAGAACTGATTTGATAGAGCGGGGAATAGAACTGATTGGAGCGATCGGCGAATAAAACTGATTGGATAGAGCGGGGAATAGAACTGATTTGATAGAGCGGGGAATAGAACTGATTGGATAGAGCGGGAGAATAGAACTGATTGGATAGAGCGGGAGAATAGAACTGATTGGATAGAGCGGGGAATAGAACTGATTGGACAGAGCGGGAGAATAGAACTGATTGGATAGAGCGGGAGAATAGAACTGATTGGATAGAGCGGGCGAATAGAACTGATTTGATAGAGCGGGGAATAGAACTGATTGGATAGAGTGGAGAATAGAACTGATTGGATAGAGCGGGGAATAGAACTGATAGGAGAGATCGGCGAATAAAACTGATTGGATAGAGCGGGGAATAGAACTGATTTGATAGAGCGGGAGAACAGAACTGATTGGATAGAGCGGGGAATAGAACTGATTGGATAGAGCGGGGAATAGAACTGATTTGATAGAGCGGGAGAACAGAACTGATTGGATCGAGCGGGAGAATAGAACTGATTGGATAGAGCGGGGAATAGAACTAATTGGATAGAGCGGAGAATAGAACTGATTGGATAGAGCGGAGAATAGAACTGATTGGATAGAGCGGAGAATAGAACTGATTGGATAGAGCGGGGAATAGAACTGATTGGATAGAGCGGGAGAATAGAACCGATAGGATACAGCGGGAGAATAGAACTGATTGAATAGAGCGGAGAATAGAACTGATTGGATAGAGCAGGAGAATAGAACTGATTGGATAGAGCGGAGAATAGAACTGATTGGATAGAGCAGGAGAATAGAACTGATTGGATAGAGCGGGGAATAGAACTGATTGGATAGAGCGGGGAATAGAACTGATTGGATAGAGCGGGGAATAGAACTGATTGGATAGAGCGGGGAATAGAACTGATTGGATAGAGTGGAGAATAGAACTGATAGGATACAGCGGGAGAATAGAACTGACTGGATAGAGCGGAGAATAGAACTGATTGGATAGAGCAGGAGAATAGAACTGATTGGATAGAGCGGGGAATAGAACTGATTGGATAGAGCGGGGAATAGAACTGATTGGATAGAGCGGGAGAATAGAACTGATAGGATAGAGCGGGGAATAGAACTGATTGGACAGAGCGGGAGAATAGAACTGATTGGATAGAGCGGGGAATAGAACTGATTGGATAGAGCAGGAGAATAGAACTGATTGGATAGAGCGGAGAATAGAACTGATTGGATAGAGCGGCGATTAGAACTGATTGGATAGAGCGGAGATTAGAACTGATTGGATAGAGTGGGGAATAGAACTGATTGGATAGAGCGGGGATTAGAACTGATTGGATAGAGCGGGAGAATAGAACTGATTGGACAGAGCGGGGAATAGAACTGATAGGAGAGATCGGCGAATAAAACTGATTGGATAGAGCGGGGAATAGAACTGATTGGATAGAGCGGGGAATAGAACTGATTGGATAGAGCGGGAGAATAGAACTGATTGGATAGAGCGGGGAATAGAACTGATAGGATAGAGCGGGAGAATAGAACTGATAGGAGAGAGCGGGGAATAGAACTGATTGGATAGAGCGGGGAATAGAACTGATAGGATAGAGCGGAGAATAGAACTGATTGGATAGAGCGGAGAATAGAACTGATTGGATAGAGCGGGGAATAGAACTGATTGGATAGAGCGGGAGAATAGAACTGATTGGATAGAGCGGGGAATAGAACTGATTGGATAGAGCGGGGAATAGAACTGATAGGAGAGATCGGCGAATAAAACTGATTGGATAGAGCTTGGAATAGAACTGATTGGATAGAGCGGGGAATAGAACTGATTGGATAGAGCGGGGAATAGAACTGATTGGATAGAGCGGGAGGATAGAACTGATAGGATAGAGCGGGGAATAGAACTGATTGGATAGAGCGGGGAATAGAACTGATTGGATAGAGCGGGAGAATAGAACTGATTGGATAGAGCGGGAGAATAGAACTGATTGGATAGAGCGGGGAATAGAACTGATTGGATAGAGCGGGGAATAGAACTGATTGGATAGAGCGGGGAATAGAACTGATTGGATAGAGCGGGGAATAGAACTGATTGAATAGAGCGGGAGAATAGAACTGATTGGATAGAGCGGGGAATAGAACTGATTGGATAGAGCGGGGAATAGAACTGATTGGATAGACCGGGAGAATAGAACTGATTGGATAGACCGGAGAATAGAACTGATTGGATAGAGCGGGAGAATAGAACTGATCGGATAGAGCGGGGTATAGAACTGATTGGATAGAGCGGGAGAATAGAACTGATTGGATAGAGCGGGGAATAGAACTGATTGGATAGAGCGGGGAATAGAACTGATTGGATAGAGCGGGAGAATAGAACTGATTGGATAGAGCGGAGAATAGAACTGATTGGATAGAGCGGGGATTAGAACTGATTGGATAGAGCGGGGAATAGAACTGATTGGATAGAGCAGGAGAATAGAATTGATTGGATAGAGCGGGAGAATAGAACAGATTGGACAGAGCGGGGAATAGAACTCATAGGAGAGATCGGCGAATAAAACTGATTGGATAGAGCGGGGAATAGAACTGATTTGATAGAGTGGGAGAATAGAACTGATTGGATAGAGCGGGGAATAGAACTGATTGGATAGAGCGGAGAATAGAACTGATTGGATAGAGCGGAGAATAGAACTGATTGGATAGAGCGGAGAATAGAACTGATTGGATAGAGCGGGGAATAGAACTGATTGGATAGAGCGGAGAATAGAAATGATAGGATAGAGCGGGAGAATAGAACTGATTGGATAGAGCGGGGAATAGAACTGATTGGATAGAGCGGGAGAATAGAACTGATTGGATAGAGCGGGAGAATAGAACTGATTGGATAGAGCGGGAGAATAGAACTGATAGGATAGAGTGGGGTATAGAACTGATTGGATAGAGCGGGAGAATAGAACTGATTGGATAGAGCGGGGAATAGAACTGATTGGATAGAGCGGGGAATAGAACTGATTGGATAGAGCGGGAGAATAGAACTGATTGGATAGAGCGGAGAATAGAACTGATTGGATAGAGCGGGAGAATAGAACTGATTGGATAGAGCGGAGAATAGAACTGATTGGAGAGAGCGGGGAATAGAACTGATTGGATAGAGCGGAGAATAGAACTGATTGGATCGAGCAGGAGAATAGAACTGATTGGATAGAGCGGGGAATAGAACTGATTGGATAGAGAGGGGAATAGAACTGATACGATAGAGCGGGGAATAGAACTGATTGGACAGAGCGGGAGAATAGAACTGATTGGATAGAGTGGGGAATAGAACTGATTGGATAGAGCGGGGATTAGAACTGATTGGATAGAGCGGGGAATAGAACTGATTGGATAGAGCGGGGGAATAGAACTGATTGGATAGAGCGGAGAATAGAACTGATTGGACAGAGCGGGAGAATAGAACTGATTGGACAGAGCGGGGAATAGAACTGATTGGATAGAGCGGGAGAATAGAACTGATTGGATAGAGCGGGAGAATAGAACTGATTGGATAGAGCGGAGAATAGAACTGATTGGATAGAGCGGGGAATAGAACTGATTGGATAGAGCGGAGAATAGAACTGATTGGATAGAGCGGGGAATAGAACTGATTGGATAGAGTGGAGAATAGAACTGATTGGACAGAGCGGGAGAATAGAACTGATTGGACAGAGCGGGGAATAGAACTGATTGGATAGAGCGAGAGAATAGAACTGATTGGATAGAGCGGAGAATAGAACTGATTGGAGAGAGCGGGGAATAGAACTGATTGGATAGAGCGGAGAATAGAACTGATTGGATAGAGCAGGAGAATAGAACTGATTGGATAGAGCGGGGAATAGAACTGATTGGATAGAGCGGAGAATAGAACTGATTGGATAGAGCGGAGAATAGAACTGATTGGATAGAGCGGGGAATAGAACTGATTGGATAGAGCGGAGAATAGAACTGATTGGATAGAGCAGGAGAATAGAACTGATTGGATAGAGCGGAGAATAGAACTGATTGGATAGAGCGGAGAATAGAACTGATTGGATAGAGCGGGAGAATAGAACTGATTGGATAGAGCGGAGAATAGAACTGATTGGATAGAGCGGGAGAATAGAACTGATTGGATAGAGCGGGAGAATAGAACTGATTGGATAGAGCGGGGAATAGAACTGATTTGATAGAGCGGAGAATACAACTGATTGGAGAGAGCGGAGAATAGAACTGATTGGATAGAGCGGAGAATAAAACTGATTGGATAGAGCGGGAGAATAGAACTGATTGGATAGAGCGGAGAATAGAACTGATTGGATAGAGCGGAGAATAGAACTGATTGGATAGAGCGGGGAATAGAACTGATTGGATAGAGCGGGAGAATAGAACTGATTGGATAGAGCGGAGAATAGAACTGATTGGATAGAGCGGGAGAATAGAACTGATTGGATAGAGCGGGAGAATAGAACTGATTGGATAGAGCGGAGAATAGAACTGATTGGATAGAGCGGGAGAATAGAACTGATTGGATAGAGCGGAGAATAGAACTGATTGGATAGAACGGGGAATAGAACTGATTGGATAGAGCGGGGAATAGAACTGATTGAATAGAGCGGGGAATAGAACTGATTGGATAGAGCGGGAGAATAGAACTGATTGGATAGAGCAGGAGAATAGAACTGATTGGACAGAGCGGAGAATAGAACTGATTGGATAGAGCGGAGAATAGAACTGATTGGATAGAGCGGGAGAATAGAACTGAATGGACAGAGCGGGGAATAGAACTGATTGGATAGAGCGGGAGAATAGAACTGATTGAATAGAGCGGAGAATAGAACTGATTGGATAGAGCGGAGAATAGAACTGATTGGATAGAGCGGGGAATAGAACTGATTGGATAGAGCGGAGAATAGAACTGATTGGATAGAGCGGGGAATAGAACTGATTGGATAGAGCGGGGAATAGAACTGATTGGATAGAGCGGAGAATAGAACTGATTGGATAGAGCAGAGAATAGAACTGATTGGATAGAGCGGAGAATAGAACTGATTGGATAGAGCGGGGAATAGAACTGATTGGATAGAGCGGGGAATAGAACTGATTTGATAGAGCGGGGAATAGAACTGATTGGATAGAGCGGGAGAATAGAACTGATTGGATAGAGCGGGAGAATAGAACTGATTGGATAGAGCGGGGAATAGAACTGATTGGACAGAGCGGGAGAATAGAACTGATTGGATAGAGCGGGAGAATAGAACTGATTGGATAGAGCGGGCGAATAGAACTGATTTGATAGAGCGGGGAATAGAACTGATTGGATAGAGCGGAGAATAGAACTGATTGGATAGAGCGGGGAATAGAACTGATAGGAGAGATCGGCGAATAAAACTGATTGGATAGAGCGGGGAATAGAACTGATTTGATAGAGCGGGAGAACAGAACTGATTGGATAGAGCGGGGAATAGAACTGATTGGATAGAGCGGGGAATAGAACTGATTTGATAGAGCGGGAGAACAGAACTGATTGGATCGAGCGGGAGAATAGAACTGATTGGATAGAGCGGGGAATAGAACTAATTGGATAGAGCGGAGAATAGAACTGATTGGATAGAGCGGAGAATAGAACTGATTGGATAGAGCGGAGAATAGAACTGATTGGATAGAGCGGGGAATAGAACTGATTGGATAGAGCGGGAGAATAGAACTGATAGGATACAGCGGGAGAATAGAACTGATTGAATAGAGCGGAGAATAGAACTGATTGGATAGAGCAGGAGAATAGAACTGATTGGATAGAGCGGAGAATAGAACTGATTGGATAGAGCAGGAGAATAGAACTGATTGGATAGAGCGGGGAATAGAACTGATTGGATAGAGCGGGGAATAGAACTGATTGGATAGAGCGGGGAATAGAACTGATTGGATAGAGCGGGGAATAGAACTGATTGGATAGAGTGGAGAATAGAACTGATAGGATACAGCGGGAGAATAGAACTGACTGGATAGAGCGGAGAATAGAACTGATTGGATAGAGCAGGAGAATAGAACTGATTGGATAGAGCGGGGAATAGAACTGATTGGATAGAGCGGGGAATAGAACTGATTGGATAGAGCGGGAGAATAGAACTGATAGGATAGAGCGGGGAATAGAACTGATTGGACAGAGCGGGAGAATAGAACTGATTGGATAGAGCGGGGAATAGAACTGATTGGATAGAGCAGGAGAATAGAACTGATTGGATAGAGCGGAGAATAGAACTGATTGGATAGAGCGGCGATTAGAACTGATTGGATAGAGCGGAGATTAGAACTGATTGGATAGAGTGGGGAATAGAACTGATTGGATAGAGCGGGGATTAGAACTGATTGGATAGAGCGGGAGAATAGAACTGATTGGACAGAGCGGGGAATAGAACTGATAGGAGAGATCGGCGAATAAAACTGATTGGATAGAGCGGGGAATAGAACTGATTGGATAGAGCGGGGAATAGAACTGATTGGATAGAGCGGGAGAATAGAACTGATTGGATAGAGCGGGGAATAGAACTGATAGGATAGAGCGGGAGAATAGAACTGATAGGAGAGAGCGGGGAATAGAACTGATTGGATAGAGCGGGGAATAGAACTGATAGGATAGAGCGGAGAATAGAACTGATTGGATAGAGCGGAGAATAGAACTGATTGGATAGAGCGGGGAATAGAACTGATTGGATAGAGCGGGAGAATAGAACTGATTGGATAGAGCGGGGAATAGAACTGATTGGATAGAGCGGGGAATAGAACTGATAGGAGAGATCGGCGAATAAAACTGATTGGATAGAGCTTGGAATAGAACTGATTGGATAGAGCGGGGAATAGAACTGATTGGATAGAGCGGGGAATAGAACTGATTGGATAGAGCGGGAGGATAGAACTGATAGGATAGAGCGGGGAATAGAACTGATTGGATAGAGCGGGGAATAGAACTGATTGGATAGAGCGGGAGAATAGAACTGATTGGATAGAGCGGGAGAATAGAACTGATTGGATAGAGCGGGGAATAGAACTGATTGGATAGAGCGGGGAATAGAACTGATTGGATAGAGCGGGGAATAGAACTGATTGGATAGAGCGGGGAATAGAACTGATTGAATAGAGCGGGAGAATAGAACTGATTGGATAGAGCGGGGAATAGAACTGATTGGATAGAGCGGGGAATAGAACTGATTGGATAGACCGGGAGAATAGAACTGATTGGATAGACCGGAGAATAGAACTGATTGGATAGAGCGGGAGAATAGAACTGATCGGATAGAGCGGGGTATAGAACTGATTGGATAGAGCGGGAGAATAGAACTGATTGGATAGAGCGGGGAATAGAACTGATTGGATAGAGCGGGGAATAGAACTGATTGGATAGAGCGGGAGAATAGAACTGATTGGATAGAGCGGAGAATAGAACTGATTGGATAGAGCGGGGATTAGAACTGATTGGATAGAGCGGGGAATAGAACTGATTGGATAGAGCAGGAGAATAGAATTGATTGGATAGAGCGGGAGAATAGAACAGATTGGACAGAGCGGGGAATAGAACTGATAGGAGAGATCGGCGAATAAAACTGATTGGATAGAGCGGGGAATAGAACTGATTTGATAGAGTGGGAGAATAGAACTGATTGGATAGAGCGGGGAATAGAACTGATTGGATAGAGCGGAGAATAGAACTGATTGGATAGAGCGGAGAATAGAACTGATTGGATAGAGCGGAGAATAGAACTGATTGGATAGAGCGGGGAATAGAACTGATTGGATAGAGCGGAGAATAGAAATGATAGGATAGAGCGGGAGAATAGAACTGATTGGATAGAGCGGGGAATAGAACTGATTGGATAGAGCGGGAGAATAGAACTGATTGGATAGAGCGGGAGAATAGAACTGATTGGATAGAGCGGGAGAATAGAACTGATAGGATAGAGTGGGGTATAGAACTGATTGGATAGAGCGGGAGAATAGAACTGATTGGATAGAGCGGGGAATAGAACTGATTGGATAGAGCGGGGAATAGAACTGATTGGATAGAGCGGGAGAATAGAACTGATTGGATAGAGCGGAGAATAGAACTGATTGGATAGAGCGGGAGAATAGAACTGATTGGATAGAGCGGAGAATAGAACTGATTGGAGAGAGCGGGGAATAGAACTGATTGGATAGAGCGGAGAATAGAACTGATTGGATAGAGCAGGAGAATAGAACTGATTGGATAGAGCGGGGAATAGAACTGATTGGATAGAGAGGGGAATAGAACTGATACGATAGAGCGGGGAATAGAACTGATTGGACAGAGCGGGAGAATAGAACTGATTGGATAGAGTGGGGAATAGAACTGATTGGATAGAGCGGGGATTAGAACTGATTGGATAGAGCGGGGAATAGAACTGATTGGATAGAGCGGGGGAATAGAACTGATTGGATAGAGCGGAGAATAGAACTGATTGGACAGAGCGGGAGAATAGAACTGATTGGACAGAGCGGGGAATAGAACTGATTGGATAGAGCGGGAGAATAGAACTGATTGGATAGAGCGGGAGAATAGAACTGATTGGATAGAGCGGAGAATAGAACTGATTGGATAGAGCGGGGAATAGAACTGATTGGATAGAGCGGAGAATAGAACTGATTGGATAGAGCGGGGAATAGAACTGATTGGATAGAGTGGAGAATAGAACTGATTGGACAGAGCGGGAGAATAGAACTGATTGGACAGAGCGGGGAATAGAACTGATTGGATAGAGCGAGAGAATAGAACTGATTGGATAGAGCGGAGAATAGAACTGATTGGAGAGAGCGGGGAATAGAACTGATTGGATAGAGCGGAGAATAGAACTGATTGGATAGAGCAGGAGAATAGAACTGATTGGATAGAGCGGGGAATAGAACTGATTGGATAGAGCGGAGAATAGAACTGATTGGATAGAGCGGAGAATAGAACTGATTGGATAGAGCGGGGAATAGAACTGATTGGATAGAGCGGAGAATAGAACTGATTGGATAGAGCAGGAGAATAGAACTGATTGGATAGAGCGGAGAATAGAACTGATTGGATAGAGCGGAGAATAGAACTGATTGGATAGAGCGGGAGAATAGAACTGATTGGATAGAGCGGAGAATAGAACTGATTGGATAGAGCGGGAGAATAGAACTGATTGGATAGAGCGGGAGAATAGAACTGATTGGATAGAGCGGGGAATAGAACTGATTTGATAGAGCGGAGAATACAACTGATTGGAGAGAGCGGAGAATAGAACTGATTGGATAGAGCGGAGAATAAAACTGATTGGATAGAGCGGGAGAATAGAACTGATTGGATAGAGCGGAGAATAGAACTGATTGGATAGAGCGGAGAATAGAACTGATTGGATAGAGCGGGGAATAGAACTGATTGGATAGAGCGGGAGAATAGAACTGATTGGATAGAGCGGAGAATAGAACTGATTGGATAGAGCGGGAGAATAGAACTGATTGGATAGAGCGGGAGAATAGAACTGATTGGATAGAGCGGAGAATAGAACTGATTGGATAGAGCGGGAGAATAGAACTGATTGGATAGAGCGGAGAATAGAACTGATTGGATAGAACGGGGAATAGAACTGATTGGATAGAGCGGGGAATAGAACTGATTGAATAGAGCGGGGAATAGAACTGATTGGATAGAGCGGGAGAATAGAACTGATTGGATAGAGCAGGAGAATAGAACTGATTGGACAGAGCGGAGAATAGAACTGATTGGATAGAGCGGAGAATAGAACTGATTGGATAGAGCGGGAGAATAGAACTGAATGGACAGAGCGGGGAATAGAACTGATTGGATAGAGCGGGAGAATAGAACTGATTGAATAGAGCGGAGAATAGAACTGATTGGATAGAGCGGAGAATAGAACTGATTGGATAGAGCGGGGAATAGAACTGATTGGATAGAGCGGAGAATAGAACTGATTGGATAGAGCGGGGAATAGAACTGATTGGATAGAGCGGGGAATAGAACTGATTGGATAGAGCGGAGAATAGAACTGATTGGATAGAGCAGAGAATAGAACTGATTGGATAGAGCGGAGAATAGAACTGATTGGATAGAGCGGGGAATAGAACTGATTGGATAGAGCGGGGAATAGAACTGATTGGATAGAGCGGGGAATAGAACTGATTGGATAGAGCGGAGAATAGAACTGATTGGATAGAGCGGGGAATAGAACTGATTGGATAGAGCGGGCAATAGAACTGATAGGATAGAGCGGGGAATAGAACTGATAGGAGAGATCGGCGAATAAAACTGATTGAATAGAGCGGGGAATAGAACTGATTTGATAGAGTGGGAGAATAGAACTGATTGGATAGAGCGGGGAATAGAACTAATTGGATAGAGCGGAGAATAGAACTGATTGGATAGAGCGGAGAATAGAACTGATTGGATAGAGCGGAGAATAGAACTGATTGGATAGAGCGGGGAATAGAACTGATTGGATAGAGCGGGAGAATAGAACTGATAGGATACAGCGGGAGAATAGAACTGATTGAATAGAGCGGAGAATAGAACTGATTGGATAGAGCAGGAGAATAGAACTGATTGGATAGAGCGGTGAATAGAACTGATTGGATAGAGCAGGAGAATAGAACTGATTGGATAGAGCGGGGAATAGAACTGATTGGATAGAGCGGGGAATAGAACTGATTGGATAGAGCGGGGAATAGAACTGATTGGATAGAGCGGGGAATAGAACTGATTGGATAGAGTGGAGAATAGAACTGATAGGATACAGCGGGAGAATAGAACTGACTGGATAGAGCGGAGAATAGAACTGATTGGATAGAGCAGGAGAATAGAACTGATTGGATAGAGCGGGGAATAGAACTGATTGGATAGAGCGGGGAATAGAACTGATTGGATAGAGCGGGAGAATAGAACTGATTGGATAGAGCGGGGAATAGAACAGATTGGATAGAGCAGGAGAATAGAACTGATTGGATAGAGCGGAGAATAGAACTGATTGGTTAGAGCAGGAGAATAGAACTGATTGGATAGAGCGGGGAATAGAACTGATTGGATAGTGCGGGGAATAGAACTGATTGGACAGAGCGGGAGAATAGAACTGATTGGATAGAGCGGGGAATAGAACTGATTGGATAGAGCAGGAGAATAGAACTGATTGGATAGAGCGGAGAATAGAACTGATTGGATAGAGCGGGGATTAGAACTGATTGGATAGAGCGGAGATTAGAACTGATTGGATAGAGTGGGGAATAGAACTGATTGGATAGAGCGGGGATTAGAACTGATTGGATAGAGCGGGAGAATAGAACTGATTGGACAGAGCGGGGAATAGAACTGATAGGAGAGATCGGCGAATAAAACTGATTGGATAGAGCGGGGAATGGAACTGATTGGATAGAGCGGGGAATAGAACTGATTGGATAGAGCGGGGAATAGAACTGATTGGATAGAGCGGGAGAATAGAACTGATAGGATAGAACGGGGAATAGAACTGATTGGATAGAGCGGGGAATAGAACTGATTGCATAGAGCGGGAGAATAGAACTGATTGGATAGAGCGGGGAATAGAACTGATTGGATAGAGCGGGAGAATAGAACTGATTGGATAGAGCGGGAGAATAGAACTGATTGGATAGAGGGGGGAATAGAACTGATTGGATAGAGCGGGGAATAGAACTGATTGGATAGAGCGGGGAATAGAACTGATTGGATAGAGCGGGGAATAGACCTGATTGGATAGAGCGGGAGAATAGAACTGATTGGATAGAGCGGGGAATAGAACTGATTGGATAGAGCGGGGAATAGAACTGATTGGATAGACCGGGAGAATAGAACTGATTGGATAGAGCGGAGAATAGAACTGATTGGAAAGAGCGGGAGAATAGAACTGATCGGATAGAGCGGGGTATAGAACTGATTGGATAGAGCGGGAGAATAGAACTGATTGGATAGAGCGGGGAAGAGAACTGATTGGATAGAGCGGGGAATAGAACTGATTGGATAGAGCGGGAGAATAGAACTGATTGGATAGAGCGGAGAATAGAACTGATTGGATAGAGCGGGGATTAGAACTGATTGGATAGAGCGGGGAATAGAACTGATTGGATAGAGCGGAGAATAGAACTGATTGGATAGAGCAGGAGAATAGAATTGATTGGATAGAGCGGGAGAATAGAACTGATTGGACAGAGCGGGGAATAGAACTGATAGGAGAGATCGGCGAATAAATCTGATTGGATAGAGCGGGGAATAGAACTGATTTGATAGAGTGGGAGAATAGAACTGATTGGATAGAGCGGGGAATAGAACTGATTGGATAGAGCGGAGAATAGAACTGATTGGATAGAGCGGAGAATAGAACTGATTGGATAGAGCGGAGAATAGAACTGATTGGATAGAGCGGGGAATAGAACTGATTGGATAGAGCGGAGAATAGAACTGATAGGATAGAGCGGGAGAATAGAACTGATTGGATAGAGCGGGGAATAGAACTGATTGGATAGAGCGGGAGAATAGAACAGATTGGATAGAGCGGGAGAATAGAACTGATTGGATAGAGCGGGCGAATAGAACTGATAGTATAGAGTGGGGTATAGAACTGATTGGATAGAGCGGGAGAATAGAACTGATTGGATAGAGCGGGGAATAGAACTGATTGGATAGAGCGGGGAATTGAACTGATTGGATAGAGCGGGAGAATAGAACTGATTGGATAGAGCGGAGAATAGAACTGATTGGATAGAGCGGGAGAATAGAACTGATTGGATAGAGCGGAGAATAGAACTGATTGGAGAGAGCGGGGAATAGAACTGATTGGATAGAGCGGAGAATAGAACTGATTGGATAGAGCAGGAGAATAGAACTGATTGGATAGAGCGGGGAATAGAACTGATTGGATAGAGAGGGGAATAGAACTGATACGATAGAGTGGGGAATAGAACTGATTGGACAGAGCGGGAGAATAGAACTGATTGGATAGAGTGGGGAATAGAACTGATTGCATAGAGCGGGGATTAGAACTGATTGGATAGAGCGGAGAATAGAACTGATTGGATAGATCGGGGAATAGAACTGATTGGATAGAGCGGGGGAATAGAACTGATTGGATAGAGCGGGGAATAGAACTGATTGGATAGAGCGGGAGAATAGAACTGATTGGATAGAGCGGAGAATAGAACTGATTGGATAGAGCGGGAGAATAGAACTGATTGGATAGAGCGTGAGAATAGAACTGATTGGATAGAGCGGAGAATAGAACTGATTGGATAGAGCGGGAGAATAGAACTGATTGGACAGAGCGGGAGAATAGAACTGATTGGATAGAGCGGAGAATAGAACTGATTGGACAGAGCGGTAGAATAGAACTGATTGGACAGAGTGGGGAATAGAACTGATTGGATAGAGCGGAGAATAGAACTGATTGGAGAGAGCGGGGAATAGAACTGATTGGATAGAGCGGAGAATAGAACTGATTGGATAGAGCAGGAGAATAGAACTGATTGGATAGAGCGGGGAATAGAACTGATTGGATAGAGCGGAGAATAGAACTGATTGGATAGAGCGGAGAATAGAACTGATTGGATAGAGCGGGGAATAGAACTGATTGGATAGAGCGGAGAATAGAACTGATTGGATAGAGCAGGAGAATAGAACTGATTGGATAGAGCGGAGAATAGAACTGATTGGATAGAGCGGAGAATAGAACTGATTGGATAGAGCGGGAGAATAGAACTGATTGGATAGAGCGGAGAATAGAACTGATTGGATAGAGCGGGAGAATAGAACTGATTGGATAGAGCGGGAGAATAGAACTGATTGGATAGAGCGGGGAATAGAACTGATTTGATAGAGCGGAGAATACAACTGATTGGAGAGAGCGGAGAATAGAACTGATTGGATAGAGCGGAGAATAAAACTGATTGGATAGAGCGGGAGAATAGAACTGATTGGATAGAGCGGAGAATAGAACTGATTGGATAGAGCGGAGAATAGAACTGATTGGATAGAGCGGGGAATAGAAATGATTGGATAGAGCGGGAGAATAGAACTGATTGGATAGAGCGGAGAATAGAACTGATTGGATAGAGCGGGAGAATAGAACTGATTGGATAGAGCGGGAGAATAGAACTGATTGGATAGAGCGGAGAATAGAACTGATTGGATAGAGCGGGAGAATAGAACTGATTGGATAGAGCGGAGAATAGAACTGATTGGATAGAACGGGGAATAGAACTGATTGGATAGAGCGGG
The DNA here is from genome assembly GCF_047496885.1 of Scyliorhinus torazame. Classification (NCBI taxonomy): domain Eukaryota; kingdom Metazoa; phylum Chordata; class Chondrichthyes; order Carcharhiniformes; family Scyliorhinidae; genus Scyliorhinus; species Scyliorhinus torazame. The sequence continues at coordinate 396,702,999 of NC_092708.1, read as the reverse complement.
GAATAGAACTGATTGAATAGAGCGGGGAATAGAACTGATTGGATAGAGCGGGAGAATAGAACTGATTGGATAGAGCGGAGAATAGAACTGATTGGATAGAGCGGAGAATAGAACTGATTGGATAGAGCGGAGAATAGAACTGATTGGATAGAGCGGGGAATAGAACTGATTGGATAGAGCGGAGAATAGAACTGATTGGATAGAGCAGAGAATAGAACTGATTGGATAGAGCGGGGAATAGAACTGATTGGATAGAGCGGAGAATAGAACTGATTGGATAGAGCAGAGAATAGAACTGATTGGATAGAGCGGAGAATAGAACTGATTGGATGCAGTGGGGAATAGAACTGATTGGATAGAGCAGAGAATAGAACTGATTGGATAGAGCGGGGAATAGAACTGATTGGATAGAGCGGGGAATAGAACTGATTGGATAGAGCGGGGAATAGAACTGATTGGATAGAGCGGAGAATAGAACTGATTGGATAGAGCAGAGAATAGAACTGATTGGATAGAGCGGAGAATAGAACTGATTGGATAGAGCGGGGAATAGAACTGATTGGATAGAGCGGAGAATAGAACTGATTGGATAGAGCAGAGAATAGAACTGATTGGATAGAGCGGGAGAATAGAACTGATTGGATAGAGCGGAGAATAGAACTGATTGGATAGAGCGGGGAATAGAACTGATTGGATAGAGCGGAGAATAGAACTGATTGGATAGAGCAGAGAATAGAACTGATTGGATAGAGCGGGAGAATAGAACTGATTGGATAGAGCGGAGAATAGAACTGATTGGATAGAGCGGGGAATAGAACTGATTGGATAGAGCGGGGAATAGAACTGATTGGATAGAGCGGGAGAATAGAACTGATTGGATAGAGCGGGAGAATAGAACTGATTGGATAGAGCGGGGAATAGAACTGATTGGATAGAGTGGAGAATAGAACTGATTGGACAGAGCGGGAGAATAGAACTGATTGGACAGAGCGGGGAATAGAACTGATTGGATAGAGCGAGAGAATAGAACTGATTGGATAGAGCGGAGAATAGAACTGATTGGAGAGAGCGGGGAATAGAACTGATTGGATAGAGCGGAGAATAGAACTGATTGGATAGAGCAGGAGAATAGAACTGATTGGATAGAGCGGGGAATAGAACTGATTGGATAGAGCGGAGAATAGAACTGATTGGATAGAGCGGAGAATAGAACTGATTGGATAGAGCGGGGAATAGAACTGATTGGATAGAGCGGAGAATAGAACTGATTGGATAGAGCAGGAGAATAGAACTGATTGGATAGAGCGGAGAATAGAACTGATTGGATAGAGCGGAGAATAGAACTGATTGGATAGAGCGGGAGAATAGAACTGATTGGATAGAGCGGAGAATAGAACTGATTGGATAGAGCGGGAGAATAGAACTGATTGGATAGAGCGGGAGAATAGAACTGATTGGATAGAGCGGGGAATAGAACTGATTTGATAGAGCGGAGAATACAACTGATTGGAGAGAGCGGAGAATAGAACTGATTGGATAGAGCGGAGAATAAAACTGATTGGATAGAGCGGGAGAATAGAACTGATTGGATAGAGCGGAGAATAGAACTGATTGGATAGAGCGGAGAATAGAACTGATTGGATAGAGCGGGGAATAGAACTGATTGGATAGAGCGGGAGAATAGAACTGATTGGATAGAGCGGAGAATAGAACTGATTGGATAGAGCGGGAGAATAGAACTGATTGGATAGAGCGGGAGAATAGAACTGATTGGATAGAGCGGAGAATAGAACTGATTGGATAGAGCGGGAGAATAGAACTGATTGGATAGAGCGGAGAATAGAACTGATTGGATAGAACGGGGAATAGAACTGATTGGATAGAGCGGGGAATAGAACTGATTGAATAGAGCGGGGAATAGAACTGATTGGATAGAACGGGAGAATAGAACTGATTGGATAGAGCAGGAGAATAGAACTGATTGGACAGAGCGGAGAATAGAACTGATTGGATAGAGCGGAGAATAAAACTGATTGGATAGAGCGGGAGAACAGAACTGAATGGACAGAGCGGGGAATAGATCTGATTGGATAGAGCGGGAGAATAGAACTGATTGGATAGAGCGGAGAATAGAACTGATTGGATAGAGCGGAGAATAGAACTGATTGGATATAGCGGGGAATAGAACTGATTGGATAGAGCGGAGAATAGAACTGATTGGATAGAGCAGAGAATAGAACTGATTGGATAGAGCGGGGAATAGAACTGATTGGATAGAGCGGAGAATAGAACTGATTGGATAGAGCAGAGAATAGAACTGATTGGATAGAGCGTAGAATAGAACTGATTGGATAGAGCGGGAGAATAGAACTGATTGGATAGAGCGGAGAATAGAACTGATTGGATAGAGCGGGGAATAGAACTGATTGGATAGAGCGGGGAAGAGAACTGATTGGATAGAGCGGGGAATAGAACTGATTGGATAGAGCGGAGAATAGAACTGATTGGATAGAGCGGGGAATAGAACTGATTGGATAGAGCGGGGAATAGAACTGATAGGATAGAGCGGGGAATAGAACTGATAGGAGAGATCGGCGAATAAAACTGATTGAATAGAGCGGGGAATAGAACTGATTTGATAGAGTGGGAGAATAGAACTGATTGGATAGAGCGGGGAATAGAACTAATTGGATAGAGCGGAGAATAGAACTGATTGGATAGTGCGGAGAATAGAACTGATTGGATAGAGCGGAGAATAGAACTGATTGGATAGAGCGGGGAATAGAACTGATTGGATAGAGCGGGAGAATAGAACTGATAGGATACAGCGGGAGAATAGAACTGATTGAATAGAGCGGAGAATAGAACTGATTGGATAGAGCAGGAGAATAGAACTGATTGGATAGAGCGGAGAATAGAACTGATTGGATAGAGCAGGAGAATAGAACTGATTGGATAGAGCGGGGAATAGAACTGATTGGATAGAGCGGGGAATAGAACTGATTGGATAGAGCGGGGAATAGAACTGATTGGATAGAGCGGGGAATAGAACTGATTGGATAGAGTGGAGAATAGAACTGATAGGATACAGCGGGAGAATAGAACTGACTGGATAGAGCGGAGAATAGAACTGATTGGATAGAGCAGGAGAATAGAACTGATTGGATAGAGCGGGGAATAGAACTGATTGGATAGAGCGGGGAATAGAACTGATTGGATAGAGCAGGAGAATAGAACTGATTGGATAGAGCGGGGAATAGAACTGATTGGATAGAGCAGGAGAATAGAACTGATTGGATAGAGCGGAGAATAGAACTGATTGGATAGAGCAGGAGAATAGAACTGATTGGATAGAGCGGGGAATAGAACTGATTGGATAGAGCGGGGAATAGAACTGATTGGACAGAGCGGGAGAATAGAACTGATTGGATAGAGCGGGGAATAGAACTGATTGGATAGAGCAGGAGAATAGAACTGATTGGATAGAGCGGAGAATAGAACTGATTGGATAGAGCGGGGATTAGAACTGATTGGATAGAGCGGAGATTAGAACTGATTGGATAGAGTGGGGAATAGAACTGATTGGATAGAGCGGGGATTAGAACTGATTGGATAGAGCGGGAGAATAGAACTGATTGGACAGAGCGGGGAATAGAACTGATAGGAGAGATCGGCGAATAAAACTGATTGGATAGAGCGGGGAATAGAACTGATTGGATAGAGCGGGGAATAGAACTGATTGGATAGAGCGGGGAATAGAACTGATTGGATAGAGCGGGAGAATAGAACTGATAGGATAGAGCGGGGAATAGAACTGATTGGATAGAGCGGGGAATAGAACTGATTGGATAGAGCGGGAGAATAGAACTGATTGGATAGAGCGGGGAATAGAACTGATTGGATAGAGCGGGAGAATAGAACTGATTGGATAGAGCGGGAGAATAGAACTGATTGGATAGAGCGGGGAATAGAACTGATTGGATAGAGCGGGGAATAGAACTGATTGGATAGAGCGGGGAATAGAACTGATTGGATAGAGCGGGGAATAGAACTGATTGGATAGAGCGGGGAATAGAACTGATTGGATAGAGCGGAGAATAGAACTGATTGGATAGAGCAGAGAATAGAACTGATTGGATAGAGCGGAGAATAGAACTGATTGGATAGAGCGGGGAATAGAACTGATTGGATAGAGCGGAGAATAGAACTGATTGGATAGAGCGGGGAATAGAACTGATTGGATAGAGCGGGAGAATAGAACTGATTGGATAGAGCGGGGAATAGAACTGATTGGATAGAGCGGGAGAATAGAACTGATTGGATAGAGCGGGGAATAGAACTGATTGGATAGAGCGGGAGAATAGAACTGATTGGATAGAGCGGGGAATAGAACTGATTGGATAGAGCGGGAGAATAGAACTGATTGGATAGAGCGGGGAATAGAACTGATTCGATAGAGCGGGAGATTGGAACTGATTGGATAGAGCGGGGAATAGAACTGATTGGATAGAGCGGGGAATAGAACTGATTGGATAGAGCGGGAGAATAGAACTGTTTTGATAGAGCGGGAGAATAGAACTGATTGGATAGAGCGGGAGAATAGAACTGATTGGATAGAGCGGGGAATAGAACTGATTGGATAGAGCGGGAGAATAGAACTGATTGGATAGAGCGGGAGAATAGAACTGATTGGATAGAGCGGGAGAATAGAACTGATAGGATAGAGTGGGGTATAGAACTGATTGGATAGAGCGGGAGAATAGAACTGATTGGATAGAGCGGGGAATAGAACTGATTGGATAGAGCGGGGAATTGAACTGATTGGATAGAGCGGGAGAATAGAACTGATTGGATAGAGCGGAGAATAGAACTGATTGGATAGAGCGGGAGAATAGAACTGATTGGATAGAGCGGAGAATAGAACTGATTGGAGAGAGCGGGGAATAGAACTGATTGGATAGAGCGGAGAATAGAACTGATTGGATAGAGCAGGAGAATAGAACTGATTGGATAGAGCGGGGAATAGAACTGATTGGATAGAGAGGGGAATAGAACTGATACGATAGAGCGGGGAATAGAACTGATTGGACAGAGCGGGAGAATAGAACTGATTGGATAGAGTGGGGAATAGAACTGATTGGATAGAGCGGGGATTAGAACTGATTGGATAGAGCGGGGAACAGAACTGATTGGATAGAGCGGAGAATAGAACTGATTGGATAGATCGGGGAATAGAACTGATTGGATAGAGCGGGGGAATAGAACTGATTGGATAGAGCGGGGAATAGAACTGATTGGATAGAGCGGGAGAATAGAACTGATTGGATAGAGCGGAGAATAGAACTGATTGGATAGAGCGGGAGAATAGAACTGATTGGATAGAGCGGGAGAATAGAACTGATTGGATAGAGCGGAGAATAGAACTGATTGGATAGAGCGGGAGAATAGAACTGATTGGACAGAGCGGGAGAATAGAACTGATTGGATAGAGCGGAGAATAGAACTGATTGGACAGAGCGGTAGAATAGAACTGATTGGACAGAGCGGGGAATAGAACTGATTGGATAGAGCGGAGAATAGAACTGATTGGAGAGAGCGGGGAATAGAACTGATTGGATAGAGCGGAGAATAGAACTGATTGGATAGAGCAGGAGAATAGAACTGATTGGATAGAGCGGGGAATAGAACTGATTGGATAGAGCGGAGAATAGAACTGATTGGATAGAGCGGAGAATAGAACTGATTGGATAGAGCGGGGAATAGAACTGATTGGATAGAGCGGAGAATAGAACTGATTGGATAGAGCAGGAGAATAGAACTGATTGGATAGAGCGGAGAATAGAACTGATTGGATAGAGCGGAGAATAGAACTGATTGGATAGAGCGGGAGAATGGAACTGATTGGATAGAGCGGAGAATAGAACTGATTGGATAGAGCGGGAGAATAGAACTGATTGGATAGAGCGGGAGAATAGAACTGATTGGATAGAGCGGGGAATAGAACTGATTTGATAGAGCGGAGAATACAACTGATTGGAGAGAGCGGAGAATAGAACTGATTGGATAGAGCGGAGAATAAAACTGATTGGATAGAGCGGGAGAATAGAACTGATTGGATAGAGCGGAGAATAGAACTGATTGGATAGAGCGGAGAATAGAACTGATTGGATAGAGCGGGGAATAGAACTGATTGGATAGAGCGGGAGAATAGAACTGATTGGATAGAGCGGAGAATAGAACTGATTGGATAGAGCGGGAGAATAGAACTGATTGGATAGAGCGGGAGAATAGAACTGATTGGATAGAGCGGAGAATAGAACTGATTGGATAGAGCGGGAGAATAGAACTGATTGGATAGAGCGGAGAATAGAACTGATTGGATAGAACGGGGAATAGAACTGATTGGATAGAGCGGGGAATAGAACTGATTGAATAGAGCGGGGAATAGAACTGATTGGATAGAGCGGGAGAATAGAACTGATTGGATAGAGCAGGAGAATAGAACTGATTGGACAGAGCGGAGAATAGAACTGATTGGATAGAGCGGAGAAGAGAACTGATTGGATAGAGCGGGAGAATAGAACTGAATGGACAGAGCGGGGAATAGAACTGATTGGATAGAGCGGGAGAATAGAACTGATTGGATAGAGCGGAGAATAGAACTAATTGGATAGAGCGGAGAATAGAACTGATTGGATAGAGCGGGGAATAGAACTGATTGGAAAGAGCGGAGAATAGAACTGATTGGATAGAGCAGAGAATAGAACTGATTGGATAGAGCGGGGAATAGAACTGATTGGATAGAGCGGAGAATAGAACTGATTGGATAGAGCAGAGAATAGAACTGATTGGATAGAGCGGAGAATAGAACTGATTGGATGGAGTGGGGAATAGAACTGATTGGATAGAGCAGAGAATAGAACTGATTGGATAGAGCGGGGAATAGAACTGATTGGATAGAGCGGGGAATAGAACTGATTGGATAGAGCGGGGAATAGAACTGATTGGATAGAGCGGAGAATAGAACTGATTGGATAGAGCAGAGAATAGAACTGATTGGATAGAGCGGAGAATAGAACTGATTGGATAGAGCGGGGAATAGAACTGATTGGATAGAGCGGAGAATAGAACTGATTGGATAGAGCAGAGAATAGAACTGATTGGATAGAGCGGGAGAATAGAACTGATTGGATAGAGCGGAGAATAGAACTGATTGGATAGAGCGGGGAATAGAACTGATTGGATAGAGCGGAGAATAGAACTGATTGGATAGAGCAGAGAATAGAACTGATTGGATAGAGCGGGAGAATAGAACTGATTGGATAGAGCGGAGAATAGAACTGATTGGATAGAGCGGGGAATAGAACTGATTGGATAGAGCGGGGAATAGAACTGATTGGATAGAGCGGGAGAATAGAACTGATTGCACAGAGCAGAGAATAGAACTGATTGGATAGAGCGGGAGAATAGAACTGATTGGATAGAGCGGAGAATAGAACTGATTGGATAGAGCGGGAGAATAGAACTGATTGGATAGAGCGGAGAATAGAACTGACTGGATAGAGCGGGAGAATAGAACTGATTGGATAGAGCGGGGAATAGAACTGACTGGATTGAGCGGGAGAATAGAACTGATTGAATAGAGCGGAGAATAGAACTGACTGGATAGAGCGGAGAATAGAACTGATTGGATAGAGCGGGGAATAGAACTGACTGGATTGAGCGGGAGAATAGAACTGATTGAATAGAGCGGAGAATAGAACTGATTGGATAGAGCGGAGAATAGAACTGACTGGATAGAGCGGGAGAATAGAACTGATTGGATAGAGCGGGGAATAGAACTGACTGGATTGAGCGGGAGAATAGAACTGATTGAATAGAGCGGAGAATAGAACTGATTGGATAGAGCGGAGAATAGAACTGATTGGAGAGAGCGGGAGAATAGAACTGATTGGATAGAGCGGAGAATAGAACTGATTGGATAGAGCGGGAGAATAGAACTGATTGGATAGAGCGGGGAATAGAACTGACTGGATTGAGCGGGAGAATAGAACTGATTGGATAGAGCGGGAGAATAGAACTGATTGGATAGAGCGGAGAATAGAACTGATTGGATAGAGCGGGAGAATAGAACTGATTGGATAGAGCGGGGAATAGAACTGATTGGATAGAGCGGGGAATAGAACTGATAGGATTGAGCGGGGAATAGAACTGATTGGATAGAGCAGGAGAATAGAACTGATTGGAGAGAGCGGGGAATAGAACTGATTTGATAGAGCGGGGAATAGAACTGACTGGATAGAGCGGGAGAATAGAACTGATAGGATTGAGCGGGGAATAGAACTGATTTGATAGAGCGGGGAATAGAACTGATTGGATAGAGCGGGGAATAGAACTGATTGGATAGAGCGGGGAATAGAACTGATTGGATAGAGCGGGGAATAGAACTGATTGGATAGAGCGGGGAATAGAACTGATTGGGTAGAGCGGTGAATAGAACTGATAGGATAGAGCGGGAGAATAGAACTGATAGGATTGAGCGGGGAATAGAACTGATTTGATAGAGCGGGAGAATAGAACTGAAAGGATTGAGCGGGGAATAGAACTGATTGGATAGAGCGGGAGAATAGAACTGATTGAATAGAGCGGGGAACAGAACTGATTGGATAGAGCGGGGAATAGAACTGATTTGATAGAGCGGGGAATAGAACTGATTTGATAGAGCGGGGAATAGAACTGATTTGATAGAGCGGGGAATAAAACTGATTGGATAGAGCGGGAGAATAGAACTGATTGGATAGAGCGGGAGAATAGAACTGATTGGATAGAGCGGGGAATAGAACTGATTGGATAGAGCGGGGAATAGAACTGATTGGATAGGGCGGGGAATAGAACTGATTTGATAGAGCGGGGAATAGAACTGATTGGATAGAGCGGGAGAATAGAACTGATTGGATAGAGCGGGAGAATAGAACTGATTGGATAGAGCGGAGAATAGAACTGATTGGATAGAGCGGGGAATAGAACTGATTTGATAGAGCGGGGAATAGAACTGATTGGAGAGATCGGCGAATAAAACTGATTGGATAGAGCGGGGAATAGAACTGATTTGATAGAGCGGGGAATAGAACTGATTGGATAGAGCGGGAAAATAGAACTGATTGGATAGAGCGGGAGAATAGAACTGATTGGATAGAGCGGAGAATAGAACTGATTGGATAGAGCGGGAGAATAGAACTGATTGGATAGAGCGGAGAATAGAACTGATTGGATAGAACGGGGAATAGAACTGATTGGATAGAGCGGGGAATAGAACTGATTGAATAGAGCGGGGAATAGAACTGATTGGATAGAGCGGGAGAATAGAACTGATTGGATAGAGCAGGAGAATAGAACTGATTGGATAGAGCGGGAGAATAGAACTGATTGGATAGAGCAGGAGAATAGAACTGATTGGATAGAGCGGGAGAATAGAACTGATTGGATAGAGCGGGGAATAGAACTGATTGGATAGAGCGGGGAATAGAACTGATTGGATAGAGCGGGGAATAGAACTGATTGGATAGAGCGGAGAATAGAACTGATTGGATAGAGCGGGGAATAGAACTGATTGGATAGAGCGGGGAATAGAACTGATAGGATAGAGCGGGGAATAGAACTGATAGGAGAGATCGGCGAATAAAACTGATTGGATAGAGCGGGGAATAGAACTGATTTGATAGAGTGGGAGAATAGAACTGATTGGATAGAGCGGGGAATAGAACTAATTGGATAGAGCGGAGAATAGAACTGATTGGATAGAGCGGAGAATAGAACTGATTGGATAGAGCGGAGAATAGAACTGATTGGATAGAGCGGGGAATAGAACTGATTGGATAGAGCGGGAGAATAGAACTGATAGGATAGAGCGGAGAATAGAACTGATTGGATAGAGCAGGAGAATAGAACTGATTGGATAGAGCGGAGAATAGAACTGATAGGATAGAGCGGAGAATAGAACTGATTGGATAGAGCAGGAGAATAGAACTGATTGGATAGAGCGGAGAATAGAACTGATTGGATAGAGCAGGAGAATAGAACTGATTGGATAGAGCGGGGAATAGAACTGATTGGATAGAGCGGGGAATAGAACTGATTGGATAGAGCGGGGAATAGAACTGATTCGATAGAGCGGGGAATAGAACTGATTGGATAGAGTGGAGAATAGAACTGATAGGATACAGCGGGAGAATAGAACTGACTGGATAGAGCGGAGAATAGAACTGATTGGATAGAGCAGGAGAATAGAACTGATTGGATAGAGCGGGGAATAGAACTGATTGGATAGAGCGGGGAATAGAACTGATTGGATAGAGCGGGAGAATAGAACTGATTGAATAGAGCGGGGAATAGAACTGATTGGATAGAGCAGGAGAATAGAACTGATTGGATAGAGCGGAGAATAGAACTGATTGGATAGAGCAGGAGAATAGAACTGATTGGATAGAGCGGGGAATAGAACTGATTGGATAGAGCGGGGAATAGAACTGATTGGACAGAGCGGGAGAATAGAACTGATTGGATAGAGCGGGGAATAGAACTGATTGGATAGAGCAGGAGAATAGAACTGATTGGATAGAGCGGAGAATAGAACTGATTGGATAGAGCGGGGAATAGAACTGATTGGATAGAGCGGAGATTAGAACTGATTGGATAGAGTGGGGAATAGAACTGATTGGATAGAGCGGGGATTAGAACTGATTGGATAGAGCGGGAGAATAGAACTGATTGGACAGAGCGGGGAATAGAACTGATAGGAGAGATCGGCGAATAAAACTGATTGGATAGAGCGGGGAATAGAACTGATTGGATAGAGCGGGGAATAGAACTGATTGGATAGAGCGGGGAATAGAACTGATTGGATAGAGCGGGAGAATAGAACTGATAGGTTAGAGCGGGGAATAGAACTGATTGGATAGAGCGGGGAATAGAACTGATTGGATAGAGCGGGAGAATAGAACTAATTGGATAGAGCGGGGAATAGAACTGATTGGATAGAGCGGGAGAATAGAACTGATTGGATAGAGCGGGAGAATAGAACTGATTGGATAGAGCGGGGAATAGAACTGATTGGATAGAGCGGGGAATAGAACTGATTGGATAGAGCGGGGAATAGAACTGATTGGATAGAGCGGGGAATAGAACTGATTGGATAGAGCGGGAGAATAGAACTGATTGGATAGAGCGGGGAATAGAACTGATTGGATAGAGCGGGGAATAGAACTGATTGGATAGACCGGGAGAATAGAACTGATTGGATAGAGCGGAGAATAGAACTGATTGGATAGAGCGGGAGAATAGAACTGATCGGATAGAGCGGGGTATAGAACTGATTGGATAGAGCGGGAGAATAGAACTGATTGGATAGAGCGGGGAATAGAACTGATTGGATAGAGCGGGGAATAGAACTGATTGGATAGAGCGGGAGAATAGAACTGATTGGATAGAGCGGAGAATAGAACTGATTGGATAGAGCGGGGATTAGAACTGATTGGATAGAGCGGGGAATAGAACTGATTGGATAGAGCGGAGAATAGAACTGATTGGATAGAGCAGGAGAATAGAATTGATTGGATAGAGCGGGAGAATAGAACTGATTGGACAGAGCGGGGAATAGAACTGATAGGAGAGATCGGCGAATAAAACTGATTGGATAGAGCGGGGAATAGAACTGATTTGATAGAGTGGGAGAATAGAACTGATTGGATAGAGCGGGGAATAGAACTGATTGGATAGAGCGGAGAATAGAACTGATTGGATAGAGCGGAGAATAGAACTGATTGGATAGAGCGGAGAATAGAACTGATTGGATAGAGCGGGGAATAGAACTGATTGGATAGAGCGGAGAAGAGAACTGATAGGATAGAGCGGGAGAATAGAACTGATTGGATAGAGCGGGGAATAGAACTGATTGGATAGAGCGGGAGAATAGAACTGATTGGATAGAGCGGAGAATAGAACTGATTGGATAGAGCAGGAGAATAGAACTGATTGGATAGAGCGGGGAATAGAACTGATTGGATAGAGAGGGGAATAGAACTGATACGATAGAGCGGGGAATAGAACTGATTGGACAGAGCGGGAGAATAGAACTGATTGGATAGAGTGGGGAATAGAACTGATTGGATAGAGCGGGGATTAGAACTGATTGGATAGAGCGGGGAACAGAACTGATTGGATAGAGCGGAGAATAGAACTGATTGGATAGATCGGGGAATAGAACTGATTGGATAGAGCGGGGGAATAGAACTGATTGGATAGAGCGGGGAATAGAACTGATTGGATAGAGCGGGAGAATAGAACTGATTGGATAGAGCGGAGAATAGAACTGATTGGATAGAGCGGGAGAATAGAACTGATTGGATAGAGCGGGAGAATAGAACTGATTGGATAGAGCGGAGAATAGAACTGATTGGATAGAGCGGGAGAATAGAACTGATTGGACAGAGCGGGAGAATAGAACTGATTGGATAGAGCGGAGAATAGAACTGATTGGACAGAGCGGTAGAATAGAACTGATTGGACAGAGCGGGGAATAGAACTGATTGGATAGAGCGGAGAATAGAACTGATTGGAGAGAGCGGGGAATAGAACTGATTGGATAGAGCGGAGAATAGAACTGATTGGATAGAGCAGGAGAATAGAACTGATTGGATAGAGCGGGGAATAGAACTGATTGGATAGAGCGGAGAATAGAACTGATTGGATAGAGCGGAGAATAGAACTGATTGGATAGAGCGGGGAATAGAACTGATTGGATAGAGCGGAGAATTGAACTGATTGGATAGAGCAGGAGAATAGAACTGATTGGATAGAGCGGAGAATAGAACTGATTGGATAGAGCGGAGAATAGAACTGATTGGATAGAGCGGGAGAATAGAACTGATTGGATAGAGCGGAGAATAGAACTGATTGGATAGAGCGGGAGAATAGAACTGATTGGATAGAGCGGGAGAATAGAACTGATTGGATAGAGCGGGGAATAGAACTGATTTGATAGAGCGGAGAATACAACTGATTGGAGAGAGCGGAGAATAGAACTGATTGGATAGAGCGGAGAATAAAACTGATTGGATAGAGCGGGAGAATAGAACTGATTGGATAGAGCGGAGAATAGAACTGATTGGATAGAGCGGAGAATAGAACTGATTGGATAGAGCGGGGAATTGAACTGATTGGATAGAGCGGGAGAATAGAACTGATTGGATAGAGCGGAGAATAGAACTGATTGGATAGAGCGGGAGAATAGAACTGATTGGATAGAGCGGGAGAATAGAACTGATTGGATAGAGCGGAGAATAGAACTGATTGGATAGAGCGGAAGAATAGAACTGATTGGATAGAGCGGAGAATAGAACTGATTGGATAGAACGGGGAATAGAACTGATTGGATAGAGCGGGGAATAGAACTGATTGAATAGAGCGGGGAATAGAACTGATTGGATAGAGCGGGAGAATAGAACTGATTGGATAGAGCAGGAGAATAGAACTGATTGGACAGAGCGGAGAATAGAACTGATTGGATAGAGCGGAGAATAGAACTGATTGGATAGAGCGGGAGAATAGAACTGAATGGACAGAGCGGGGAATAGAACTGATTGGATAGAGCGGGAGAATAGAACTGATTGGATAGAGCGGAGAATAGAACTGATTGGATAGAGCGGAGAATAGAACTGATTGGATAGAGCGGGGAATAGAACTGATTGGATAGAGCGGAGAATAGAACTGATTGGATAGAGCAGAGAATAGAACTGATTGGATAGAGCGGGGAATAGAACTGATTGGATAGAGCGGAGAATAGAACTGATTGGATAGAGCAGAGAATAGAACTGATTGGATAGAGCGGAGAATAGAACTGATTGGATGGAGTGGGGAATAGAACTGATTGGATAGAGCAGAGAATAGAACTGATTGGATAGAGCGGGGAATAGAACTGATTGGATAGAGCGGGGAATAGAACTGATTGGATAGAGCGGGGAATAGAACTGATTGGATAGAGCGGAGAATAGAACTGATTGGATAGAGCAGAGAATAGAACTGATTGGATAGAGCGGAGAATAGAACTGATTGGATAGAGCGGGGAATAGAACTGATTGGATAGAGCGGAGAATAGAACTGATTGGATAGAGCAGAGAATAGAACTGATTGGATAGAGCGGGAGAATAGAACTGATTGGATAGAGCGGAGAATAGAACTGATTGGATAGAGCGGGGAATAGAACTGATTGGATAGAGCGGGGAATAGAACTGATTGGATAGAGCGGGGAATAGAACTGATTGGATAGAGCGGGAGAATAGAACTGATTGGACAGAGCAGAGAATAGAACTGATTGGATAGAGCGGGAGAATAGAACTGATTGGATAGAGCGGAGAATAGAACTGATTGGATAGAGCGGGAGAATAGAACTGATTGGATAGAGCGGAGAATAGAACTGACTGGATAGAGCAGGAGAACAGAACTGATTGGATAGAGCGGAGAATAGAACTGACTGGATTGAGCGGGAGAATAGAACTGATTGAATAGAGCGGAGAATAGAACTGACTGGATAGAGCGGAGAATAGAACTGATTGGATAGAGCGGGGAATAGAACTGACTGGATTGAGCGGGAGAATAGAACTGATTGAATAGAGCGGAGAATAGAACTGATTGGATAGAGCGGAGAATAGAACTGACTGGATAGAGCGGAGAATAGAACTGATTGGATAGAGCGGGGAATAGAACTGACTGGATTGAGCGGGAGAATAGAACTGATTGAATAGAGCGGAGAATAGAACTGATTGGATAAAGCGGAGAATAGAACTGACTGGATAGAGCGGGAGAATAGAACTGATTGGATAGAGCGGGGAATAGAACTGACTGGATTGAGCGGGAGAATAGAACTGATTGAATAGAACGGAGAATAGAACTGATTGGATAGAGCGGAGAATAGAACTGATTGGATAGAGCGGGAGAATAGAACTGATTGGATAGAGCGGAGAATAGAACTGATTGGATAGAGCGGGAGAATAGAACTGATTGGATAGAGCGGGGAATAGAACTGACTGGATTGAGCGGGAGAATAGAACTGATTGGATAGAGCGGGAGAATAGAACTGATTGGATAGAGCGGAGAATAGAACTGATTGGATAGAGCGGGAGAATAGAACTGATTGGATAGAGCGGGGAATAGAACTGATTGGATAGAGCGGGGAATAGAACTGATTGGATAGAGCGGGGAATAGAACTGATAGGATTGAGCGGGGAATAGAACTGATTGGATAGAGCAGGAGAATAGAACTGATTGGAGAGAGCGGGGAATAGAACTGATTTGATAGAGCGGGGAATAGAACTGACTGGATAGAGCGGGAGAATAGAACTGATAGGATTGAGCGGGGAATAGAACTGATTTGATAGAGCGGGGAATAGAACTGATTGGATAGAGCGGGGAATAGAACTGATTGGATAGAGCGGGGAATAGAACTGATTGGATAGAGCGGGGAATAGAACTGATTGGATAGAGCGGGGAATAGAACTGATTGGGTAGAGCGGTGAATAGAACTGAAAGGATAGAGCGGGAGAATAGAACTGATAGGATTGAGCGGGGAATAGAACTGATTTGATAGAGCGGGAGAATAGAACTGATAGGATTGAGCGGGGAATAGAACTGATTTGATAGAGCGGGAGAATAGAACTGATAGGATTGAGCGGGGAATAGAACTGATTGGATAGAGCGGGAGAATAGAACTGATTGAATAGAGCGGGGAATAGAACTGATTTGATAGAGCGGGAGAATAGAACTGATTGGATAGAGCGGGAGAATAGAACTGATTGGATAGAGCGGGGAATAGAACTGATTGGATAGAGCGGGGAATAGAACTGATTGGATAGAGCGGGGAATAGAACTGATTTGATAGAGCGGGGAATAGAACTGATTGGATAGAGCGGGAGAATAGAACTGATTGGATAGAGCGGGAGAATAGAACTGATTGGATAGAGCGGAGAATAGAACTGATTTGATAGAGCGGGGAATAGAACTGATTTGATAGAGCGGGGAATAGAACTGATTGGAGAGATCGGCGAATAAAACTGATTGGATAGAGCGGGGAATAGAACTGAATTGATAGAGCGGGGAATAGAACTGATTGGATAGAGCGGGAGAATAGAACTGATTGGATAGAGCGGGAGAATAGAACTGATTGGATAGAGCGGGGAATAGAACTGATTGGACAGAGCGGGAGAATAGAACTGATTGGATAGAGCGGGAGAATAGAACTGATTGGATAGAGCGGGCGAATAGAACTGATTTGATAGAGCGGGGAATAGAACTGATTGGATAGAGCGGAGAATAGAACTGATTGGATAGAGCGGGGAATAGAACTGATAGGAGAGATCGGCGAACAAAACTGATTGGATAGAGCGGGGAATAGAACTGATTTGATAGAGTGGGAGAATAGAACTGATTGGATAGAGCGGAGAATAGAACTGATTGGATAGAGCGGAGAATAGAACTGATTGGATAGAGCGGAGAATAGAACTGATTGGATAGAGCGGGGAATAGAACTGATTGGATAGAGCGGGAGAATAGAACTGATAGGATACAGCGGGAGAATAGAACTGATTGAATAGAGCGGAGAATAGAACTGATTGGATAGAGCAGGAGAATAGAACTGATTGGATAGAGCGGAGAATAGAACTGATTGGATAGAGCAGGAGAATAGAACTGATTGGATAGAGCGGGGAATAGAACTGATTGGATAGAGCGGGGAATAGAACTGATTGGATAGAGCGGGGAATAGAACTGATTGGATAGAGCGGGGAATAGAACTGATTGGATAGAGTGGAGAATAGAACTGATAGGATACAGCGGGAGAATAGAACTGACTGGATAGAGCGGAGAATAGAACTGATTGGATAGAGCAGGAGAATAGAACTGATTGGATAGAGCGGGGAATAGAACTGATTGGATAGAGCGGGGAATAGAACTGATTGGATAGAGCGGGAGAATAGAACTGATAGGATAGAGCGGGGAATAGAACTGATTGGACAGAGCGGGAGAATAGAACTGATTGGATAGAGCGGGGAATAGAACTGATTGGATAGAGCAGGAGAATAGAACTGATTGGATAGAGCGGAGAATAGAACTGATTGGATAGAGCGGGGATTAGAACTGATTGGATAGAGCGGAGATTAGAACTGATTGGATAGACTGGGGAATAGAACTGATTGGATAGAGCGGGGATTAGAACTGATTGGATAGAGCGGGAGAATAGAACTGATTGGACAGAGCGGGGAATAGAACTGATAGGAGAGATCGGCGAATAAAACTGATTGGATAGAGCGGGGAATAGAACTGATTGGATAGAGCGGGGAATAGAACTGATTGGATAGAGCGGGGAATAGAACTGATTGGATAGAGCGGGAGAATAGAACTGATAGGATAGAGCGGGGAATAGAACTGATTGGATAGAGCGGGGAATAGAACTGATTGGATAGAGCGGGAGAATAGAACTGATTGGATAGAGCGGGGAATAGAACTGATTGGATAGAGCGGGGAATAGAACTGATAGGAGAGATCGGCGAATAAAACTGATTGGATAGAGCGGGGAATAGAACTGATTGGATAGAGCGGGGAATAGAACTGATTGGATAGAGCGGGGAATAGAACTGATTGGATAGAGCGGGAGAATAGAACTGATAGGATAGAGCGGGGAATAGAACTGATTGGATAGAGCGGGGAATAGAACTGATTGGATAGAGCGGGAGAATAGAACTGATTGGATAGAGCGGGAGAATAGAACTGATTGGATAGAGCGGGGAATAGAACTGATTGGATAGAGCGGGGAATAGAACTGATTGGATAGAGCGGGGAATAGAACTGATTGGATAGAGCGGGGAATAGAAGTGATTGGATAGAGCGGGAGAATAGAACTGATTGGATAGAGCGGAGAATAGAACTGATTGGATAGAGCGGAGAATAGAACTGATTGGATAGAGCGGGAGAATAGAACTGATTGGATAGAGCGGAGAATAGAACTGATTGGATAGAGCGGGAGAATAGAACTGATCGGATAGAGCGGGGTATAGAACTGATTGGATAGAGCGGGAGAATAGAACTGGTTGGATAGAGCGGGGAATAGAACTGATTGGATAGAGCGGGGAATAGAACTGATTGGATAGAGCGGGAGAATAGAACTGATTGGATAGACCGGGAGAATAGAACTGATTGGATAGAGCGGAGAATAGAACTGATTGGATAGAGCGGGAGAATAGAACTGATCGGATAGAGCGGGGTATAGAACTGATTGGATAGAGCGGGAGAATAGAACTGATTGGATAGAGCGGGGAATAGAACTGATTGGATAGAGCGGGGAATAGAACTGATTGGATAGAGCGGGAGAATAGAACTGATTGGATAGAGCGGAGAATAGAACTGATTGGATAGAGCGGGGATTAGAACTGATTGGATAGAGCGGGGAATAGAACTGATTGGATAGAGCAGGAGAATAGAATTGATTGGATAGAGCGGGAGAATAGAACTGATTGGACAGAGCGGGGAATAGAACTGATAGGAGAGATCGGCGAATAAAACTGATTGGATAGAGCGGGGAATAGAACTGATTTGATAGAGTGGGAGAATAGAACTGATTGGATAGAGCGGGGAATAGAACTGATTGGATAGAGCGGAGAATAGAACTGATTGGATAGAGCGGAGAATAGAACTGATTGGATAGAGCGGAGAATAGAACTGATTGGATAGAGCGGGGAATAGAACTGATTGGATAGAGCGGAGAATAGAACTGATAGGATAGAGCGGGAGAATAGAACTGATTGGATAGAGCGGGGAATAGAACTGATTGGATAGAGCGGGAGAATAGAACTGATTGGATAGAGCGGGAGAATAGAACTGATTGGATAGAGCGGGAGAATAGAACTGATAGGATAGAGTGGGGTATATAACTGATTGGATAGAGCGGGAGAATAGAACTGATTGGATAGAGCGGGGAATAGAACTGATTGGATAGAGCGGGGAATAGAACTGATTGGATAGAGCGGGAGAATAGAACTGATTGGATAGAGCGGAGAATAGAACTGATTGGATAGAGCGGGAGAATAGAACTGATTGGATAGAGCGGAGAATAGAACTGATTGGAGAGAGCGGGGAATAGAACTGATTGGATAGAGCGGAGAATAGAACTGATTGGATAGAGCAGGAGAATAGAACTGATTGGATAGAGCGGGGAATAGAACTGATTGGATAGAGAGGGGTATAGAACTGATACGATAGAGCGGGGAATAGAACTGATTGGACAGAGCGGGAGAATAGAACTGATTGGATAGAGTGGGGAATAGAACTGATTGGATAGAGCGGGGATTAGAACTGATTGGATAGAGCGGGGAATAGAACTGATTGGATAGAGCGGGAGAATAGAACTGATTGGATAGAGCGGAGAATAGAACTGATTGGACAGAGCGGGAGAATAGAACTGATTGGACAGAGCGGGGAATAGAACTGATTGGATAGAGCGGGAGAATAGAACTGATTGGATAGAGCGGAGAATAGAACTGATTGGACAGAGCGGGAGAATAGAACTGATTGGACAGAGCGGGGAAAAGAACTGATTGGATAGAGCGGGAGAATAGAACTGATTGGATAGAGCGGAGAATAGAACTGATTGGAGAGAGCGGGGAATAGAACTGATTGGATAGAGCGGAGAATAGAACTGATTGGATAGAGCAGGAGAATAGAACTGATTGGATAGAGCGGGGAATAGAACTGATTGGATAGAGCGGAGAATAGAACTGATTGGATAGAGCGGAGAATAGAACTGATTGGATAGAGCGGGGAATAGAACTGATTGGATAGAGCGGAGAATAGAACTGATTGGATAGAGCAGGAGAATAGAACTGATTGGATAGAGCGGAGAATAGAACTGATTGGATAGAGCGGAGAATAGAACTGATTGGATAGAGCGGGAGAATAGAACTGATTGGATAGAGCGGAGAATAGAACTGATTGGATGGAGCGGGAGAATAGAACTGATTGGAGAGAGCGGGAGAATAGAACTGATTGGATAGAGCGGGGAATAGAACTGATTTGATAGAGCGGAGAATACAACTGATTGGAGAGAGCGGAGAATAGAACTGATTGGATAGAGCGGAGAATAAAACTGATTGGATAGAGCGGGACAATAGAACTGATTGGATAGAGCGGAGAATAGAACTGATTGGATAGAGAGGAGAATAGAACTGATTGGATAGAGCGGGGAATAGAACTGATTGGATAGAGCGGGAGAATAGAACTGATTGGATAGAGCGGAGAATAGAACTGATTGGATAGAGCGGGAGAATAGAACTGATTGGATAGAGCGGAGAATAGAACTGATTGGATAGAGCGGGAGAATAGAACTGATTGGATAGAGCGGAGAATAGAACTGATTGGATAGAACGGGGAATAGAACTGATTGGATAGAGCGGAGAATAGAACTGATTGGATAGAGCGGGAGAATAGAACTGAATGGACAGAGCGGGGAATAGAACTGATTGGATAGAGCGGGAGAATAGAACTGATTGGATAGAGCGGAGAATAGAACTGATTGGATAGAGCGGAGAATAGAACTGATTGGATAGAGCGGAGAATAGAACTGATTGGATAGAGCAGAAAAATAAAACTGATTGGATAGAGCGGGGAATAGAACTGATTGGATAGAGCAGAGAATAGAACTGATTGGATAGAGCGGGAGAATAGAACTGATTGGATAGAGCGGAGAATAGAACTGATTGGATAGAGCGGAGAATAGAACTGATTGGATAGAGCGGGGAATAGAACTGATTGGATAGAGCGGGAGAATAGAACTGATTGGATAGAGCGGAGAATAGAACTGATTGGATAGAGCGGGAGAATAGAACTGATTGGATAGAGCGGAGAATCGAACTGATTGGATAGAGCGGGAGAATAGAACTGATTGGATAGAGCGGAGAATAGAACTGATTGGATAGAACTGGGAATAGAACTGATTGGATAGAGTGGGGAATAGAACTGATTGAAAAGAGCGGGGAATAGAACTGATTGGATAGAGCGGGAGAATAGAACTGATTGGATAGAGCAGGAGAATAGAACTGATTGGACAGAGCGGAGAATAGAACTGATTGGATAGAGCGGAGAATAGAACTGATTGGATAGAGCGGGAGAATAGAACTGAATGGACAGAGCGGGGAATATAACTGATTGGATAGAGCGGGAGAATAGAACTGATTGGATAGAGCGGAGACTAGAACTGATTGGATAGAGCGGAGAATAGAACTGATTGGATAGAGCGGGGAATAGAACTGATTGGATAGAGCGGAGAATAGAACTGATTGGATAGAGCAGAGAATAGAACTGATTGGATAGAGCGGGGAATAGAACTGATTGGATAGAGCGGAGAATAGAACTGATTGGATAGAGCAGAGAATAGAACTGATTGGATAGAGCGGAGAATAGAACTGATTGGATCGAGCGGGGAATAGAACTGATTGGATAGAGCGGGGAATAGAACTGATTGGATAGAGCGGGGAATAGAACTGATTGGATAGAGCGGAGAATAGAACTGATTGGATAGAGCAGAGAATAGAACTGATTGGATAGAGCGGAGAATAGAACTGATTGGATAGAGCGGGGAATAGAACTGATTGGATAGAGCGGAGAATAGAACTGATTGGATAGAGCAGAGAAAAGAACTGATTGGATAGAGCGGGAGAATAGATCTGATTGGATAGAGCGGAGAATAGAACTGATTGGATAGAGCGGGGAATAGAACTGATTGGATAGAGCGGGGAATAGAACTGATTGGATAGAGCGGGGAATAGAACTGATTGGATAGAGCGGGAGAATAGAACTGATTGGACAGAGCGGAGAATAGAACTGATTGGATAGAGCGGGAGAATAGAACTGATTGGATAGAGCGGAGAATAGAACTGATTGGATAGAGCGGGAGAATAGAACTGATTGGATAGAGCGGAGAAGAGAACTGACTGGATAGAGCGGGAGAATAGAACTGATTGGATAGAGCGGGGAATAGAACTGACTGGATTGAGCGGGAGAATAGAACTGATTGGATAGAGCGGAGAATAGAACTGACTGGATAGAGCGGGGAATAGAACTGATTGGATAGAGCGGGAGAATAGAACTGATTGGATAGAGCGGAGAATAGAACTGATTGGATAGAGCGGGAGAATAGAACTGATTGGATAGAGCGGGGAATAGAACTGACTGGATTGAGCGGGAGAATAGAACTGATTGGATAGAGCGGGAGAATAGAACTGATTGGATAGAGCGGAGAATAGAACTGATTGGATAGAGCGGGAGAATAGAACTGATTGGATAGAGCGGGGATTAGAACTGATTGGATAGAGCGGGGAATAGAACTGATTGGATAGAGCGGGGAATAGAACTGATAGGATAGAGCGGGGAATAG
Source organism: Scyliorhinus torazame (assembly GCF_047496885.1). NCBI lineage: Eukaryota > Metazoa > Chordata > Chondrichthyes > Carcharhiniformes > Scyliorhinidae > Scyliorhinus > Scyliorhinus torazame. Next base: position 396,680,528 of record NC_092708.1, on the reverse strand, counting down.
AACTGATTGCATAGAGCGGGGAATAGAACTAATTGGATAGAGCGGAGAATAGAACTGATTGGATAGAGCGGGAGAATAGAACTGATTGGATAGAGCGGGGAATAGAACTGATTGGATAGAGCGGGGAATAGAACTGATTGGATAGAGCGGGGAATAGAACTGATTGGATAGAGCGGGGAATAGAACTGATTGGGTAGAGCGGTGAAATGAACTGATAGGATAGAGCGGGAGAATAGAACTGATTGGAGAGAGCGGGGAATAGAACTGATTTGATAGAGCGGGGAATAGAACTGATTTGATAGAGCGGGAGAATAGAACTGATAGGATTGAGCGGGGAATAGAACTGATTGGATAGAGCAGGAGAATAGAACTGATTGGAGAGAGCGGGGAATAGAACTGATTTGATAGAGCGGGGAATAGAACTGATTGGATAGAGCGGGGAATAGAACTGACTGGATAGAGCGGGGAATAGAACTGACTGGATAGAGCGGGAGAATAGAACTGATTGGATAGAGCGGGGAATAGAACTGATTGGATAGAGCAGGAGAATAGAACTGATTGGAGAGAGCGGGGTATAGAACTGATTTGATAGAGCGGGGAATAGAACTGACTGGATAGAGCGGGAGAATAGAACTGATAGGATTGAGCGGGAATAGAACTGATTTGATAGAGCGGGGAATAGAACTGATTGGATAGAGCGGGGAATAGAACTGATTGGATAGAGCGGGGAATAGAACTGATTGGATAGAGCGGGGAATAGAACTGATTGGATAGAGCGGGGAATAGAACTGATTGGGTAGAGCGGTGAATAGAACTGATAGGATAGAGCGGGAGAATAGAACTGATAGGATTGAGCGGGGAATAGATCTGATTTGATAGAGCGGGAGAATAGAACTGATAGGATTGAGCGGGGAATAGAACTGATTGGATAGAGCAGGAGAATAGAACTGATTGGAGAGAGCGGGGAATAGAACTGATTTGATAGAGCGGGGAATAGAACTGACTGGATAGAGGGGGAGAATAGAACTGATAGGATTGAGCGGGGAATATAACTGATTTGATAGAGCGGGGAATAGAACTGATTGGAGAGAGCGGGGAATAGAACTGATTTGATAGAGCGGGAGAATAGAACTGATTTGATAGAGCGGGAGAATAGAACTGATTGGATAGAGCGGGAGAATAGAACTGATTGGATAGAGCGGGGAATAGAACTGATTGGCTAGAGCGGGGAATAGAATTGATTGGACAGAGCGGGGAATAGAACTGATTGGATAGAGCGGGAGAATAGAACTGATTGGATAGAGTGGAGAATAGAACTGATTGGATAGAGCGGGGAATAGAACTGATTGGATAGAGCGGGAGAATAGAACTGATTGGACAGAGCGGAGAATAGAACTGATTGGATAGAGCGGGGAATAGAACTGATTGGACAGAGCGGGGAATAGAACTGATTGGATAGAGCGGGGAATAGAACTGATTGGATAGAGCGGAGAATAGAACTGACTGGATAGAGCGGGAGAATAGAACTGATTGGATAGAGCGGGGAATAGAACTGATTGGGTAGAGCGGAGAATAGAACTGATTGGATAGAGCGGGGAATAGAACTGATTGGATAGAGCGGGGAAGAGAACTGATTGGACAGAGCGGGAGATTGAACTGATTGGATAGAGCGGGAGAATAGAACTGATTGGATAGAGCGGGGAATAGAACTGATTGGATAGAGCGGGAGAATAGAACTAATAGGATTGAGCGGGGAATAGAACTGATTGGACAGAGCGGGAGATAGAACTGATTGGATAGAGCGGGAGAATAGAACTGATTGGATAGAGCGGGGAATAGAACTGATTGGATAGAGCGGGAGATAGAACTGATTTGATAGAGCGGGGAATAGAACTGATTGGACAGAGCGAGAGATAGAACTGATTGGATAGAGCGGGAGAATAGAACTGATTGGATAGAGCGGGGAATAGAACTGATTGGATAGAGCGGGAGATAGAACTGGTTTGATAGAGCGGAGAATAGAACTGATTGGATAGAGCGGGAGAATAGAACTGATTGGATAGAGCGGGAGAATAGAACTGATTGGATAGAGTGGAGAATAGAACTGATTGGATAGAGCGGGAGAATAGAACTGATTGGATAGAGTGGGGAATAGAACTGATTGGATAGAGCGGGGAATAGAACTGATTGGATAGAGCGGGGAATAGAACTGATTGGATAGAGCGGGGAATAGAACTGATTGGATAGAGCGGGGAATAGAACTGATTGGATAAAGCGGGGAATAGAACTGATTGGATAGAGCGGGGAATAGAACTGATTGGATAGAGCGGAGAATAAAACTGATTGGATAGAGCGGGGAATAGAACTGATTGGATAGAGCGGGGAATAGAACTGATTGGGTAGAGCGGGGAATAGAACTGATTGGATAGAGCGGGGAATAGAACTGATTGGATAGAGCGGGGAATAGAACTGATTGGATAGAGCGGGGAACAGAACTGATTGGATAAAGCGGGGAATAGAACTGATTGGATAGAGCGGGGAATAGAACTGATTGGATAGAGCGGAGAATAGAACTGATTGGATAGAGCGGGGAATAGAACTGATTGGATAGAGCGGGGAATAGAACTGATTGGATAGAGTGGAGAATAGAACTGATTGGATAGAGCGGGAGAATAGAACTGATTGGATAGAGCGGGGAATAGAACTGATTTGATAGAGCGGGAGAATAGAACAGATTGGATAGAATGGAGAATAGAACTGATTGGATAGAGCGGGAGAATAGAACTGATTGGATAAAGCGGGGAATAGAACTGATAGGATAGAGCGGGAGAATAGAACTGATTGGATAGAGCGGGGAATAGAACTGATTTGATAGAGCGGGAGAATAGAACTGATAGGATAGAGCGGGAGAATAGAACTGATTGGATAGAGCGGGGAATAGAACTGATTTGATAGAGCGGAAGAATAGAACTGATAGGATAGAGCGGGAGAATAGAACTGATTGGATAGAGCGGGAGAATAGAACTGATTGGATAGAGCAGGGAATAGAACTGATTTGATAGAGTGGGAGAATAGAACTGATTGGATAGAGTGGGGAATAGAACTGACTGGATTGAGCGGGGAATAGAACTGACTGGATTGAGCGGGAGAATAGAACTGATTGGATAGAGCGGGGAATAGAACTGATTTGATAGAGCGGAGAATAGAACTGATTTGATAGAGCGGGCGAATAGAACTGATTGGATAGAGCTGGAGAATAGAACTGATTTGATAGAGCGGGGAATAGAACTGATTGGATAGAGCGGGGAATAGAACTGATTTGATAGAGCGGAGAATAGAACTGACTGGATAGAGCGGAGAATAGAACTGATTTGATAGAGCGGGGAATAGAACTGATTGGATAGAGCGCGGAATAGAACTGATTGGATAGAGCGGGGAATAGACCTGATTGGATAGAGCGGAGAATAGAACTGATTGGATAGAGCGGAGAATAGAACTGATTTGATAGAGCGGAGAATAGAACTGATTGGATAGAGCGGAGAATAGAACTGATTTGATAGAGCGGGGAATAGAACTGATTGGATAGATCGGAGAATAGAACTGATCGGATAGAGCGGGGAATAGAACTGATTGGATAGAGCGGGGAATAGAACTGATTGGATAGAGCGGGGAATAGAACTGATTGGATAGATCGGAGAATAGAACTGATTGGATAGAGCGGGAGAATAGAACTGATTGGATAGAGCGGAGAATAGAACAGATTGGATAGAGCGGAGAATAGAACTGATAGATTAGAGCGGAGAATAGAACTGATAGGATAGAGCGGGGAATAGAACTGATTGGATAGAGCGGGGAATAGAACTGATTGGATAGAGCGGGGAATAGAACTGATTGGATAGATCGGAGAATAGAACTGATTGGATAGAGCCGGAGAATAGAACTGATTGGATAGAGCGGAGAATAGAACAGATTGGATAGAGCGGAGAATAGAACTGATAGATTAGAACGGAGAATAGAACTGATAGGATAGAGCGGGGAATAGAACTGATTTGATAGAGCGGGAGAATAGAACTGATTGGATAGAGCGGAGAATAGAACTGATAGATTAGAGCGGGAGAATAGAACTGATTGGATAGAGCGGGAGAATAGAACTGATTGGATAGAGCGGAGAATGGAACTGATTGGATAGAGCGGGGAACAGAACTGATAGGATAGTGCGGAGAATAGAACTGATTGGATAGAGCGGGGAATAGAACTGATTGGATAGAGTGGGAAAATAGAACTCATTGGGTAGAGCGGGGAACAGAACTGATTGGATAGAGTGGGAAAATAGAACTCATTGGGTAGAGCGGGGAACAGAACTGATTGGATAGAGCGGGGAATAGAACTGATTGGGTAGAGCGGAGAATAGAACTGATTGGATAGAGCGGGGAACATAACTGATTGGATAGAGCGGAGAATAGAATTGATTGGATAGAGCGGAGAATAGAACTGATAGGATAGAGCGGGAGAATAGAACTCTTTGGATAGAGCGGGGAATAGAACTGATTGGATAGAGCGGAGAATAGAACTGATAGGATAGAGCGGGAGAATAGAACTGATTGGATAGAGCGGGGAATAGAACTGATTGGATAGAGCGGGGAATAGAACTTATTGGATAGAGCGGGGAATAGAACTGATTGGATAGAGCGGAGAATAGAACTGATTGGATAGAGCGGGGAATAGAACTGATTGGATAGAGCGGGGAATAGAACTTATTGGATAGAGCGGGGAACAGAACTGATTGGATAGAGCGGGAGAATAGAACTGATTGGATTGAGCGGGGAATAGAACTGATAGGATAGAGCGGGGAATAGAACTGATTTGATAGAGCGGGTGAATAGAACTGATTGGATCGAGTGGAGAATAGAACTGATTGGATAGAGCGGGGAACATAACTGATTGGATAGAGCGGAGAATAGAATTGATTGGATAGAGCGGAGAATAGAACTGATAGGATAGAGCGGGAGAATAGAACTGTTTGGATATAGCAGGGAATAGAACTGATTGGATAGAGCGGGAGAATAGAACTGATTTGATAGAGCGGAGAATAGAACTGATAGGATAGAGCGGGAGAATAGAACTGTTTGGATATAGCAGGGAATAGAACTGATTTGATAGAGCGGGAGAATAGAACTGATTGGATAGAGCGGGGAATAGAACTTATTGGATAGAGCGGGGAATAGATCTGATTGGATAGAGCGGAGAATAGAACTGATTGGATAGAGCGGGGAATGAACTTATTGGATAGAGCGGGGAATAGAACTGATTGGATAGAGCGGGGAATAGAACTGATTGGATAGAGCGGGGAATGAACTTATTGGATAGAGCGGGGAACAGAACTGATTGGATAGAGCGGGAGAATAGAACTGATTGGATTGAGCGGGGAATAGAACTGATTGGATAGAGCGGGGAACAGAACTGATAGGATAGAGCGGGAGAATAGAACTTATTGGATAGAGCGGGAGAATAGAGCTGATTGGATAGAGCGGGAGAATAGAGCTGATCGGATAGAGCGGGAGAATAGAACTGATTGGATAGAGCGGAGAATAGAACTGATTGGATAGAGCGGACAATAGAACTGATTGAATTGAGCGGGGAATAGAACTGATTGGATAGAGCGGGGAATAGAACTGATTGGATAGAGCGGGGAATAGAACTGATTGGGTAGAGCGGTGAAATGAACTGATAGGATAGAGCGGGAGAATAGAACTGATTGGAGAGAGCGGGGAATAGAACTGATTTGATAGAGCGGGGAATAGAACTGATTTGATAGAGCGGGAGAATAGAACTGATAGGATTGAGCGGGGAATAGAACTGATTGGATAGAGCAGGAGAATAGAACTGATTGGAGAGAGCGGGGAATAGAACTGATTTGATAGAGCGGGGAATAGAACTGATTGGATAGAGCGGGGAATAGAACTGACTGGATAGAGCGGGGAATAGAACTGACTGGATAGAGCGGGAGAATAGAACTGATTGGATAGAGCGGGGAATAGAACTGATTGGATAGAGCAGGAGAATAGAACTGATTGGAGAGAGCGGGGTATAGAACTGATTTGATAGAGCGGGGAATAGAACTGACTGGATAGAGCGGGAGAATAGAACTGATAGGATTGAGCGGGAATAGAACTGATTTGATAGAGCGGGGAATAGAACTGATTGGATAGAGCGGGGAATAGAACTGATTGGATAGAGCGGGGAATAGAACTGATTGGATAGAGCGGGGAATAGAACTGATTGGATAGAGCGGGGAATAGAACTGATTGGGTAGAGCGGTGAATAGAACTGATAGGATAGAGCGGGAGAATAGAACTGATAGGATTGAGCGGGGAATAGAACTGATTTGATAGAGCGGGAGAATAGAACTGATAGGATTGAGCGGGGAATAGAACTGATTGGATAGAGCAGGAGAATAGAACTGATTGGAGAGAGCGGGGAATAGAACTGATTTGATAGAGCGGGGAATAGAACTGACTGGATAGAGGGGGAGAATAGAACTGATAGGATTGAGCGGGGAATATAACTGATTTGATAGAGCGGGGAATAGAACTGATTGGAGAGAGCGGGGAATAGAACTGATTTGATAGAGCGGGAGAATAGAACTGATTTGATAGAGCGGGAGAATAGAACTGATTGGATAGAGCGGGAGAATAGAACTGATTGGATAGAGCGGGGAATAGAACTGATTGGCTAGAGCGGGGAATAGAATTGATTGGACAGAGCGGGGAATCGAACTGATTGGATAGAGCGGGAGAATAGAACTGATTGGATAGAGTGGAGAATAGAACTGATTGGATAGAGCGGGGAATAGAACTGATTGGATAGAGCGGGAGAATAGAACTGATTGGACAGAGCGGAGAATAGAACTGATTGGATAGAGCGGGGAATAGAACTGATTGGACAGAGCGGGGAATAGAACTGATTGGATAGAGCGGGGAATAGAACTGATTGGATAGAGCGGAGAATAGAACTGACTGGATAGAGCGGGAGAATAGAACTGATTGGATAGAGCGGGGAATAGAACTGATTGGGTAGAGCGGAGAATAGAACTGATTGGATAGAGCGGGGAATAGAACTGATTGGATAGAGCGGGGAAGAGAACTGATTGGACAGAGCGGGAGATAGAACTGATTGGATAGAGCGGGAGAATAGAACTGATTGGATAGAGCGGGGAATAGAACTGATTGGATAGAGCGGGAGAATAGAACTAATAGGATTGAGCGGGGAATAGAACTGATTGGACAGAGCGGGAGATAGAACTGATTGGATAGAGCGGGAGAATAGAACTGATTGGATAGAGCGGGGAATAGAACTGATTGGATAGAGCGGGAGATAGAACTGATTTGATAGAGCGGGGAATAGAACTGATTGGACAGAGCGAGAGATAGAACTGATTGGATAGAGCGGGAGAATAGAACTGATTGGATAGAGCGGGGAATAGAACTGATTGGATAGAGCGGGAGATAGAACTGGTTTGATAGAGCGGAGAATAGAACTGATTGGATAGAGCGGGAGAATAGAACTGATTGGATAGAGCGGGAGAATAGAACTGATTGGATAGAGTGGAGAATAGAACTGATTGGATAGAGCGGGAGAATAGAACTGATTGGATAGAGCGGGGAATAGAACTGATTGGATAGAGCGGGGAATAGAACTGATTGGATAGAGCGGGGAATAGAACTGATTGGATAGAGCGGGGAATAGAACTGATTGGATAGAGCGGGGAATAGAACTGATTGGATAAAGCGGGGAATAGAACTGATTGGATAGAGCGGGGAATAGAACTGATTGGATAGAGCGGAGAATAAAACTGATTGGATAGAGCGGGGAATAGAACTGATTGGATAGAGCGGGGAATAGAACTGATTGGATAGAGCGGGGAATAGAACTGATTGGATAGAGCGGGGAATAGAACTGATTGGATAGAGCGGGGAATAGAACTGATTGGATAGAGCGGGGAACAGAACTGATTGGATAAAGCGGGGAATAGAACTGATTGGATAGAGCGGGGAATAGAACTGATTGGATAGAGCGGAGAATAGAACTGATTGGATAGAGCGGGGAATAGAACTGATTGGATAGAGCGGGGAATAGAACTGATTGGATAGAGTGGAGAATAGAACTGATTGGATAGAGCGGGAGAATAGAACTGATTGGATAGAGCGGGGAATAGAACTGATTTGATAGAGCGGGAGAATAGAACAGATTGGATAGAATGGAGAATAGAACTGATTGGATAGAGCGGGAGAATAGAACTGATTGGATAAAGCGGGGAATAGAACTGATAGGATAGAGCGGGAGAATAGAACTGATTGGATAGAGCGGGGAATAGAACTGATTTGATAGAGCGGGAGAATAGAACTGATAGGATAGAGCGGGAGAATAGAACTGATTGGATAGAGCGGGGAATAGAACTGATTTGATAGAGCGGAAGAATAGAACTGATAGGATAGAGCGGGAGAATAGAACTGATTGGATAGAGCGGGAGAATAGAACTGATTGGATAGAGCAGGGAATAGAACTGATTTGATAGAGTGGGAGAATAGAACTGATTGGATAGAGTGGGGAATAGAACTGACTGGATTGAGCGGGGAATAGAACTGACTGGATTGAGCGGGAGAATAGAACTGATTGGATAGAGCGGGGAATAGAACTGATTTGATAGAGCGGAGAATAGAACTGATTTGATAGAGCGGGCGAATAGAACTGATTGGATAGAGCTGGAGAATAGAACTGATTTGATAGAGCGGGGAATAGAACTGATTGGATAGAGCGGGGAATAGAACTGATTTGATAGAGCGGAGAATAGAACTGACTGGATAGAGCGGAGAATAGAACTGATTTGATAGAGCGGGGAATAGAACTGATTGGATAGAGCGCGGAATAGAACTGATTGGATAGAGCGGGGAATAGACCTGATTGGATAGAGCGGAGAATAGAACTGATTGGATAGAGCGGAGAATAGAACTGATTTGATAGAGCGGAGAATAGAACTGATTGGATAGAGCGGAGAATAGAACTGATTTGATAGAGCGGGGAATAGAACTGATTGGATAGATCGGAGAATAGAACTGATCGGATAGAGCGGGGAATAGAACTGATTGGATAGAGCGGGGAATAGAACTGATTGGATAGAGCGGGGAATAGAACTGATTGGATAGATCGGAGAATAGAACTGATTGGATAGAGCGGGAGAATAGAACTGATTGGATAGAGCGGAGAATAGAACAGATTGGATAGAGCGGAGAATAGAACTGATAGATTAGAGCGGAGAATAGAACTGATAGGATAGAGCGGGGAATAGAACTGATTGGATAGAGCGGGGAATAGAACTGATTGGATAGAGCGGGGAATAGAACTGATTGGATAGATCGGAGAATAGAACTGATTGGATAGAGCCGGAGAATAGAACTGATTGGATAGAGCGGAGAATAGAACAGATTGGATAGAGCGGAGAATAGAACTGATAGATTAGAACGGAGAATAGAACTGATAGGATAGAGCGGGGAATAGAACTGATTTGATAGAGCGGGAGAATAGAACTGATTGGATAGAGCGGAGAATAGAACTGATAGATTAGAGCGGGAGAATAGAACTGATTGGATAGAGCGGGAGAATAGAACTGATTGGATAGAGCGGAGAATGGAACTGATTGGATAGAGCGGGGAACAGAACTGATAGGATAGTGCGGAGAATAGAACTGATTGGATAGAGCGGGGAATAGAACTGATTGGATAGAGTGGGAAAATAGAACTCATTGGGTAGAGCGGGGAACAGAACTGATTGGATAGAGTGGGAAAATAGAACTCATTGGGTAGAGCGGGGAACAGAACTGATTGGATAGAGCGGGGAATAGAACTGATTGGGTAGAGCGGAGAATAGAACTGATTGGATAGAGCGGGGAACATAACTGATTGGATAGAGCGGAGAATAGAATTGATTGGATAGAGCGGAGAATAGAACTGATAGGATAGAGCGGGAGAATAGAACTCTTTGGATAGAGCGGGGAATAGAACTGATTGGATAGAGCGGAGAATAGAACTGATAGGATAGAGCGGGAGAATAGAACTGATTGGATAGAGCGGGGAATAGAACTGATTGGATAGAGCGGGGAATAGAACTTATTGGATAGAGCGGGGAATAGAACTGATTGGATAGAGCGGAGAATAGAACTGATTGGATAGAGCGGGGAATAGAACTGATTGGATAGAGCGGGGAATAGAACTTATTGGATAGAGCGGGGAACAGAACTGATTGGATAGAGCGGGAGAATAGAACTGATTGGATTGAGCGGGGAATAGAACTGATAGGATAGAGCGGGGAATAGAACTGATTTGATAGAGCGGGTGAATAGAACTGATTGGATCGAGTGGAGAATAGAACTGATTGGATAGAGCGGGGAACATAACTGATTGGATAGAGCGGAGAATAGAATTGATTGGATAGAGCGGAGAATAGAACTGATAGGATAGAGCGGGAGAATAGAACTGTTTGGATATAGCAGGGAATAGAACTGATTGGATAGAGCGGGAGAATAGAACTGATTTGATAGAGCGGAGAATAGAACTGATAGGATAGAGCGGGAGAATAGAACTGTTTGGATATAGCAGGGAATAGAACTGATTTGATAGAGCGGGAGAATAGAACTGATTGGATAGAGCGGGGAATAGAACTTATTGGATAGAGCGGGGAATAGATCTGATTGGATAGAGCGGAGAATAGAACTGATTGGATAGAGCGGGGAATGAACTTATTGGATAGAGCGGGGAATAGAACTGATTGGATAGAGCGGGGAATAGAACTGATTGGATAGAGCGGGGAATGAACTTATTGGATAGAGCGGGGAACAGAACTGATTGGATAGAGCGGGAGAATAGAACTGATTGGATTGAGCGGGGAATAGAACTGATTGGATAGAGCGGGGAACAGAACTGATAGGATAGAGCGGGAGAATAGAACTTATTGGATAGAGCGGGAGAATAGAGCTGATTGGATAGAGCGGGAGAATAGAGCTGATCGGATAGAGCGGGAGAATAGAACTGATTGGATAGAGCGGAGAATAGAACTGATTGGATAGAGCGGACAATAGAACTGATTGAATTGAGCGGGGAACAGAACAGATTGGATAGAGCGGGGAACAGAACTGATTGGATAGAGCGGGAGAATAGAACTGATTGGATAGAGTGGAGAATAGAACTGATTGGATAGAGCGGGAGAATAGAACTGATTGGATAGAGCGGGGAATAGAACTGATTTGATAGAGCGGGAGAATAGAACTGATTGGATAGAGCGGAGAATAGAACTGATTGGATAGAGCGGGAGAATAGAACTGATTGGATAGAGCGGGGAATAGAACTGATTTGATAGAGCGGGAGAATAGAACTGATTGGATAGAGCGGGAGAATAGAACTGATTGGATAAAGCGGGGAATAGAACTGATAGGATAGAGCGGGAGAATAGAACTGATTGGATAGAGCGGGAGAATAGAACTGATTTGATAGAGCGGAGAATAGAACTGATAGGATAGAGCGGGAGAATAGAACTGTTTGGATATAGCAGGGAATAGAACTGATTTGATAGAGCGGGAGAATAGAACTGATTGGATAGAGCGGGGAATAGAACTTATTGGATAGAGCGGGGAATAGATCTGATTGGATAGAGCGGAGAATAGAACTGATTGGATAGAGCGGGGAATGAACTTATTGGATAGAGCGGGGAATAGAACTGATTGGATAGAGCGGGGAATAGAACTGATTGGATAGAGCGGGGAATGAACTTATTGGATAGAGCGGGGAACAGAACTGATTGGATAGAGCGGGAGAATAGAACTGATTGGATTGAGCGGGGAATAGAACTGATTGGATAGAGCGGGGAACAGAACTGATAGGATAGAGCGGGAGAATAGAACTTATTGGATAGAGCGGGAGAATAGAACTGATTGGATAGAGCGGGGAATAGAACTGATTGGACACAGCGGGAGAAAAAACTGCTAGGATAGAGCGGGAGAATAGAGCTGATTGGATAGAGCGGGAGAATAGAGCTGATCGGATAGAGCGGGAGAATAGAACTGATTGGATAGAGCGGAGAATAGAACTGATTGGATAGAGCGGACAATAGAACTGATTGAATTGAGCGGGGAACAGAACAGATTGGATAGAGCGGGGAATAGAACTGATTGGATAGAGCGGGAGAATAGAACTGATTGGATAGAGTGGAGAATAGAACTGATTGGATAGAGCGGGAGAATAGAACTGATTGGATAGAGCGGGGAATAGAACTGATTTGATAGAGCGGGAGAATAGAACTGATTGGATAGAGCGGAGAATAGAACTGATTGGATAGAGCGGGAGAATAGAACTGATTGGATAGAGCGGGGAATAGAACTGATTTGATAGAGCGGGAGAATAGAACTGATTGGATAGAGCGGGAGAATAGAACTGATTGGATAAAGCGGGGAATAGAACTGATAGGATAGAGCGGGAGAATAGAACTGATTGGATAGAGCGGGGAATAGAACTGATTTGATAGAGCGGGGAATAGAACTGATAGGATAGAGTGGGAGAATAGAACTGATAGGATAGAGCGGGGAATAGAACTGATTGGATAGAGCGGGGAATAGAACTGATTTGATAGAGCGGGGAATAGAACTGATTGGATAGAGCGGGGAATAGAACTGATTGGATAGAGCGGGGAATAGAACTGATTGGATAGAGCGGGGAATAGAACTGATTGGATAGAGCGGGGAATAGAACTGATTGGATAGAGCGGGGAATAGAACTGATTTGATAGAGCGGGGAATAGAACTGATTGGATAGAGCGGGGAATAGAACTGATTGGATAGAGCGGGGAATATAACTGATTTGATAGAGCGGGGAATAGAACTGATTGGATAGAGCGGGGAATAGAACTGATTGGATAGAGCGGGGAATAGAACTGATTGGATAGAGCGGAGAATAGAACTGATTGGATAGAGCGGAGAATAGAACTGATTTGATAGAGCGGAGAATAGAACTGATTGGATAGAGCGGAGAATAGAACTGATTTGATAGAGCGGGGAATAGAACTGATTGGATAGAGCGGGGAATAGAACTGATTGGATAGAGCGGGGAATAGAACTGATTGGATAGATCGGAGAATAGAACTGATTGGATAGAGCGGAGAATAGAACAGATTGGATAGAGCGGAGAATAGAACTGATAGATTAGAGCGGAGAATAGAACTGATAGGATAGAGCGAGGAATAGAACTGATTGGATAGAGCGGGGAATAGAACTGATTGGATAGAGCGGGGAATAGAACTGATTGGATAGATCGGAGAATAGAACTGATTGGATAGAGCGGGAGAATAGAACTGATTGGATAGAGCGGAGAATAGAACAGATTGGATAGAGCGGAGAATAGAACTGATAGATTAGAGCGGGAGAATAGAACTGATTGGATAGAGCGGGAGAATAGAACTGATTGGATAGAGCGGAGAATGGAACTGATTGGATAGAGCGGGGAACAGAACTGATAGGATAGTGCGGAGAATAGAACTGATTGGATAGAGCGGGGAATAGAACTGATTGGATAGAGTGGGAAAATAGAACTCATTGGGTAGAGCGGGGAACAGAACTGATTGGATAGAGTGGGAAAATAGAACTCATTGGGTAGAGCGGGGAACAGAACTGATTGGATAGAGCGGGGAATAGAACTGATTGGGTAGAGCGGAGAATAGAACTGATTGGATAGAGCGGGGAACATAACTGATTGGATAGAGCGGAGAATCGAATTGATTGGATAGAGCGGAGAATAGAACTGATAGGATAGAGCGGGAGAATAGAACTCTTTGGATAGAGCGGGGAATAGAACTGATTGGATAGAGCGGAGAATAGAACTGATAGGATAGAGCGGGAGAATAGAACTGATTGGATAGAGCGGGGAATAGAACTGATTGGATAGAGCGGGGAATAGAACTTATTGGATAGAGCGGGGAATAGAACTGATTGGTTAGAGCGGAGAATAGAACTGATTGGATAGAGCGGGGAATAGAACTGATTGGATAGAGCGGGGAATAGAACTTATTGGATAGAGCGGGGAACAGAACTGATTGGATAGAGCGGGAGAATAGAACTGATTGGATTGAGCGGGGAATAGAACTGATAGGATAGAGCGGGAGAATAGAACTTATTGGATAGAGCGGGGAATAGAACTGATTGGATAGAGCGGGAGAATAGAACTGATTGGATAGAGCGGGTGAATAGAACTGATTGGATCGAGTGGAGAATAGAACTGATTGGATAGAGCGGTGAACATAACTGATTAGATAGAGCGGAGAATAGAATTGATTGGATAGAGCGGAGAATAGAACTGATAGGATAGAGCGGGAGAATAGAACTGTTTGGATATAGCAGGGAATAGAACTGATTGGATACAGCGGGAGAATAGAACTGATTTGATAGAGCGGGAGAATAGAACTGATTGGATAGAGCGGGGAATAGAACTTATTGGATAGAGCGGGGAATAGATCTGATTGGATAGAGCGGAGAATAGAACTGATTGGATAGAGCGGGGAATAGAACTGATTGGATAGAGCGGGGAATGAACTTATTGGATAGAGCGGGGAACAGAACTGATTGGATAGAGCGGGAGAATAGAACTGATTGGATTGAGCGGGGAATAGAACTGATTGGATAGAGCGGGGAATAGAACTGATTGGATAGAGCGGGGAACAGAACTGATAGGATAGAGCTGGAGAATAGAACTTATTGGATAGAGCGGGAGAATAGAACTGATTGGATAGAGCGGGGAATAGAACTGATTGGACACAGCGGGAGAAAAAACTGCTAGGATAGAGCGGGAGAATAGAGCTGATTGGATAGAGCGGGAGAATAGAGCTGATCGGATAGAGCGGGAGAATAGAACTGATTGGATAGAGCGGAGAATAGAACTGATTGGATAGAGCGGACAATAGAACTGATTGAATTGAGCGGGGAACAGAACAGATTGGATAGAGCGGGGAATAGAACTGATTTGATAGAGCGGGGAATAGAACTGATTGGATAGAGCGGGGAATAGAACTGATTGGCTAGAGCGGGAGAATAGATCTGATTGGGTAGAGCAGGGAATAGAACTGATTGGACAGAGTGGGAGAATAGAACTGATTGGATAGAGCGGGAGAATAGAACTGATTGGATAGAGCGGGAGAATAGAACTGATTGGATAGAGCGGGGAATAGACTGATTGGATAGAGCGGGAGAATAGAACTGATTGGGTAGAGCGGGAGAATAGAACTGATTGGGTAGAGCGGGGAATAGAACAGATTAGGTAGAGCGGGGAATAGAATTGATTGGATATAGTGGGGAATAGAACTGATTGGATAGAGCGGGGAATAGAACTGATTGGATAGAGCGGAGAATAGAACTGACTGGATAGAGCGGGGAATATAACTGATTGGATAGAGCGGGAGAATAGAACTGATAGGATAGAGCGGGAGAATAGAACTGATTGGATAGAGCGGGGAATAGAACTGATTGGATAGAGCGGGGAATAGAACTGATTGGAAAGAGCGGGAGAATAGAACTGATAGGATAGAGCGGGAGAATAGAACTGATTGGATAGAGCGGGGAATAGAACTGATTGGAAAGAGCGGGAGAATAGAACTGATTGGATAGAGCGGGAGAATAGAACTGATTGGATAGAGCGGGGAACAGAACTGATTGGGTAGAGCTGGGAATAGAATTGATTGGATAGAGCGGGTAATAGAACTGATTGGATTGTCGATCGTGGGCCCGTCTGGGTACAATGTGCTCTATATACTCTTCCGGGGTCAGCGGGGTGGCACAGCGATTACCACTGCTGCCTCAAGGCACCGAGGTCCCGGGTTCGATCCCGGCCCCGGGTCACTGTCCGCCTGGAGTTTGCACATTCTCTCCGTGTGTGCATGAGTCTCACCCACAGAAACCAAAAAGGTGGATTGGACATGCTAAATTGCCGCTTAATTGGAAAATAAATACATTTAAATATACTCTTCCTGTGCCATATTGGACACTATGACTCCTTCACAAACATGACAATGGAGTGAGAGAGTGGGGCAGTGGGATTAGTTTGGGGATTGATACAGGGCTATGGGGAGAGAGCGGGCCAGTGGGTTTAGTTTGGGGATTGATACAGGGCTATGGGGAGAGAGTGGGGCAGTGGGATTAGTTTGGGATTGATACAGGGCTATGGGGAGAGAGTGGGGCAGTGGGATTAGTTTGGGATTGATACAGGGCTATGGGGAGAGAGTGGGGCAGTGGGATTTGTTCGGGATTGATACAGAGATAAGGAGAGAGAGCGGGACTGTGGGATTAGTTTGGGATTGATACAGGGCTATGGGGAGAGAGCGGGACTGTGGGATTAGTTTGGGATTGATACAGGGCTATGGGGAGAGAGTGGGGCAGTGGGATTTGTTTGGGATTGATACAGAGGTAAGGAGAGAGAGCAGGGCCGTGGGATTAGTTTGGGATTGATACAGGGCTATGGGGAGTGAGCGGGGCAGTGGGATTAGTTTGGGATTGATACAGGGCTATGGGGAGAGAGTGAGGCAGTGGGATTAGTTTGGGATTGATACAGAGATAAGGAGAGAGAGCGGGACTGTGGGATTAGTTTGGGATTGATACACAGATAAGGAGAGAGAGTGGGACAGTGGGATTAGTTTGGGATTGATACAGAGATAAGGAGAGAGAGCGGGACAGTGGGAATAGTTTGAGATTGATACAGAGATAAGAGAGAGAGCGGGACAGTGGGATTAGTTTGGGATTGATACAGAGATAAGGAGAGAGAGCGGCACAGTGGGATATGTTTGGGATTGATACAGAGATCACGGGCAAAATTCTCCGTTATCGGTGCAAAGTCCGCCGATCGGCGCAAAAAACGGCGCAAATCCGACTTGCGTCATGTCGGAAAAATGGGTCGAAAGTATCCGGCCCGAAATGGGCTAGCAGCGACGTAACGGGATCCGCGCTTGCGCACGTGGTTCACGCCGTGCAGCGTCATACTCGCCGCACGCGTGACGGCTCATAAGGCCGCGCTGCTCCCCCCCACCCGACCGCAACACCCGACCGCAACACCCGACTGGATGGCTGGCCGCCGCTCAGCCCCGATGTTCGAGTCACGGGATGTGGAGGCGCTCCTGGACGCAGTGGAGCAGAGGAGGGACGCCCTGTATCCCGGGCACGGCCGCAGAGTTGCCCCACGCCACAGCCGCCGTCTGTGGAGGGAAGTGGCAGAGGCCGTCACCGCTGCGGCCCTGACACCACGGACAGGCACCCAGTGCCACAAGAAGGTGAACGACCTCGTCAGAGCAGGCAGGGTGAGCCTCCCCCATATCCCCCCTCCCCCATATCCCCGCCTCCCCCATATCCCCCCTCCCCCATATCCCCCCTCCATATCCCCCCTCCCCCATATCCCCCATATCCCCCCTCCCCCATATCCCCCCTCCCCCATATCCTCCATATCCCCCCTCCCCAATATCCCCCCTCCCCCATATCCCCAATATCCCCCCTCCCCCATATCCCCCATCCCCATATCCCTCCTCCCCATATCCCCCCTCCCCCATATCCCCCATATCCTCCTCCCCCATATCCCCCTCCCCCATATCCCCCCTCCCCATATCCCCCCTCCCCCATATCCCCCTCCCCATATCCCCCCTCCCCCATATCCCCCTCCCCATATCCCCCCTCCCCATATCCCCCATATCCCCCCTCCCCCATATCGCCCCTCCCCCATATCCCCCCTCCCCATATCCCCCTCCCTCATATCCCCCATATCCCCCTCCCCCATATCCCCCATATCCCCCCTCCCCCATATCCCCCATATCCCCCCTCCCCCATATCCCCCCTCCCCCATATCCCCCTCCCCATATCCCCCTCCCCCATATCCCCCATATCCCCCCTCCCCATATCCCCCCTCCCCATATCCCCCCTCCCCCATACACCCCTCCCCCATATCCCCCTCCCCATATCCCCCCTCTCCATGTCCCCCATATCCCCCCTCCCCCATATCCCCCATATCCCCCCTCCCCCATATCCCCCCTCCCCCATATCCCCCCTCCCTCATATCCCCCATATCCCCAAGTGAATCCAGCCCTAACCTTAACCTCTGCAATGCATGCGCAACCGATGGCGTGCATCCATATACCTACCTAACAGTGTTGCCTTTTACCCCTGCCACCACCCCCACCCACCCACCCCCCCACCCCCCCCGCCACAGGAGAAGCGCGCACACAACAAGAGGGAGCATGTGAGGACTGGAGGAGGCCCCGCTGATGAGAGGCCACTGACCGAACACGAGGAAAGGGCCCTGGAACTGGCTGGCGGACCTGAGGACCGGGAGGTTGCTGATGCAGAGGTCGGGGACGTACTAGCAAGTGAGCCACCGATAGCCCGTCCCCATATCCCCCCTCCCCTATATCCCCCTCCCCCATATCACCTGATCACTGCCTGCGTGTCTAACCATGCATGCTTCATTGTGTATCGCAGGACCAAATGTCCAGGCACCTATCCCCGCAGATGCAGACCGCCCGCAGGATGCCCCTCGGAGGCCACGGGAGACGGAGAGACCGGGACCCTCCAGCATGCGACGCCCGCAGGATGCCCCTCGGAGGCCACGGGAGACAGAGAGACCCGGACCCTCCAGCATGAGACGCCCGCAGGATGCCCCTCGCACACCACGGGAGACGGAGAGACCTGGAGCAACAGGGAGACGACACCCCCGTCACGTGCGGTAGCGACCACCCAGCGACGAGGGGGGCAGCCACAGGCCCCCGTCACATCCGAGCCAGGACACCACTACCCAGGACACCACTACCCGGGACAGCATTGCCCAGGACACCCCTACCCAGGACACCCCTACCCGGGAAGACGAAATACCGGACAGTGACTCAGAGTGGATGGGTGGAGACGAACCCCAACCCCAAAGTGCCATGGACTCAGAATGGGACGAAGAGCACGACACAACGCCACTGCTGTCACCAACACCCTCCACCATCGCAGAAACACTCACCTCGGTTGGGCACTTTAGTGATGAGGCGTCTGGTACACTCACTGGTGCGCACAACACAGCCGTCCCGGTACAGCAGGTGGAGGTAGGAGCAGCAGAGGGACCGGGCGGTCGGAGGGCAGCCCAGCCCAAGCGAACATCTGCTGCCCAGATGGATCCCGGGTTCCTGGAGTTACCACACCCACACATAGATCCGATGCAACCACCGACCCGGAGACGAGCGAAGAGGGTGACGGCCGGCTTGCGGCGGCTGCAGTCGCAGGTGGAGGAGTCCACCCGCGTCCAGGAGCTGGAAGTGGTGCCGGTCATGCGTGCCACCCAGGCCGACACCTCACGGGTGGCGTCCGCGGTGGAGGCAATGGGTGCGACGGTGTCAGACATGGGGAACGGATTGCGAGGCCTGGGGCTTTCCGTGCAGGCGGCGTCTGTGGCCCAGGACACGGCTGCCCTCTCACAGGAGGCCATGAGCCAATGCCAGCGCCAGATGGCAGAGGCGCTCAACACCATGGCCCAGTCTCAGCAGGACATAGCCCAGTCTCAGCAGGCCATAGCCCAGTCTCTGCAGGCCATAGCCCAGTCTCAGCAGGCCATGGCCCAGTCTCTGCAGGCCATGGCCCAGTCTCTGCAGGCCATCGCTGAGGGCATCGGCGCCAGTGGCCATGTGCGATCCGGCGTCGCACTGTCACAGACAGGGTTTGCCAACCCCCTGGGCTCCATGGCTGCAAACCTGCAGACCCCTGTCGATACCAGCACGGGCCTCCAGGACTGGCAGCGCCAGATGCCGGGGGGGCGTCGGATGGCCAGTCCGTTCGCATCCCGCACCCATGTAGAGGCCTGGGGGCCATCGGGCACCCTGAGGGAGGAGGAGGTGGTGTGGTCCGTCCCGGGTCCCCCTGTAGGGGAGGTCCGGGAACACCGCGACACCTCGGACTCCCCCCTTCCGTCCCAGGTGCATCGGGTGGGCAACGGGCAGGACAGGCTGGCAGCTCGCCATCCCAGTCGCCCGGGCCGCAGCCTGGCCCATCTAGGCCAGGACGCCCCAGGAAACGGCCGCCAAAGGGATCCAGTGTCAGAGGGCAGGAATCACAGGAGTCCACCTCCAGTTCTGCTGTACCGTCTGGGGAACCACGTAGACGTAGTCAAAGGGCCCGTAAGGCCAAACAATTAGACACTGAGTAAGTTGGCACAGGTGCAGGGCACAGATAAGTTTTAGGGGCTAGGGCACGTGCATGAACTCCTTTGGTTATTAAAGTCAATGTTACACCTACAGAAGCTGTCTTTGTGCTCTGTCCAAAGCGTGCGGGGGTGTCATGTACGTTGAGCGCAAGTGTGTGTGTGAGGGGTGGTCTTACCCCAGGTGAGTCTGCCCCCTTCCCCCTGGGCCGCCATCAACATCCCCCCGGGCAGAGGACGGGACCGTGCGCTGCAGTGTCACAGCCGCATGCAGGGATGGTCCGGGTGGATGGTGGTACTGTGGCCATGGGTCAGACATAGTCCAACGATGTGGAGCCAGGAGCTCACCGCAGGGCGGGTTGTCATCATCCTCCATGGCCTGCGATAGACACGCGTCCACCGGCAACTGGGTGAGCCCGGCCCGTTGTGCTGCCGGTGGATCGGCAATTGGGGGTGGGGGGGGTGGTGTGCATGCGGGTGGGGTGGGTGGGGTTGGGGAGGGGGGTGAGGGTGCTGGGTGGGTGGATGGGTGGGGGTGTGGGTGGTCGGCTGTTGCCATGGTGTGCGGTCTGTGGCCATACTACCCGATTCCCACGCCCATCTTGTCAGTGAAGCGGGCGGCTATCAGTCTGTCCCGTGCCCGCTGGGCCAGCCGGTAACGGTGGACAGCCACCCGCCTGTGTCTACCCCGTCTGCCCTGACCATTACCCCATCCCCCTCATCTGGGGAGGACTGCGCCTCTTCCTGCTGCCCCTCCACTCCGCCCTCCTCTGCCTGCGGCACATCGCCCCTCTGCTGGGCTATGTTGTGCAGGACGCAGCACACCACAATGATGCAGCCGACCCTATCTGACCGATACTGGAGGGTGCCCCCAGAGAGGTCCAGGCACCTGAAACGCATGTTCAGCACGCCAAAGCACCTCTCTATCACTCCCCTTGTCGCTACATGGGCATCATTGTAGCGGTTCTCCGCCTCATTGCGTGGCCTCCGTATAGGCGTCATCAGCCACGATCGCAATGGGTAGCCCCTGTCGCCCAGCAACCAGCCCCTCAGCCGGGGATGGCGTCCCTCGTACATGCCGGGGATGGATGACCGCGACAACACGTATGAGTCGTGTACACTGCCTGGGTAACGGGCGCAGACGTGCAGGATCATCATGCGGTGGTCGCAGACCACCTGTATGTTCATCAAATAGGTCCCCTTCCTATTGGTGAACACGGCCCTGTTATCTGCAGGTGGCCGCACGGCGACGTGCATCCCATCGATCGTGCCCTGGACCATGGGGAACCCGGCCACGGCAGAGAAGCCCACGGCCCGGGCATCTTGGCTGGCCCGGTCCACAGGGAAGCGGATGTAGCGGTGCGCCATGGCATACAGGGCATCTGTCACTGCCCGGATGCACCGATGCACCGATGTCTGCGATATGCCGGTCAGGTCCCCACTCGGTGCCTGGAATGTTGCATAAAAGTTCAGGGCCACCGTAACCTTGACGGACACGGGTAGAGGGTGTCCCCCGCCAGTGCCACGCGGTGACAGGTGTGCCAGCAGGTGGCAGATGTGTGCCACGGTTTCCCGCCTCATCCTGAGTCTCCTCCTGCATTCCCGGTCTGTGAGGTCCTGGTATGACTGCCGGGGCCGGTACACGCGGGGCGCCCTCGGGTGCCTCCGTTGCCGTGGGGCCGCGACGTCCTCCTCCCCCTCCTCGTCCTGTCGGTCAGGTGTCCCTCCAGCCTGGGCGGCTGCCGCCTGTCCCTCTGCTGCAGCCTGCGCCGACTCTCTGGCACGCTCCTCCTCCTCCTCCTCATCCAGGGCAACATAGACATTAGCGGCTGCCGCCACGACGGCCAACATCGCTGGATGATCGGAAAACATGATGGCCTGGTGGGGGGGAGGGGAACGACGACATGTTGGGCAGCACGGTAGCACAGTGGTTAGCACTGAGGCTTCACAGCACCAGGGTCCCAGGTTCGATTCCCGGCTTGGGTCACTGTCTGTGCGGAGTTTGCACGTTCTCCCCGTGTCTGCGTGGGTTTTCTCCGGGTGCTCCGGTTTCCTCCCACAGTCCAAAGACATGCAGGTTAGGTGGATTGGCCATGCTAAATTGCCCGTAGTGTCCATAAGGATTGGGAGGGGTTATTGGGTTGCGGGGATAGGGTGGAAGTGAGGGATTAATGTGGGTCGGTGCAGACTTGATGGGCTGAATGGCCTCCTTCTGCACTGTATGTTCTATGTAATTCTATGTAATTCTATGTCATCATTGCCCATATCCCCTCCTCCCCCCAGCCAGGTGGCATGGACCGCATGGGTCCAACTGTTGGAGGCTGGCACCTGGCCAGGTGGACCAACTCACTTGCCCTCGCATCCCCCTCCCCGGCACGGACCCCAACCTCCTCCCCGGCACGGACCCCCCATCCCCCTCCCCGGCACGGACCCCCCCAACCTCCTCCCCGGCACGGACCCCAACCTCCTCCCCGGCACGGACCCCCCATCCCCATCCCCCTCCCCGGCACGGACCCCCCCAACTTCCTCCCCGGCACGGACCCCCCATCCTCCTCCCCGGCACGGAACCCCATCCCCCTCCCCGGCACGGACCCCCCCAACCTCATCCCTGGCACGGACCCCCCATCCTCCTCCCCGGCACGGACCACCCATCCCCCGCCCCGGCACGGACCCCCCCAACCTCCCCCCCGGCACGGACCCCCCCCCATCCCCCTCCCCAGCACGGACCCCCCCAACCTCCTCCCCGGCACGGACCCCCCTCCCGGCACTCCCCCAGAGCCCAGCCCACTCTAACCACACCCCCCGCCGCACACACACACACACATCCCGAGACACACCTCTCCCCACACATTCAGACTGCGGCCACGCCATCGCCTGCCCAGAGCTAACCTCCCAGGCCGTCACTCACCTCCACGCTGGTCGGCATGAACCTGGAGCACAGGGTCACGCCGATGAAAAGGAGGTTTGATTCACGTCGACGTGAACGGTCATCACGTCGCCGGGACTTCGGCCCATCTGGAAGGGAGAAAATCGGCTGCCTTGCGCAGACCCGTGCCATTCTCCGACGTCAGCAGCGCCATTAACGCCCCGCCGACTTTTCTCCCTTCGGAGACTTCGGTAACTGGCGGGGGCGGGATTCACGGCGGCCAACGGCCATTCTCCGACCCGCTGGGGGGTCGGAAAATGACGCCCAAGGAGAGAAAGCGGGACAGTGGGAATAGTTTGAGATTGATACAGTGCGATGGGGAGTAGAGCAGGGCAGTGGGATCAGTTTGGGATTGATACAGGGCTATGGGAAGAGAGTGGGTCTGTGGGATTAGTTTGGGATAGATACAGGGATATGGGGAGCGGGTGGGGCAGTGGGATTAGTTTGGGATTGATAGAGGGCTATGGGGAGAGAGCGGGGCAGTGGGATTAGTTTGGGATTGATACAGAGATACGAGAGAGAGCGGGACAGTGGGATTAGTTTGCGATTGATACACAGATAAGGAGAGAGAGCGGGACAGTGGGAATAGTTTGAGATTGATACAGTGCGATGGGGAGTAGAGCAGGACAGTGGGATTAGTTTGGGATTGATATAGGGCTATGCGGAGAGAGCGGGGCAGTGGGATTAGTTTGGGATTGATACAGGGCAATGGGGAGAGTGCGTGGCAGTGGGATTAGTTTGGGATTGATACAGTTCTTTGGGGAGAGAGCGGCGCAGTGGTATTAGTTTAGGATTGATACAGGGCAATGGGGAGAGAGCGGGGCAGTGGGATTAGTTTGAGATTGATACAGGGCTATGGGGAGAGAGTGGGGCAGTGGGATTAGTTTGAGATTTATACAGGGCTATGGGGAGAGATCGGGGCAGTGGTATTAGTTTAGGATCGATACAGGGCAATGGGGAGAGAGTGGGGCAGTGGGATTAGTTTCGGATTGATACAGGGCTATAGGGAGAGATTGGGGCAGTGGGAATAGTTTGGGATTGATACAGGGCTATGGGGAGAGAGTGGGACAGTGGGTTTAGTTTGGGGATTGATACAGGGCGATGGGGAGAGAGCTGGGCAGTGGGATCAGTTTGGGATTGACACAGGGCTATGGGGAAAAAGCGAGACAGTGGTATTAGTTTGGGATTGATACAGGGCTATGGGGAGAGAGTGGGACAGTGGGTTTAGTTTGGGGATTGATACAGGGTGATGGGGAGAGAGCGGGGCAGTGGGATCAGTTTGGGATTGACACAGGGCTATGGGGAAAAAGCGAGACAGTGGGATTAGTTTGGGATTGATACAGGGCTATGGGGAGAGAGCGGCGCAGTGGTATTAGTTTGGGATTGATACAGGGCTATGGGGAGAGAGTGGGGCAGTGGTATTACTTTGGGATTGATACAGGATTATGGGGAGAGAGGGGGGCAGTGGGATTAGTTTGGGATGGATACAGGTCTTTAGGGAGAGTGGGGCAGTGGGATTAGTTTGGGATTGATACAGGGTGATGGGGAGAGTGCGGGTCAGTGGGATTAGTTTGGGATTGCTACAGGGCTATGAGGGGAGAGTAGGGCAGTGGAAATAGTTTGTGATTGATACAGGGCGATGGGGAGAGAGTGGGGCAGTGGGGTTAGTTTGGGATTGATACAGGGCTATGGGGAGAGATCGGGGCAGTGGGATTAGTTTGGGATTAATACAGGGCTATGGGGAGAGAGTGGGCAGTGGGATTAGTTTGGGATTGAAACAGGGCTATGGGGAGAGAGTGGGGCAGTGGGATTAGTTTGGGATTGATACAGGGCTATGGGGAGTGCGCGGGGCAGTGGGATCAGTTTGGGATTGATACAGGTCTTTAGGGAGAGTGAGGCAGTGGGATTAGTTTGGGATTGATACAGGGCGATGGGGAGAGAGTGGGGCAGTGGGATTAGTTTGGGATTGATACAGGGCTATGGGGACAGTGCGGGTCAGTGGGATTAGTTTGGGATTGCTACAGGGCTATGAGGGGAGAGTAGGGCAGTGGAAATAGTTTGGGATTGATACAGGGCGATGGGGAGAGAATGGGGCAGTGGGGTTAGTTTGGGATTGATACA
Source organism: Scyliorhinus torazame (assembly GCF_047496885.1). Classification (NCBI taxonomy): domain Eukaryota; kingdom Metazoa; phylum Chordata; class Chondrichthyes; order Carcharhiniformes; family Scyliorhinidae; genus Scyliorhinus; species Scyliorhinus torazame. The sequence goes on along the minus strand of NC_092708.1, from coordinate 396,655,247 downwards.
GGGCTATGGGGAGATATCGGGGCAGTGGGATTAGTTTGGGATTGATACAGGGCTATGGGGAGAGAGTGGGGCAGTGGGATTGGTTTGGGATTGAAACAGGGCTATGGTGAGAGAGTGGGACAGTGGGATTAGTTTGGGATTGATACAGGGCTATGAGGAGAGAGTGGGGCAGTGGGATTAGTTGGGATTGATACAGGGCTATGGGGAGAGATTCGGGCAGTGGGATTAGTTTGGGATTGACACAGGGCTATGGGGAGCGAGCGGGGCAGTGGGATTAGTTTGGGATTGACACAGGGCTATGGGGAGAGAGCGGGACAGTGGGATTAGTTTGGGATTGATACAGGGCTATGAGGAGAGAGTGGGGCAGTGGGATTAGTTTGGGATTGATACAGGGCTACGGGGAGAGAGTGGGGCAGTGGGATTAGTTTGGGATTGACACAGGGCTATGGGGAGAGAGCGGGACAGTGGGATTAGTTTGGGATTGATACAGGGCTATGACGAGAGAGTGGGGCAGTGGGATTAGTTTGGGATTGATACAGGGCTATGGGGAAAGTGTGGGGCAGTGGGATTAGTTTGGGATTGATACTGTGCTATGGGGAGAGAGCGGGGCAGTGGGATTAGTTTGGGATTGATACAGGGCTGTGAGGAGAGAGTGTGGCAGTGGGATTAGTTTCGGATTGATACATCGCTAAAGGGAGACAGTCGGCCAGTGGGATTAGTTTGGGGATTGATACAGTGCTATGGGGAGAGCGGGGCAGTGGGATTAGTTTGGGATTGATAAAGGGCTATGGGGAGAGAGCGGGGCAGTGGGATTAGTTTGGGATTGATACAGGGCTATGTGGAGAGAGCCGGTCAGTGGGTTTAGTTTGGGGATTGATATAGGGCTATGGGGAGAGAGCGGGGCTATGGAATTAGTTTAGGATTGATACAGGGCTATGGGGTGAGAGCTAGGCAGTGGGATTACTTTGGGGATTGATACAGGGCTATGGGGAGAGAGCTAGGCAGTGGGATTAGTTTGGGATTGATACAGGGCTATCGGGAGAGAGCTGGGCAGTGGGATTAGTCTAGGATTGATACAGGGCAATGGGGAGAGAGCGGGGCAGTGGGATTAGTTTGGGATTGATACAGGGCAACAGTGAGAGAGCGGGACAGTGGTATTAGTTTGGGATTGCTACAGGTCTATGAGGAGAGAGTAGGGCAGTGGGATTAGTTTGGGATTGATACAGGGCTATAGTGAGAGAGCGGGACAGTGGTATTAGTTTGGGATTGCTACAGGTCTATGAGGAGAGAGTAGGGCAGTGGGATTAGTTTGGGATTGATACAGGGCTAGGGGAAGAGAGTGGGGCAGTGGGATTAGTTTGGGTTGATATCGGACTATGGTGAGAGAGTGGGGCAGTGGGATTAGTTTGGGGATTGATACAGGGCTATGGGGAGAGAGTGGGGCAGTGGGATTAGTTTGGGATTGATACGGGACTATGGTGAGAGAGCGGGGCAATGGGATTTGTTTGGGATTGATACAGGGCTATGGGGAGAGAGTGGGGCAGTGGGATTAGTTTGGGATTGCTACAGGTCTATGAGGAGAGAGTAGGGCAGTGGGATTTGTTTGGGATTGATACAGGGTTAGGGGAAGAGAGTGGGGCAGTGGGATTAGTTTGGGATTGATACAGGGCTATAGGGAGAGAGTGGGGCAGTCAGATTAGTTTGGGGATTGATACAGGGCTATGGGAAGAGAGCGGGACAGTGGGATTAGTTTCGGATTGATACAGGGCTATGGGGAGAGAGTAGGGCAGTGGGATTAGTTTAGGATTGATACAGGGCTATGGGGAGAGAGTGGGACAGTGGGTTTAGTTTGGGGATTGATACAGGGCTAGGGGAAGAGAGTGGGGCAGAGGGATTAGTTTGGGATTGCTACAGGTCTATGAGGAGAGAGTAGGGCAGTGGGATTAGTTTGGGATTGATACAGGGCGATGGGGAGAGTGCGGATCAGTGGGATTAGTTTGTGATTGATACAGGGCTATGGGGAGAGTGCGGGTCAGTGGGATTAGTTTGGGATTGCTACAGGGCTATGAGGGGAGAGTAGGGCAGTGGAAATAGTTTGTGATTGATACAGGGCGATGGGGAGAGATCGGGGCAGTGGGATTAGTTTGGGATTGATACAGGGCTATGGGGAGAGAGTGGGCCAGTGGGATTAGTTTGGTATTGAAACAGGGCTATGGGGAGAGAGTGGCACAGTGGGATTAGTTTGGGATTGATACAGGGCTATGGGGAGAGAGCCGGGCAGTGGTATTAGTTGGGGATTGATACAGGTCTTTAGGGAGAGTGGGGCAGTGGGATTAGTTTGGGATTGATACAGGGCGATGGGGAGAGAGTGGGGCAGTGGGATTAGTTTGGGATTGATACAGGGCTATGGGGAGAGTGCGGGTCAGTGGGATTAGTTTGGGATTGCTACAGGGCTATGAGGGGAGAGTAGGGCAGTGGAAATAGTTTGGGATTGATACAGGGCGATGGGGAGAGAGTGGGGCAGTGGGGTTAGTTTGGGATTGATACAGGGCTATGGGGAGAGAGCGGGGCAGTGGGATTAGTTTGGGATTGATACAGGGGTATGTGGAGAGAGCCGGTCAGTGGGTTTAGTTTGGGGATTGATATAGGGCTATGGGGAGAGAGCGGGGCTATGGAATTAGTTTGGGATTGATACAGGGCTATGGGGTGAGAGCTAGGCAGTGGGATTACTTTGGGGATTGATACAGGGCTATGGGGAGAGAGCTAGGCAGTGGGATTAGTTTGGGATTGATACAGGGCTATCGGGAGAGAGCTGGGCAGTGGGATTAGTCTAGGATTGATACAGGGCTATGGGGAGAGAGTGGGGCAGTGGTATTAGTTTAGGATTGATACAGGGCAATGGGGAGAGAGCGGGGCAGTGGGATTAGTTTGGGATTGATACAGGGCAATAGTGAGAGAGCGGGACAGCGGTATTAGTTTGGGATTGCTACAGGTCTATGAGGAGAGAGTAGGGCAGTGGGATTAGTTTGGGATTGATACAGGGCTATAGTGAGAGAGCGGGACAGTGGTATTAGTTTGGGATTGCTACAGGTCTATGAGGAGAGAGTAGGGCAGTGGGATTAGTTTGGGATTGATACAGGGCTAGGGGAAGAGAGTGGGGCAGTGGGATTAGTTTGGGTTGATATCGGACTATGGTGAGAGAGTGGGGCAGTGGGATTAGTTTGGGGATTGATACAGGGCTATGGGGAGAGAGTGGGGCAGTGGGATTAGTTTGGGATTGATACGGGACTATGGTGAGAGAGCGGGGCAGTGGGATTAGTTTGGGATTGATACAGGGCTATGGGGAGAGAGTGGGGCAGTGGGATTAGTTTGGGATTGCTACAGGTCTATGAGGAGAGAGTAGGGCAGTGGGATTTGTTTGGGATTGATACAGGGTTAGGGGAAGAGAGTGGGGCAGTGGGATTAGTTTGGGATTGATACAGGGCTATAGGGAGAGAGTGGGGCAGTCAGATTAGTTTGGGGATTGATACAGGGCTATGGGAAGAGAGCGGGACAGTGGGATTAGTTTCGGATTGATACAGGGCTATGGGGAGAGAGTAGGGCAGTGGGATTAGTTTAGGATTGATACAGGGCTATGGGGAGAGAGTGGGACAGTGGGTTTAGTTTGGGGATTGATACGGGGTTAGGGGAAGAGAGTGGGGCAGTGGGATTAGTTTGGGATTGCTACAGGTCTATGAGGAGAGAGTAGGGCAGTGGGATTTGTTTGGGATTGATACAGGGCTAGGGGAAGAGAGTGGGGCAGTGGGATTAGTTTGGGATTGATACAGGGCTATAGGGAGAGAGTGGGGCAGTGGGATTTGTTTGGGATTGATACAGGGCTAGGGGAAGAGAGTGGGGCAGTGGGATTAGTTTGGGATTGATACAGGGCTATAGGGAGAGAGTGGGGGAGTGGGATTAGTTTGGGGATTGATACAGGGCTATGGGGAGAGAGTGGGGCAGTGGGATTAGTTTGGGATTGATACGGGACTATGGTGAGAGAGCGGGGCAGTGGGATTAGTTTGGGATTGATACAGGGCTATGGGGAGAGAGTGGGGCAGTGGGATTAGTTTGGGATTGCTACAGGTCTATGAGGAGAGAGTAGGGCAGTGGGATTTGTTTGGGATTGATACAGGTCTAGGGGAAGAGAGTGGGGCAGTGGGAGTAGTTTGGGATTGATACAGGGCTATAGGGAGAGAGTGGGGCAGTCAGATTAGTTTGGGGATTGATACAGGGCTATGGGAAGAGAGCGGGACAGTGGGATTAGTTTCGGATTGATACACGGCTATGGGGAGAGAGTAGGGCAGTGGGATTAGTTTAGGATTGATACAGGGCTATGGGGAGAGAGTGGGACAGTGGGTTTAGTTTGGGGATTGATACAGGGCTAGGGGAAGAGAGTGGGGCAGTGGGATTAGTTTGGGATTGCTACAGGTCTATGAGGAGAGAGTAGGGCAGTGGGATTTGTTTGGGATTGATACAGGGCTAGGGGAAGAGAGTGGGGCAGTGGGATTAGTTTGGGATTGATACAGGGCTATAGGGAGAGAGTGGGGCAGTGGGATTGGTTTGGGATTGATACAGGGCTAGGGGAAGAGAGTGGGGCAGTGGGATTAGTTTGGGATTGATACAGGGCTATAGGGAGAGAGTGGGACAGTGGGTTTAGTTTGGGGATTGATACAGGGCGATGGGAGGAGAGCGGGACAGTGGGATTAGTTTGGGATTGATACAGGGCTATGAGGAGGGAGTGGGGCAGTGGGATTAGTTTGGGATTAATACAGGGCTATGGGGAGAGAGTGGGGCAGTGGGATTAGTTTGGGATTGACACAGGGCTATGGGGAGAGAGCGGGACAGTGGGATTAGTTTGGGATTGATACAGGGCTATGACGAGAGAGTGGGGCAGTGGGATTAGTTTGGGATTGATACAGGGCTATGGGGAGAGTGTGGGGCAGTGGAATTAGTTTGGGATTGATACGGTGCTATGGGGAGAGAGCGGGGCAGTGGGATTAGTTTGGGATTGATACAGGGCTGTGAGGAGAGAGTGTGGCAGTGGGATTAGTTTCGGATTGATACATCGCCAAAGGGAGAGAGTCGGCCAGTGGGATTAGTTTGGGGATGGATACAGTGCTATGGGGAGAGCGGGGCAGTGGGATTAGTTTGAGATTGATACAGGGCTATGGGGAGAGAGCGGGGCAGTGGGATTAGTTTGGGATTGATACAGGGCTATGAGGAGAGAGCGGGTCAGTGGGTTTAGTTTGGGGATTGATATAGGGCTATGGGGAGAGAGCGGGGCTATGGAATTAGTTTGGGATTGATACAGGGCTATGGGGTGAGAGCTAGGTTGTGGGATTAGTTTGGGATTGATACAGGGCTATAGTGAGAGAGCGGGACAGTGGTATTAGTTTGGGATTTCTACAGGTCTATGAGGAGAGAGTAGGGCAGTGGGATTAGTTTGGGGTTGATACAGGGCTATTGGGAGAGAGTAGGGCAGTGGGATTAGTTTTGGATTGATACAGGGCTATGGGGAGAGAGTAGGGCAGTGGGATTAGTTTAGGATTGATACAGGGCTATGGGGAGAGAGTGGGACAGTGGGTTTAGTTTGGGGATTGATACAGGGCTAGGGGAAGAGAGTGGGGCAGTGGGATTAGTTTGGGATTGCTACAGGTCTATGAGGAGAGAATAGGGCAGTGGGATTTGTTTGGGATTGATACAGAGCTAGGGGAAGAGAGTGGGGCAGTGGGATTAGTTTGGGATTGATACAGGGCTATAGGGAGAGAGTGGGGCAGTGGGATTTGTTTGGGATTGATACAGGGCTAGGGGAAGAGAGTGGGGCAGTGGGATTAGTTTGGGATTGATACAGGGCTATAGGGAGAGAGTGTGGGAGTGGGATTAGTTTGGGGATTGATACAGGGCTATGGGGAGAGAGTGGGGCAGTGGGATTAGTTTGGGATTGATACGGGACTATGGTGAGAGAGCGGGGCAGTGGGATTAGTTTGGGATTGATACAGGGCTATGGGGAGAGAGTGGGGCAGTGGGATTAGTTTGGGATTGCTACAGGTCTATGAGGAGAGAGTAGGGCAGTGGGATTTGTTTGGGATTGATACAGGTCTAGGGGAAGAGAGTGGGGCAGTGGGAGTAGTTTGGGATTGATACAGGGCTATAGGGAGAGAGTGGGGCAGTCAGATTAGTTTGGGGATTGATACAGGGCTATGGGAAGAGAGCGGGACAGTGGGATTAGTTTCGGATTGATACAGGGCTATGGGGAGAGAGTAGGGCAGTAGGATTAGTTTAGGATTGATACAGGGCTATGGGGAGAGAGTGGGACAGTGGGTTTAGTTTGGGGATTGATACAGGGCTAGGGGAAGAGAGTGGGGCAGTGGGATTAGTTTTGGATTGCTACAGGTCTATGAGGAGAGAGTAGGGCAGTGGGATTTGTTTGGGATTGATACAGGGCTAGGGGAAGAGAGTGGGGCAGTGGGATTAGTTTGGGATTGATACAGGGCTATAGGGAGAGAGTGGGGCAGTGGGATTGGTTTGGGATTGATACAGGGCTAGGGGAAGAGAGTGGGGCAGTGGGATTAGTTTGGGATTGATACAGGGCTATAGGGAGAGAGTGGGACAGTGGGTTTAGTTTGGGGATTGTTACAGGGCGATGGGAGGAGAGCGGGACAGTGGGATTAGTTTGGGATTGATACAGGGCTATGAGGAGAGAGTGGGGCAGTGGGATTAGTTTGGGATTAATACAGGGCTATGGGGAGAGAGTGGGGCAGTGGGATTAGTTTGGGATTGACACAGGGCTATGGGGAGAGAGCGGGACAGTGGGATTAGTTTGGGATTGATACAGGGCTATGACGAGAGAGTGGGGCAGTGGGATTAGTTTGGGATTGATACAGGGCTATGGGGAGAGTGTGGGGCAGTGGGATTAGTTTGGGATTGATACGGTGCTATGGGGAGAGAGCGGGGCAGTGGGATTAGTTTGGGATTGATACAGGGCTGTGAGGAGAGAGTGTGGCAGTGGGATTAGTTTCGGATTGATACATCGCCAAAGGGAGAGAGTCGGCCAGTGGGATTAGTTTGGGGATGGATACAGTGCTATGGGGAGAGCGGGGCAGTGGGATTAGTTTGAGATTGATACAGGGCTATGGGGAGAGAGCGGGGCAGTGGGATTAGTTTGGGATTGATACAGGGCTATGTGGAGAGAGCGGGTCAGTGGGTTTAGTTTGGGGATTGATATAGGGCTATGGGGAGAGAGCGGGGCTATGGAATTAGTTTGGGATTGATACAGGGCTATGGGGTGAGAGCTAGGCAGTGGGATTACTTTGGGGATTGATACAGGGCTATGGGGAGAGAGCTGGGCAGTGGGATTAGTCTAGGATTGATACAGGGCTATGGGGAGAGAGCGGGGCAGTGGTATTAGTTTAGGATTGATACAGGGCAATGGGGAGAGAGCGGGGCAGTGGGATTAGTTTGGGATTGATACGGGACTATGGTGAGAGAGCGGGGCAGTGGGATTAGTTTGGGATTGATACAGGGCTATGGGGAGAGAGTGGGGCAGTGGGATTAGTTTGGGATTGCTACAGGTCTATGAGGAGAGAGTAGGGCAGTGGGATTTGTTTGGGATTGATACAGGTCTAGGGGAAGAGAGTGGGGCAGTGGGAGTAGTTTGGGATTGATACAGGGCTATAGGGAGAGAGTGGGGCAGTCAGATTAGTTTGGGGATTGATACAGGGCTATGGGAAGAGAGCGGGACAGTGGGATTAGTTTCGGATTGATACAGGGCTATGGGGAGAGAGTAGGGCAGTAGGATTAGTTTAGGATTGATACAGGGCTATGGGGAGAGAGTGGGACAGTGGGTTTAGTTTGGGGATTGATACAGGGCTAGGGGAAGAGAGTGGGGCAGTGGGATTAGTTTTGGATTGCTACAGGTCTATGAGGAGAGAGTAGGGCAGTGGGATTTGTTTGGGATTGATACAGGGCTAGGGGAAGAGAGTGGGGCAGTGGGATTAGTTTGGGATTGATACAGGGCTATAGGGAGAGAGTGGGGCAGTGGGATTGGTTTGGGATTGATACAGGGCTAGGGGAAGAGAGTGGGGCAGTGGGATTAGTTTGGGATTGATACAGGGCTATAGGGAGAGAGTGGGACAGTGGGTTTAGTTTGGGGATTGTTACAGGGCGATGGGAGGAGAGCGGGACAGTGGGATTAGTTTGGGATTGATACAGGGCTATGAGGAGAGAGTGGGGCAGTGGGATTAGTTTGGGATTAATACAGGGCTATGGGGAGAGAGTGGGGCAGTGGGATTAGTTTGGGATTGACACAGGGCTATGGGGAGAGAGCGGGACAGTGGGATTAGTTTGGGATTGATACAGGGCTATGACGAGAGAGTGGGGCAGTGGGATTAGTTTGGGATTGATACAGGGCTATGGGGAGAGTGTGGGGCAGTGGGATTAGTTTGGGATTGATACGGTGCTATGGGGAGAGAGCGGGGCAGTGGGATTAGTTTGGGATTGATACAGGGCTGTGAGGAGAGAGTGTGGCAGTGGGATTAGTTTCGGATTGATACATCGCCAAAGGGAGAGAGTCGGCCAGTGGGATTAGTTTGGGGATGGATACAGTGCTATGGGGAGAGCGGGGCAGTGGGATTAGTTTGAGATTGATACAGGGCTATGGGGAGAGAGCGGGGCAGTGGGATTAGTTTGGGATTGATACAGGGCTATGAGGAGAGAGCGGGTCAGTGGGTTTAGTTTGGGGATTGATATAGGGCTATGGGGAGAGAGCGGGGCTATGGAATTAGTTTGGGATTGATACAGGGCTATGGGGTGAGAGCTAGGTTGTGGGATTAGTTTGGGATTGATACAGGGCTATAGTGAGAGAGCGGGACAGTGGTATTAGTTTGGGATTGCTACAGGTCTATGAGGAGAGAGTAGGGCAGTGGGATTAGTTTGGGGTTGATACAGGGCTATTGGGAGAGAGTAGGGCAGTGGGATTAGTTTGGGATTGATACAGGGCTATGGGGAGAGAGCGGGACAGTGGGATTAGTTTGGGATTGATACAGGGTTATGAGGAGAGAGTGGGGCAGTGGGATTAGTTTGGGATTGATACAGGGCTATGGGGAGAGAGTGGGTCAGTGGGATTAGTTTGGGATTGACACAGGGCAATGGGGAGAGAGCGGGACAGTGGGATTAGTTTGGGATTGATACAGGGCTATGAGTGGAGAATGGGGCAGTGGGATTAGTTTGGGATTAATACAGGGCTATGGGGAGAGAGTGGGGCAGTGGGATTAGTTTGGGATTGACACAGGGCTATGGGGAGAGAGCGGGACAGTGGGATTAGTTTGGGATTGATACAGGGCTATGACGAGCGAGTGGGGCAGTGGGATTAGTTTGGGATTGATACAGGGCTATGGGGAGAGAGCGGGACAGTGGGATTAGTTTGGGATTGATACAGGGCTATGACGAGAGAGTGGGGCAGTGGGATTAGTTTGGGATTAATACAGGGCTATGGGGAGAGTGTGGGGCAGTGGGATTAGTTTGGGCTTGATACTGTGCTATGGGGAGAGAGCAGGGCAGTGGGATTAGTTTGGGATTGATACAGGGCTGCGAGGAGAGAGTGTGGCAGTGGGATTAGTTTCGGATTGATACATCGCCAAAGGGAGAGAGTCGGCCAGTGGGATTAGTTTGGGGATGGATACAGTGCTATGGGGAGAGCGGGGCAGTGGGATTAGTTTGGGATTGATGCAGGGCTATGGGGAGAGAGCGTGGCAGTGGGATTAGTTTGGGATTGATACAGGGCTATGTGGAGAGAGCGGGTCAGTGGGTTTAGTTTGGGGATTGATATAGGGCTATGGGGAGAGAGCGGGGCTATGGAATTAGTTTGGGATTGATACAGGGTTATGGGGTGAGAGCTAGGCAGTGGGATTACTTTGGGGATTGATACAGGGCTATGGGGAGAGAGCTAGGTAGTGGGATTAGTTTGGGCCTGATACAGGGCTATCGGGAGAGAGCTGGGCAGTGGGATTAGTCTAGGATTGATACAGGGCTATGGGGAGAGAGCGGGGCAGTGGTATTAGTTTAGGATTGATACAGGGCAATGGGGAGAGAGCGGGGCAGTGGGATTAGTTTGGGATTGATACAGGGCTATAGTGAGAGAGCGGGACAGTGGTATTAGTTTGGGATTGCTACAGGTCTATGAGGAGAGAGTAGGGCAGTGGGATTAGTTTGGGATTGATACAGGGCTATAGTGAGAGAGCGGGACAGTGGTATTAGTTTGGGATTGCTACAGGTCTATGAGGAGAGAGTAGAGAAGTGGGATTAGTTTGGGATTGATATAGGGCTAGGGGAAGAGAGTGGGGCAGTGGGATTAGATTGGGTTGATATCGGACTATGGTGAGAGAGTGGGGCAGTGGGATTAGTTTGGGGATTGATATACGGCTATGGGGAGAGAGTGGGGCAGTGGGATTAGTTTGGGATTGCTAGAGGTCTATGAGGAGAGAGTAGGGCAGTGGGATTTGTTTGGGATTGATACAGGGCTCGGGGAAGAGAGTGGGGCATTGGGATTAGTTTGGGATTGATACAGGGCTATAGGGAGAGAGTGGGGCAGTCAGATTAGATTGGGGATTGATACAGGGCTATGGGAAGAGAGCGGGGCAGTGGTATTTGATTCGGATTGATACAGGGCTATGGGGAGAGAGTGGGGCAGTGGGAATAGTTTGGGATTGATACAGGGCTATAGGGATAGAGTAGTGCAGTGGGATTAGTTTAGGATTGATACAGGGCTATGGGGAGAGAGTGGGACAGTGGGTTTAGTTTGGGGATTGATACAGGGCGATGGGAGGAGAGCGGGGCAGTGGGATTAGTTTGGGATTGACACAGGGCTGTGGGGAGAGAGCGAGACAGTGGGATTAGTTTTGGATTGATACAGGGCTATGGGGAGAGAGTGGGGCAGTGGGATTAGTTTTGAATTGCTACAGGGCTATGAGGAGAGAGTAGTGCAGTGGTATTAGTTTGGGATTGATACAGGGCTATGGGGAGAGAGTGGGGCAGTGGGATTAGTTTGGGTTGATATATGGCTATGGGGAGAGGGCAGGGCAGTGGTATTAGTTTTGGATTGATACAGGGCAATGGGGAGAGAGCGGGGCAGTGGGATTTGTTTGGGATTGATACAGGGCTACAGTGAGAGAGCGGGACAGTGGTATTAGTTTGGGATTGCTACAGGTCTATGAGGAGAGAGTAGGGCAGTGGGATTAGTTTGGGATTGATACAGGGCTAGGGAAGAGAGTGGGGCAGTGGGATTAGTTTGGGATTGCTACAGGTCTATGAGGAGAGAGTAGGGCATGGGATTTGTTTGGGATTGATACAGGGCTAGGGGAAGAGAGTGGGGCAGTGGGATTAGTTTGGGATTGATACAGGGCTATAGGGAGAGGGTGGGGCAGTGGGATTTGTTTGGGATTGATACAGGGCTATGGGGAGAGAGAGTGGGGCAGTGGGATTAGTTTGGGATTGATACAGGGCTATAGGGAGAGAGTGGGGCAGTGGGATTTGTTTGGGATTGATACAGGGCTATGGGGAGAGAGCGGGGCAGTGGGATTAGTTTGGGATTGATACAGGGCTATGGGGAGAGAGCGGGGCAGTGGTATTAGTTTCGGATTGATACAGGGCTATGGGGAGAGAGTGGGGCAGTGGGAATAGTTTGGAATTGATACAGGGCTATGGGGAGAGAGTGGGGCAGTGGGATTAGTTTGGGATTGCTACAGGTCTATGAGGAGAGAGTGGGGCAGTGGGATTAGTTTGGGATTGACACAGGGCTATGGGGAGAGAGCGGGACAGTGGGATTAGTTTGGGAATAATACAGGGCTATGGGGAGAGAGTGGGGCAGTGGGATTAGTTTGGGATTGACACAGGGCTATGGGGAGAGAGCGGGACAGTGGGATTAGTTTTGGATTGATACAGGGCTATGAGGAGAGAGTGGGGCAGTGGGATTAGTTTGGGATTAATACAGGGCTATGGGGAGAGAGTGGGGCAGTGGGATTAGTTTGGGATTGACACAGGGCTATGGGGAGAGAGCGGGACAGTGGGATTAGTTTGGGATTGATACAGGGATATGACGAGAGAGTGGGGCAGTGGGATTAGTTTGGGATTGATACAGGGCTATGTGGAGAGTGTGGGGCAGTGGGATTAGTTTGGGATTGATACGGTGCTATGGGGAGAGAGCGGGGCAGTGGGATTAGTTTGGGATTGATACAGGGCTGTGAGGAGAGAGTGTGGCAGTGGGATTAGTTTCGGATTGATACATCGCCAAAGGGAGAGAGTCGGCCAGTGGGATTAGTTTGGGGATGGATACAGTGCTATCGGGAGAGCGGGGCAGTGGGATTAGTTTGGGATTGATACAGGGCTATGGGGAGAGAGCGGGGCAGTGGGATTAGTTTGGGATTGATACAGGGCTATGAGGACAGAGCGGGTCAGTGGGTTTAGTTTGGGGATTGATACAGGGCTATGGGGAGAGAGCGGGGCTATGGAATTAGTTTGGGATTGATACAGGGCTATGGGGTGAGAGCTAGGCAGTAGGATTACTTTGGGGATTCATACAGGGCTATGGGGAGAGAGCTAGGTTGTGGGATTAGTTTGGGATTGATACAGGGCTATAGTGAGAGAGCGGGACAGTGGTATTAGTTTGGGATTGCTACAGGTCTATGAGGAGAGAGTAGGGCAGTGGGATTAGTTTGCGATTGATACAGGGCTATTGGGAGAGAGTAGGGCAGTGGGATTAGTTTGGGATTGATACAGGGCTATGGGGAGAGAGCGGGACAGTGGGATTAGTTTGGGATTGATACAGGGTTATGAGGAGAGAGTGGGGCAGTGGGATTAGTTTGGGATTGATACAGGGCTATGGGGAGAGAGTGGGTCAGTGGGATTAGTTTGGGATTGACACAGGGCAATGGGGAGAGAGCGGGACAGTGGGATTAGTTTGGGATTGATACAGGGCTATGAGTAGAGAGTGGGGCAGTGGGATTAGTTTGGGATTAATACAGGGCTATGGGGAGAGAGTGGGGCAGTGGGATTAGTTTGGGATTGACACAGGGCTATGGGGAGAGAGCGGGACAGTGGGATTAGTTTGGGATTGATACAGGGCTATGACGAGAGAGTGGGGCAGTGGGATTAGTTTGGGATTGATACAGGGCTATGGGGAGAGGGTGGGGCAGTGGGATTAGTTTGGGATTGATACTGTGCTATGGGGAGAGAGCGGGGCAGTGGGATTAGTTTGGGATTGATACAGGGCTGTGAGGAGAGAGTGTGGCAGTGGGATTAGTTTGGGATTGATACAGGGCTATGGGGAGAGGGTGGGGCAGTGCGATTAGTTTGGGATTGATACTGTGCTATGGGGAGAGAGTGGGACAGTGGGATTAGTTTCGGATTGATACATCGCCAAAGGGAGAGAGTCGGCCAGTGGGATTAGTTTGGGGATGGATACAGTGCTATGGGGAGAGCGGGGCAGTGGGATTAGTTTGGGATTGATACAGGGCTATGGGGAGAGAGCGGGGCAGTGGGATTAGTTTGGGATTGATACAGGGCTATGTGGAGAGAGCGGGTCAGTGGGTTTAGTTTGGGGATTGATATAGGGCTATGGGGAGAGAGCGGGGCTATGGAATTAGTTTGGGATTGATACAGGGCTATGGGGTGAGAGCTAGGCAGTGGGATTACTTTGGGGATTGATACAGGGCTATGGGGAGAGAGCTGGGCAGTGGGATTAGTCTAGGATTGATACAGGGCTATGGGGAGAGAGCGGGGCAGTGGTATTAGTTTAGGATTGATACAGGGCAATGGGGAGAGAGCGGGGCAGTGGGATTAGTTTGGGATTGATACGGGACTATGGTGAGAGAGCGGGGCAGTGGGATTAGTTTGGGATTGATACAGGGCTATGGGGAGAGAGTGGGGCAGTGGGATTAGTTTGGGATTGCTACAGGTCTATGAGGAGAGAGTAGGGCAGTGGGATTTGTTTGGGATTGATACAGGTCTAGGGGAAGAGAGTGGGGCAGTGGGAGTAGTTTGGGATTGATACAGGGCTATAGGGAGAGAGTGGGGCAGTCAGATTAGTTTGGGGATTGATACAGGGCTATGGGAAGAGAGCGGGACAGTGGGATTAGTTTCGGATTGATACAGGGCTATGGGGAGAGAGTAGGGCAGTGGGATTAGTTTAGGATTGATACAGGGCTATGGGGAGAGAGTGGGACAGTGGGTTTAGTTTGGGGATTGATACAGGGCTAGGGGAAGAGAGTGGGGCAGTGGGATTAGTTTGGGATTGCTACAGGTCTATGAGGAGAGAGTAGGGCAGTGGGATTTGTTTGGGATTGATACAGGGCTAGGGGAAGAGAGTGGGGCAGTGGGATTAGTTTGGGATTGATACAGGGCTATAGGGAGAGAGTGGGGCAGTGGGATTTGTTTGGGATTGATACAGGGCTAGGGGAAGAGAGTGGGGCAGTGGGATTAGTTTGGGATTGATACAGGGCTATAGGGAGAGAGTGGGACAGTGGGTTTAGTTTGGGGATTGATACAGGGCGATGGGAGGAGAGCGGGACAGTGGGATTAGTTTGGGATTGATACAGGGCTATGAGGAGAGAGTGGGGCAGTGGGATTAGTTTGGGATTAATACAGGGCTATGGGGAGAGAGTGGGGCAGTGGGATTAGTTTGGGATTGACACAGGGCTATGGGGAGAGAGCGGGACAGTGGGATTAGTTTGGGATTGATACAGGGCTATGACGAGAGAGTGGGGCAGTGGGATTAGTTTGGGATTGATACAGGGCTATGGGGAGAGTGTGGGGCAGTGGGATTAGTTTGGGATTGATACGGTGCTATGGGGAGAGAGCGGGGCAGTGGGATTAGTTTGGGATTGATACAGGGCTGTGAGGAGAGAGTGTGGCAGTGGGATTAGTTTCGGATTGATACATCGCCAAAGGGAGAGAGTCGGCCAGTGGGATTAGTTTGGGGATGGATACAGTGCTATGGGGAGAGCGGGGCAGTGGGATTAGTTTGAGATTGATACAGGGCTATGGGGAGAGAGCGGGGCAGTGGGATTAGTTTGGGATTGATACAGGGCTATGAGGAGAGAGCGGGTCAGTGGGTTTAGTTTGGGGATTGATATAGGGCTATGGGGAGAGAGCGGGGCTATGGAATTAGTTTGGGATTGATACAGGGCTATGGGGTGAGAGCTAGGTTGTGGGATTAGTTTGGGATTGATACAGGGCTATAGTGAGAGAGCGGGACAGTGGTATTAGTTTGGGATTGCTACAGGTCTATGAGGAGAGAGTAGGGCAGTGGGATTAGTTTGGGGTTGATACAGGGCTATTGGGAGAGAGTAGGGCAGTGGGATTAGTTTGGGATTGATACAGGGCTATGGGGAGAGAGCGGGACAGTGGGATTAGTTTGGGATTGATACAGGGTTATGAGGAGAGAGTGGGGCAGTGGGATTAGTTTGGGATTGATACAGGGCTATGGGGAGAGAGTGGGTCAGTGGGATTAGTTTGGGATTGACACAGGGCAATGGGGAGAGAGCGGGACAGTGGGATTAGTTTGGGATTGATACAGGGCTATGAGTGGAGAGTGGGGCAGTGGGATTAGTTTGGGATTAATACAGGGCTATGGGGAGAGAGTGGGGCAGTGGGATTAGTTTGGGATTGACACAGGGCTATGGGGAGAGAGCGGGACAGTGGGATTAGTTTGGGATTGATACAGGGCTATGACGAGAGAGTGGGGCAGTGGGATTAGTTTGGGATTGATACAGGGCTATGGGGAGAGAGCGGGACAGTGGGATTAGTTTGGGATTGATACAGGGCTATGACGAGAGAGTGGGGCAGTGGGATTAGTTTGGGATTAATACAGGGCTATGGGGAGAGTGTGGGGCAGTGGGATTAGTTTGGGCTTGATACTGTGCTATGGGGAGAGAGCAGGGCAGTGGGATTAGTTTGGGATTGATACAGGGCTGCGAGGAGAGAGTGTGGCAGTGGGATTAGTTTCGGATTGATACATCGCCAAAGGGAGAGAGTCGGCCAGTGGGATTAGTTTGGGGATGGATACAGTGCTATGGGGAGAGCGGGGCAGTGGGATTAGTTTGGGATTGATGCAGGGCTATGGGGAGAGAGCGTGGCAGTGGGATTAGTTTGGGATTGATACAGGGCTATGTGGAGAGAGCGGGTCAGTGGGTTTAGTTTGGGGATTGATATAGGGCTATGGGGAGAGAGCGGGGCTATGGAATTAGTTTGGGATTGATACAGGGTTATGGGGTGAGAGCTAGGCAGTGGGATTACTTTGGGGATTGATACAGGGCTATGGGGAGAGAGCTAGGTAGTGGGATTAGTTTGGGCCTGATACAGGGCTATCGGGAGAGAGCTGGGCAGTGGGATTAGTCTAGGATTGATACAGGGCTATGGGGAGAGAGCGGGGCAGTGGTATTAGTTTAGGATTGATACAGGGCAATGGGGAGAGAGCGGGGCAGTGGGATTAGTTTGGGATTGATACAGGGCTATAGTGAGAGAGCGGGACAGTGGTATTAGTTTGGGATTGCTACAGGTCTATGAGGAGAGAGTAGGGCAGTGGGATTAGTTTGGGATTGATACAGGGCTATAGTGAGAGAGCGGGACAGTGGTATTAGTTTGGGATTGCTACAGGTCTATGAGGAGAGAGTAGAGAAGTGGGATTAGTTTGGGATTGATATAGGGCTAGGGGAAGAGAGTGGGGCCGTGGGATTAGATTGGGTTGATATCGGACTATGGTGAGAGAGTGGGGCAGTGGGATTAGTTTGGGGATTGATATACGGCTATGGGGAGAGAGTGGGGCAGTGGGATTAGTTTGGGATTGCTAGAGGTCTATGAGGAGAGAGTAGGGCAGTGGGATTTGTTTGGGATTGATACAGGGCTCGGGGAAGAGAGTGGGGCAGTGGGATTAGTTTGGGATTGATACAGGCCTATAGGGAGAGAGTGGGGCAGTCAGATTAGATTGGGGATTGATACAGGGCTATGGGAAGAGAGCGGGGCAGTGGTATTTGATTCGGATTGATACAGGGCTATGGGGAGAGAGTGGGGCAGTGGGAATAGTTTGGGATTGATACAGGGCTATAGGGATAGAGTAGTGCAGTGGGATTAGTTTAGGATTGATACAGGGCTATGGGGAGAGAGTGGGACAGTGGGTTTAGTTTGGGGATTGATACAGGGCGATGGGAGGAGAGCGGGGCAGTGGGATTAGTTTGGGATTGACACAGGGCTGTGGGGAGAGAGCGAGACAGTGGGATTAGTTTTGGATTGATACAGGGCTATGGGGAGAGAGTGGGGCAGTGGGATTAGTTTTGAATTGCTACAGGGCTATGAGGAGAGAGTAGTGCAGTGGTATTAGTTTGGGATTGATACAGGGCTATGGGGAGAGAGTGGGGCAGTGGGATTAGTTTGGGTTGATATATGGCTATGGGGAGAGGGCAGGGCAGTGGTATTAGTTTCGGATTGATACAGGGCAATGGGGAGAGAGCGGGGCAGTGGGATTTGTTTGGGATTGATACTGGGCTACAGTGAGAGAGCGGGACAGTGGTATTAGTTTGGGATTGCTACAGGTCTATGAGGAGAGAGTAGGGCAGTGGGATTAGTTTGGGATTGATACAGGGCTAGGGGAAGAGAGTGGGGCAGTGGGATTAGTTTGGGATTGCTACAGGTCTATGAGGAGAGAGTAGGGCATGGGATTTGTTTGGGATTGATACAGGGCTAGGGGAAGAGAGTGGGGCAGTGGGATTAGTTTGGGATTGATACAGGGCTATAGGGAGAGGGTGGGGCAGTGGGATTTGTTTGGGATTGATACAGGGCTATGGGGAGAGAGAGTGGGGCAGTGGGATTAGTTTGGGATTGATACAGGGCTATAGGGAGAGAGTGGGGCAGTGGGATTTGTTTGGGATTGATACAGGGCTATGGGGAGAGAGCGGGGCAGTGGGATTAGTTTGGGATTGATACAGGGCTATGGGGAGAGAGCGGGGCAGTGGTATTAGTTTCGGATTGATACAGGGCTATGGGGAGAGAGTGGGGCAGTGGGAATAGTTTGGAATTGATACAGGGCTATGGGGAGAGAGTGGGGCAGTGGGATTAGTTTGGGATTGCTACAGGTCTATGAGGAGAGAGTGGGGCAGTGGGATTAGTTTGGGATTGACACAGGGCTATGGGGAGAGAGCGGGACAGTGGGATTAGTTTGGGAATAATACAGGGCTATGGGGAGAGAGTGGGGCAGTGGGATTAGTTTGGGATTGACACAGGGCTATGGGGAGAGAGCGGGACAGTGGGATTAGTTTGGGATTGATACAGGGCTATGAGGAGAGAGTGGGGCAGTGGGATTAGTTTGGGCCTGATACAGGGCTATCGGGAGAGAGCTGGGCAGTGGGATTAGTCTAGGATTGATACAGGGCTATGGGGAGAGAGCGGGGCAGTGGTATTAGTTTAGGATTGATACAGGGCAATGGGGAGAGAGCGGGGCAGTGGGATTAGTTTGGGATTGATACAGGGCTATAGTGAGAGAGCGGGACAGTGGTATTAGTTTGGGATTGCTACAGGTCTATGAGGAGAGAGTAGGGCAGTGGGATTAGTTTGGGATTGATACAGGGCTATAGTGAGAGAGCGGGACAGTGGTATTAGTTTGGGATTGCTACAGGTCTATGAGGAGAGAGTAGAGAAGTGGGATTAGTTTGGGATTGATATAGGGCTAGGGGAAGAGAGTGGGGCCGTGGGATTAGATTGGGTTGATATCGGACTATGGTGAGAGAGTGGGGCAGTGGGATTAGTTTGGGGATTGATATACGGCTATGGGGAGAGAGTGGGGCAGTGGGATTAGTTTGGGATTGCTAGAGGTCTATGAGGAGAGAGTAGGGCAGTGGGATTTGTTTGGGATTGATACAGGGCTCGGGGAAGAGAGTGGGGCAGTGGGATTAGTTTGGGATTGATACAGGGCTATAGGGAGAGAGTGGGGCAGTCAGATTAGATTGGGGATTGATACAGGGCTATGGGAAGAGAGCGGGGCAGTGGTATTTGATTCGGATTGATACAGGGCTATGGGGAGAGAGTGGGGCAGTGGGAATAGTTTGGGATTGATACAGGGCTATAGGGATAGAGTAGTGCAGTGGGATTAGTTTAGGATTGATACAGGGCTATGGGGAGAGAGTGGGACAGTGGGTTTAGTTTGGGGATTGATACAGGGCGATGGGAGGAGAGCGGGGCAGTGGGATTAGTTTGGGATTGACACAGGGCTGTGGGGAGAGAGCGAGACAGTGGGATTAGTTTTGGATTGATACAGGGCTATGGGGAGAGAGTGGGGCAGTGGGATTAGTTTTGAATTGCTACAGGGCTATGAGGAGAGAGTAGTGCAGTGGTATTAGTTTGGGATTGATACAGGGCTATGGGGAGAGAGTGGGGCAGTGGGATTAGTTTGGGTTGATATATGGCTATGGGGAGAGGGCAGGGCAGTGGTATTAGTTTCGGATTGATACAGGGCAATGGGGAGAGAGCGGGGCAGTGGGATTTGTTTGGGATTGATACTGGGCTACAGTGAGAGAGCGGGACAGTGGTATTAGTTTGGGATTGCTACAGGTCTATGAGGAGAGTGTAGGGCAGTGGGATTAGTTTGGGATTGATACAGGGCTAGGGGAAGAGAGTGGGGCAGTGGGATTAGTTTGGGATTGCTACAGGTCTATGAGGAGAGAGTAGGGCATGGGATTTGTTTGGGATTGATACAGGGCTAGGGGAAGAGAGTGGGGCAGTGGGATTAGTTTGGGATTGATACAGGGCTATAGGGAGAGGGTGGGGCAGTGGGATTTGTTTGGGATTGATACAGGGCTATGGGGAGAGAGAGTGGGGCAGTGGGATTAGTTTGGGATTGATACAGGGCTATAGGGAGAGAGTGGGGCAGTGGGATTTGTTTGGGATTGATACAGGGCTATGGGGAGAGAGCGGGGCAGTGGGATTAGTTTGGGATTGATACAGGGCTATGGGGAGAGAGCGGGGCAGTGGTATTAGTTTCGGATTGATACAGGGCTATGGGGAGAGAGTGGGGCAGTGGGAATAGTTTGGAATTGATACAGGGCTATGGGGAGAGAGTGGGGCAGTGGGATTAGTTTGGGATTGCTACAGGTCTATGAGGAGAGAGTGGGGCAGTGGGATTAGTTTGGGATTGACACAGGGCTATGGGGAGAGAGCGGGACAGTGGGATTAGTTTGGGAATAATACAGGGCTATGGGGAGAGAGTGGGGCAGTGGGATTAGTTTGGGATTGACACAGGGCTATGGGGAGAGAGCGGGACAGTGGGATTAGTTTGGGATTGATACAGGGCTATGAGGAGAGAGTGGGGCAGTGGGATTAGTTTGGGATTAATACAGGGCTATGGGGAGAGAGTGGGGCAGTGGGATTAGTTTGGGATTGACACAGGGCTATGGGGAGAGAGCGGGACAGTGGGATTAGTTTGGGATTGATACAGGGATATGACGAGAGAGTGGGGCAGTGGGATTAGTTTGGGATTGATACAGGGCTATGTGGAGAGTGTGGGGCAGTGGGATTAGTTTGGGATTGATACGGTGCTATGGGGAGAGAGCGGGGCAGTGGGATTAGTTTGGGATTGATACAGGGCTGTGAGGAGAGAGTGTGGCAGTGGGATTAGTTTCGGATTGATACATCGCCAAAGGGAGAGAGTCGGCCAGTGGGATTAGTTTGGGGATGGATACAGTGCTATGGGGAGAGCGGGGCAGTGGGATTAGTTTGGGATTGATACAGGGCTATGGGGAGAGAGCGGGGCAGTGGGATTAGTTTGGGATTGATACAGGGCTATGAGGACAGAGCGGGTCAGTTGGTTTAGTTTGGGGATTGATACAGGGCTATGGGGAGAGAGCGGGGCTATGGAATTAGTTTGGGATTGATACAGGGCTATGGGGTGAGAGCTAGGCAGTAGGATTACTTTGGGGATTCATACAGGGCTATGGGGAGAGAGCTAGGTTGTGGGATTAGTTTGGGATTGATACAGGGCTATAGTGAGAGAGCGGGACAGTGGTATTAGTTTGGGATTGCTACAGGTCTATGAGGAGAGAGTAGGGCAGTGGGATTAGTTTGGGATTGATACAGGGCTATTGGGAGAGAGTAGGGCAGTGGGATTAGTTTGGGATTGATACAGGGCTATGGGGAGAGAGCGGGACAGTGGGATTAGTTTGGGATTGATACAGGGTTATGAGGAGAGAGTGGGGCAGTGGGATTAGTTTGGGATTGATACAGGGCTATGGGGAGAGAGTGGGTCAGTGGGATTAGTTTGGGATTGACACAGGGCAATGGGGAGAGAGCGGGACAGTGGGATTAGTTTGGGATTGATACAGGGCTATGAGTAGAGAGTGGGGCAGTGGGATTAGTTTGGGATTAATACAGGGCTATGGGGAGAGAGTGGGGCAGTGGGATTAGTTTGGGATTGACACAGGGCTATGGGGAGAGAGCGGGACAGTGGGATTAGTTTGGGATTGATACAGGGCTATGACGAGAGAGTGGGGCAGTGGGATTAGTTTGGGATTGATACAGGGCTATGGGGAGAGGGTGGGGCAGTGGGATTAGTTTGGGATTGATACTGTGCTATGGGGAGAGAGCGGGGCAGTGGGATTAGTTTGGGATTGATACAGGGCTGTGAGGAGAGAGTGTGGCAGTGGGATTAGTTTGGGATTGATACAGGGCTATGGGGAGAGGGTGGGGCAGTGGGATTAGTTTGGGATTGATACTGTGCTATGGGGAGAGAGTGGGACAGTGGGATTAGTTTCGGATTGATACATCGCCAAAGGGAGAGAGTCGGCCAGTGGGATTAGTTTGGGGATGGATACAGTGCTATGGGGAGAGCGGGGCAGTGGGATTAGTTTGGGATTGATACAGGGCTATGGGGAGAGAGCGGGGCAGTGGGATTAGTTTGGGATTGATACAGGGCTATGTGGAGAGAGCGGGTCAGTGGGTTTAGTTTGGGGATTGATATAGGGCTATGGGGAGAGAGCGGGGCTATGGAATTAGTTTGGGATTGATACAGGGCTATGGGGTGAGAGCTAGGCAGTGGGATTACTTTGGGGATTGATACAGGGCTATGGGGAGAGAGCTGGGCAGTGGGATTAGTCTAGGATTGATACAGGGCTATGGGGAGAGAGCGGGGCAGTGGTATTAGTTTAGGATTGATACAGGGCAATGGGGAGAGAGCGGGGCAGTGGGATTAGTTTGGGATTGATACAGGGCTATAGTGAGAGATGTAAGGTTTTCGGGCAATTCGGCCTTTTTGGAACTGCCCAAGAATAAAAACTCAGAGACTGTAAACTGACTTTTCAGCCAAGAGAACGGAACCAGTTTTCCCAGCAGGCCTGGTCTGCTGAGCTGAGTAGGGAACATAAGTATTTACAAACCCCCCCCTAGGAGCTACAAGGAAGAAGGAGCCAGACAACGAGATAAGATCAAAACACAGACCAAGGGGCACGGGAATACACAGGGGGCCTGCCTGCAAGCAGGACAATGGGATGGTCATAGCCCCATGCAGATGTAAATGACCTGGCCTCCACCAGAGCAGAATCCAATCAACACCCCATCAACATAGCAGCTATCTCCGGAGCAGATGGAAGTCTTTGAAAATCTTCAAGGGAGCTCAACCTCGTTATCTCAAAAAACAGACTGGAGGCGGACCTAGGGGAGGTACTCCCATCTCGACAGGTCTGACCGGCTCAAAGGGGGCGGGACCAGCGGGAACTTTAAATCTTACCTTTTTCAATGCAAAAGGGGCTGGCCGATCACAGGACAAAGCCAGGTAAAACAATATAAAAGGGGCTGTGTTTTCGATTGGGGGTCTCTTCGTTCCTGGCTCGACCTCTGCACCCCTGACTTGACCTCTGCAGCCTGTGACCGTAAGTAACCCGCAGCAGCTTGCGAAGCTCCCTTGATTTTAATAGTGGTTGAGGCTTTGGGGAAGGGAACTTGTTTTGTGCCTTGTGATTTTGCTAAAACCTGTGTAACCGTAAGAATTTTCGTTGTGTCCGCTATATTACCTTTTGAATAGACTTAGTTGTATTAGAGCATAAGATTTTATTGTGTTTCTTCTGTTGATGATTTTGACCTGGGTTTTACAATAAATCTTGATTTGATGCTAATTGGAGTCGTTTAAATTCTTCAATCCTTCACCAGCGATCTCTGACCAAGTCATTGTTAAAAATACTCCTCACCTTAATTCCGGGTTCAAGAATCGAGGGTCATCTTGAGCGGTTCACTCAGGACAGACTGCTGGTTAGGAAATAAACAGCAGTGTCCTATTCTCTCTCTTGGGAAAGCTACTCTAGTGGAGTAGGAACCGGGTGGGGGTTGTACCACCGGCAAGAGAGAGAGTCACCTGGGTATTGGTAGGGGTCTGGAGATCTGTGTGATATAAGTCTCAGGCTGTCGGTTAGGAATAAACGGCAGGCTTGAATCAGTGCTCTCTTCAGTGGAAGTGTCCCAGTGCGACATCCCCTGGCCTCTGAAGTTTCAGTGCCGGCTGGAGAGAGACACACACAGATATTCAAACCCCAGATATCGGCCCAGTAGTGGAGTAGCGGAGATGGCACCCTCTACAGAGAGCGGGACAGTGGTATTAGTTTGGGATTGCTACAGGTCTATGAGGAGAGAATAGGGCAGTGGGATTAGTTTGGGATTGATACAGGGCTATAGTGAGAGAGCGGGACAGTGGTATTAGTTTGGGATTGCTACAGGTCTATGAGGAGAGAGTAGGGCAGTGGGATTAGTTTGGGGATGGATACAGTGCTATGGGGAGAGCGGGGCAGTGGGATTAGTTTGGGATTGATACAGGGCTATGGGGAGAGAGCGGGGCAGTGGGATTAGTTTGGGATTGATACAGGGCTATGTGGAGAGAGCGGGTCAGTGGGTTTAGTTTGGGGATTGATATAGGGCTATGGGGAGAGAGCGGGGCTATGGAATTAGTTTGGGATTGATACAGGGCTATGGGGTGAGAGCGGGGCAGTGGGATTACTTTGGGGATTGATACAGGGCTATGGGGAGAGAGCTGGGCAGTGGGATTAGTCTAGGATTGATACAGGGCTATGGGGAGAGAGCGGGGCAGTGGTATTAGTTTAGGATTGATACAGGGCAATGGGGAGAGAGCGGGGCAGTGGGATTAGTTTGGGATTGATACAGGGCTATAGTGAGAGAGCGGGACAGTGGTATTAGTTTGGGATTGCTACAGGTCTATGAGGAGAGAGTAGGGCAGTGGGATTAGTTTGGGATTGATACAGGGCTATAGTGAGAGAGCGGGACAGTGGTATTAGTTTGGGATTGCTACAGGTCTATGAGGAGAGAGTAGGGCAGTGGGATTAGTTTGGGATTGATACAGGGCTAGGGGAAGAGAGTGGGGCAGTGGGATTAGTTAGGGTTGATATCGGACTATGGTGAGAGAGTGGGGCAGTGGGATTAGTTTGGGGATTGATACAGGGCTGTGAGGAGAGGGTGTGGCAGTGGGATTAGTTTCAAATTGATACATCGCCAAAGGGAGAGAGTCGGCCAGTGGGATTAGTTTGGGGATTGATACAGGGCTATGGGGAGAGAGCGGGGCAGTGGGATTAGTTTGGGATTGATACAGGGCTATGTGGAGAGAGCGGGTCAGTGGGTTTAGTTTGGGGATTGATATAGGGCTATGGGGAGAGAGCGGGGCTATGGAATTAGTTTGGGATTGATACAGGGCTATGGGGTGAGAGATAGGCAGTGGGATTACTTTGGGGATTGATACAGGGCTATGGGGAAAGAGCGGAGCAGTGGGATTAGTTTAGGATTGATACAGGGCAATGGGGAGAGAGCGGGGCAGTGGGATTAGTTTGGGATTGATACAGGGCTATGGGGAGAGAGTGGGGCAGTGGGATTAGTTTAGGATTGATACAGGGCAATGGGGAGAGAGCGGGGCAGTGGGATTAGTTTGGGATTGATACAGGGCTGTGAGGAGAGAGTGTGGCAGTGGGATTAGTTTGGGATTGATACAGGGCTATGGGGAGAGGGTGGGGCAGTGGGATTAGTTTGGGATTGATACTGTGCTATGGGGAGAGAGTGGGACAGTGGGATTAGTTTCGGATTGATACATCGCCAAAGGGAGAGATTCGGCCAGTGGGATTAGTTTGGGGATGGATACCGTGCTATGGGGAGAGCGGGGCAGTGGGATTAGTTTGGGATTGATACAGGGCTATGGGGAGAGAGCGGGGCAGTGGGATTAGTTTGGGATTGATACAGGGCTATGTGGAGAGAGCGGGTCAGTGGGTTTAGTTTGGGGATTGATATAGGGCTATGGGGAGAGAGCGGGGCTATGGAATTAGTTTGGGATTGATACAGGGCTATGGGGTGAGAGCTAGGCAGTGGGATTACTTTGGGGATTGATACAGGGCTATGGGGAGAGAGCTGGGCAGTGGGATTAGTCTAGGATTGATACAGGGCTATGGGGAGAGAGCGGGGCAGTGGTATTAGTTTAGGATTGATACAGGGCAATGGGGAGAGAGCGGGGCAGTGGGATTAGTTTGGGATTGATACAGGGCTATAGTGAGAGAGCGGGACAGTGGTATTAGTTTGGGATTGCTACAGGTCTATGAGGAGAGAGTAGGGCAGTGGGATTAGTTTGGGATTGATACAGGGCTATAGTGAGAGAGCGGGACAGTGGTATTAGTTTGGGATTGCTACAGGTCTATGAGGAGAGAGTAGGGCAGTGGGATTAGTTTGGGGATGGATACAGTGCTATGGGGAGAGCGGGGCAGTGGGATTAGTTTGGGATTGATACAGGGCTATGGGGAGAGAGCGGGGCAGTGGGATTAGTTTGGGATTGATACAGGGCTATGTGGAGAGAGCGGGTCAGTGGGTTTAGTTTGGGGATTGATATAGAGCTATGGGGAGAGAGCGGGGCTATGGAATTAGTTTGGGATTGATACAGGGCTATGGGGTGAGAGCGGGGCAGTGGGATTACTTTGGGGATTGATACAGGGCTATGGGGAGAGAGCTGGGCAGTGGGATTAGTCTAGGATTGATACAGGGCTATGGGGAGAGAGCGGGGCAGTGGTATTAGTTTAGGATTGATACAGGGCAATGGGGAGAGAGCGGGGCAGTGGGATTAGTTTGGGATTGATACAGGGCTATAGTGAGAGAGCGGGACAGTGGTATTAGTTTGGGATTGCTACAGGTCTATGAGGAGAGAGTAGGGCAGTGGGATTAGTTTGGGATTGATACAGGGCTTGGGGAAGAGAGTGGGGCAGTGGGATTAGTTAGGGTTGATATCGGACTATGGTGAGAGAGTGGGGCAGTGGGATTAGTTTGGGGATTGATACAGGGCTATGGGGAGAGAGTGGGATTAGTTTCAGATTGATACATCGCCAAAGGGAGAGAGTCGGCCAGTGGGATTAGTTTGGGGATGGATAAAGGGCTATGGGGAGAGAGCGGGACAGTGGGATTAGTTTGGGGATTGATACAGGGCTATGGGGAGAGAGCGGGGCAGTGGGATTAGTTTGGGATTGATACAGGGCTATGTGGAGAGAGCGGGTCAGTGGGTTTAGTTTGGGGATTGATATAGGGCTATGGGGAGAGAGCGGGGCTATGGAATTAGTTTGGGATTGATACAGGGCTATGGGGTGAGAGCTAGGCAGTGGGATTACTTTGGGGATTGATACAGGGCTATCGGGAGAGAGCTGGGCAGTGGGATTAGTTTAGGATTGATACAGGGCAATGGGGAGAGAGCGGGGCAGTGGGATTAGTTTGGGATTGATACAGGGCTATAGTGAGAGAGCGGGACAGTGGTATTAGTTTGGGATTGCTACAGGTCTATGAGGAGAGAGTAGGGCAGTGGGATTAGTTTGGGATTGATACAGGGCTATAGTGAGAGAGCGGGACAGTGGTATTAGTTTGGGATTGCTACAGGTCTATGAGGAGAGAGTAGGGCAGTGGGATTAGTTTGGGATTGATACAGGGCTAGGGGAAGAGAGTGGGGCAGTGGGATTAGTTAGGGTTGATATCGGACTATGGTGAGAGAGTGGGGCAGTGGGATTAGTTTGGGGATTGATACAGGGCTATGGGGAGAGAGTGGGGCAGTGGGATTAGTTTGTGATTGCTACAGGTCTATGAGGAGAGAGTAGGGCAGTGGGATTTGTTTGGGATTGATACAGAGCTCGGGGAAGAGAGTGGGGCAGTGGGATTAGTTTGGGATTGATACAGGGCTATAGGGAGAGAGTGGGGCAGTCAGATTAGTTTGGGGATTGATACAGGGCTATGGGAAGAGAGCGGGGCAGTGGTATTAGTTTCGGATTGATACAGGGCTATGGGGAGAGAGCGGGGCTATGGAATTAGTTTGGGATTGATACAGGGGTATGGGGTGAGAGCTAGGCAGTGGGATTACTTTGGGGATTGATACAGGGCTATGGGGAGATAGTGGGACAGTGGGTTTAGTTTGGGGATTGATACAGGGCTAGGGGAAGAGAGTGGGGCAGTGGGATTAGTTGGGATTGCTACAGGTCTATGAGGAGAGAGTAGGGCAGTGGGATTTGTTTGGGATTGATACAGGGCTAGGAGAAGAGAGTGGGGCAGTGGGATTAGTTTGGGATTGATACAGGGCTATAGGGAGAGAGTGGGGCAGTCAGATTAGTTTGGGGATTGATACAGGGCTATGGGAAGAGAGCGGGACAGTGGGATTAGTTTCGGATTGATACAGGGCTATGGGGAGAGAGTGGGGCAGTGGGAATAGATTGGGATTGATACAGGGCTATAGGGAGAGAGTAGGGCAGTGGGATTAGTTTAGGATTGATACAGGGCTATGGGGAGAGAGTGGGACAGTGGGTTTAGTTTGGGGATTGATACAGGGCTAGGGGAAGAGAGTGGGGCAGTGGGATTAGATTGGGATTGCTACAGGTCTATGAGGAGAGAGTAGGGCAGTGGGATTTGTTTGGGATTGATACAGGGCTAGGGGAAGAGAGTGGGGCAGTGGGATTAGTTTGGGATTGATACAGGGCTAGGGGGAGAGAGTGGGGCAGTGGGATTAGATTGGGATTGCTACAGGTCTATGAGGAGAGAGTAGGGCAGTGGGATTTGTTTGGGATTGATACAGGGCTATAGGGAGAGAGTGGGGCAGTGGGATTAGTTTCGGATTGATACATCGCCAAAGGGAGAAAGTCGGCCAGTGGGATTTGTTTGGGGATGGATACAGTGCTATGGGGAGAGCGGGGCAGTGGGATTAGTTTGGGATTGATACAGGGCTATGGGTAGAGAGCGGGGCAGTGGGATTAGTTTGGGATTGATACAGGGCTATGGGGAGAGAGCGGGGCTATGGAATTAGTTTGGGATTGACACAGGGCTATGTGGAGAGAGCGGGTCAGTGGGTTTAGTTTGGGATTGACACAGGGCTATGGGGTGAGAGCTAGGCAGTGGGATTACTTTGGGGATTGAAACAGGGGTATGGGGAGAGAGCTAGGCAGTGGGATTAGTTTGGGATTGATACAGGGCTATGGGGAGAGTGCGGGTCAGTGGGATTAGTTTGGGATTGCTACACGGCTATGAGGGGAGAGTAGGGCAGTGGGATTAGTTTGGGATTGATACAGGGCTAGGGGAAAAGAGTGGGGCAGTGGGATTAGTTTGGGATTGCTACAGGTCTATGAGGAGAGAGTAGGGCAGTGGGATTTGTTTGGGATTGATACAGGGCGAGGGGAAGAGAGTGGGGCAGTGGGATTAGTTTGGGATTGATACAGGGCTATGAGGAGAGAGTGGGGCAGTGGGAATAGTTTGGGATTGATACAGGGCTATTGGGAGAGAGTAGTGAAGTGGGATTAGTTTGGGATTGATCCAGGGCTATGGGTAGAGAGTGGGGCAGTGGGAATAGTTTGGGATTGATACAGGGCTATTGGGAGAGAGTAGGGCAGTGGGATTAGTTTGGGATTGATACAGGGCTATGGGGAGAGAGGGGGACAGTGGGATTAGTTTGGGATTGATACAGGGCTATGAGGAGAGAGTGGGGCAGTGGGATTAGTTTGTGATTGATACAGGGCTATGGGGGAGAGTGGGGCAGTGGAATTAGTTTGGGATTGACACAGGGCTATGGGGAGAGAGCGGGACAGTGGGATTAGTTTGGGGATTGATACAGTGCTATGGGGAGAGATCGGGCCAGTGGGATTAGTTTGGGATTGATACAGGGCTATGGGGAGAGAGCAGGGCAGTGGGATTAGTTAGGATTGATACAGGGCTATGGGGAGAGAGCGGGACAGTGGTATTAGTTTGGGATTGCTACAGGCTACGGGGAGAGAATGGGGCAGTGGTATTAGTTTGGGATTGCTACAGGTCTATGAGGAGAGAGTAGGGCAGTGGGATTAGTTTGGGATTGATAAAGGGCTAGGGGAAGAGAGTGGGGCAGTGGGATTAGTTTGGGATTGCTACAGGTCTATGAGGAGAGAGTAGGGCAGTGGGATTAGTTTGGGATTGATACAGGGCTAGGGGAAGAGAGTGGGGCAGTGGGATTAGTTTGGGATTGCTACAGGTGTATGAGGAGAGAGTAGGGCAGTGGGATTTGTTTGGGATTGATACAGGGCTAGGGGAAGAGAGTGGGGCAGTGGGATTAGTTTGGGATTGATACAGGGCTATAGGGAGAGAGTGGGGCAGTGGGATTTGTTTGGGATTGATACAGTGCTAGGGGAAGAGAGTGGGGCAGTGGGATTAGTTTGGGATTGATACAGGGCTATAGGGAGAGAGTGGGGGAGTGGGGTTAGTTTGGGGATTGATACAGGGCTATGGGAAGAGAGCGGGGCAGTGGTATTAGTTTCGGATTGATACAGGGCTATGGGTAGAGAGTGGGGCAGTGGGAATAGTTTGGGATTGATACAGGGCTATGGGGAGAGAGTGGGGCAGTGGGATTAGTTTGGGATTGCTACAGGTCTATGAGGAGAGAGTAGGGCAGTGGGATTTGTTTGGGATTGATACAGGGCTAGGGGAAGAGAGTTGTGCAGTGGGATTAGTTTGGGATTGATACAGGGCTATAGGGAGAGAGTGGGGCAGTGGGATTAGTTTGGGGATTGGTACACGGCTATGGGGAGAGAGCAGGGCAGTAGTATTAGTTTCGGATTGATACAGGGCTATGGGGAGAGAGTGGGGCAGTGGGATTTGTTTGGGATTGATACAGGGCTATGGGAAGAGAGTGGGGCAGTGGGATTAGTTTGGGATTGATACAGGGCTATAGGGAGAGAGTGGGGCAGTGGGATTTGTTTGGGATTGATACAGGGCTAGGGGAAGAGAGTGGGGCAGTGGGATTAGTTTGGGATTGATAGAGGGCTATAGGGAGAGAGTGGGGGAGTGGGATTAGTTTGGGGATTGATACAGGGCTATGGGAAGAGAGCGGGGCAGTGGTATTAGTTTCGGATTGATACAGGGCTATGGGGAGAGAGTGGGGCAGTGGGAATAGTTTGGGATTGATACAGGGCTATGGGGAGAGAGTGGGGCAAGGGATTAGTTTGGGATTGCTAGAGGTCTATGAGGAGAGAGCGGGGCAGTGCGATTAGTTTCGGATTGATACAGGGCTATGGGGAGAGAGTGGGGCAGTGGGAATAGTTTGGGATTGATACAGGGCTATGGGGAGAGAGTGGGGCAGAGGGATTAGTTTGGGATTGCTACAGGTCTATGAGGAGAGAGTAGGGCAGTGGGATTTGTTTCGGATTGATACAGGGCTAGGGGAAGAGAGTGGGGCAGTGGGATTAGTTTGGGATTGATACAGGGCTATAGGGAGAGAGTGGGGCTGTGGGATTAGTTTGGGGATTGATACACGGCTATGGGGAGAGAGCAGGGCAGTGGTATTAGTTTCGCATTGATACAGGGCTATGGGGAGAGAGTGGGGCAGTGTGAATAGTTTGGGATTGATACAGGGCTATTGGGAGAGAGTAGGGCAGTGGGATTAGTTTGGGATTGATACAGGGCTATGGGGAGAGAGGGGGACAGTGGGATTAGTTTGGGATTGATACAGGGCTATGAGGAGTGAGTGGGGCAGTGGGATAAGTTTGGGATTGATACAGGGCTATGGGGAGAGAGTGGGTCAGTGGGATTAGTTTGGGATTGATACAGGGCTATGAGGACAGATCGGGGCAGTGGGATTAGTTTGGGATTGATACAGGGCTATGGGGAGAGAGCAGGGCAATGGGATTAGTTTGGGATTGATACAGGACTATGGGGAGAGAGCGGGACAGTGGTATTAGTTTGGGATTGCTACAGGTCTATGAGGGAGAGTAGGGCACTAGGATTAGTTTGGGATTGATACAGGGCTAGGGGAAGAGAGTGGGGCAGTGGGATTTGTTTGGGATTGATACAGGGCTATAGGGAGAGAGTGGGGCAGTGGGATTTGTTTGGGATTGATACAGGGCTAGGGGAAGAGAGTGGGGCAGTGGGATTAGTTTGGGATTGATACAGGGCTATAGGGAGAGAGTGGGGGAGTGGGATTAGTTTGGGATTGATACAGGGCTAGGGGAAGAGAGTGGGGCAGTGGGATTAGATTGGGATTGATACAGGGCTATAGGGAGAGTGTGGAGGAGTGGGATTATTTTGGGGATTGATACAGGGCTATGGGAAGAGAGCGGGGCAGTGGTATTAGTTTCGGATTGATACAGGGCTATGGGTAGAGAGTGGGGCAGTGGGAATAGTTTCGGATTGATACAGGGCTATGGGGAGAGAGTGGGGCAGTGGGAATAGTTTGTGATTGATACAGGGCTTTGGGGAGAGAGTGGGGCAGTGGGATTAGTTTGGGATTGATACAGGACTATAGGGAGAGAGTGGGGCAGTGGGATTTGTTTGGGATTGATACAGGGCTAGGGGAAGAGAGTGGGAAGTGGGATTAGTTTGGGATTGATACAGGGCTATAGGGAGAGAGTGGGGGAGTGGGATTAGTTTGGGGATTGATACAGGGCTATGGGAAGAGAGTGGGGCAGTGGTATTAGTTTCGGATTGATACAGGGCTATGGGTAGAGAGTGGGGCAGTGGGAATAGTTTCGGATTGATACAGGGCTATGGGGAGAGAGTGGGGCAGTGGGAATAGTTTGGGATTGATACAGGGCTATGGGGAGAGAGTGGGGCAGTGGGATTAGTTTGGGATTGCTACAGGTCTATGAGGAGAGAGTAGGGCAGTGGGATTTGTTTGGGATTGATACAGGGCTAGGGGAAGAGAGTGGGGCAGTGGGATTAGTTTGGGATTGATACAGGGCTATAGGGAGAGAGTGGGGCAGTGGGATTTGTTTGGGATTGATACAGGGATTGGGGAAGAGAGTGGGGCAGTGGGATTAGTTTGGGATTGATACAGGGCTATAGGGAGAGAGTGGGGGAGTGGGATTAGTTTGGGGATTGATACAGGGCTATGGGAAGAGAGCGGGGCAGTGGTATTAGTTTCGGATTGATACAGGGCTATGGGGAGAGAGTGGGGCAGTGGGAATAGTTTCAGATTGATACAGGGCTATGGGGAGAGAGTGGGGCAGTGGGAATAGTTTGGGATTGATACAGGGCTATGGGGAGAGAGTGGGGCAGTGGGATTAGTTTGGGATTGCTACAGGTCTATGAGGAGAGAGTAGGGCAGTGGGATTTGTTTGGGATTGATACAGGGCTAAGGGAAGAGAGTGGGGCAGTGGGATTAGTTTGGGATTGATACAGGGCTATAGGGAGAGAGTGGGGCAGTGGGAATAGTTTGGGGATTGATACACGGCTATGGGGAGAGAGCAGGGCAGTGGTATTAGTTTTGGATTGATACAGGGCTATTGGGAGAGAGTAGGGCAGTGGGATTAGTTTGGGATTGATACAGGGCTATAGGGAGAGAGTGGGGCAGTGGGTTTAGTTTGGGATTGATACAGGGCTATGAGGAGAGAGTGGGGCAGTGGGAATAGTTTGGGATTGATACACGGCTATTGGGAGAGAGTAGGGCAGTGGGATTAGTTTGGGATTGATCCAGGGCTATGGGGAGAGAGTGGGGCAGTGGGAATAGTTTGGGATTGATACAGGGCTATTGGGAGAGAGTAGGGCAGTGGGATTAGTTTGGGATTGATACAGGACTATGGGGAGAGAGGGGGACAGTGGGATTAGTTTGGGATTGATACAGGGCTATGAGGAGAGAGTGGGGCAGTGGGATTAGTTTGGGATTGATACAGGGCTATGGGGGAGAGTGGGTCAGTGGGATTAGTTTGGGATTGACACAGGGCTATGGGGAGAGAGCGGGACAGTGGGATTAGTTTGGGGATTGATACAGTGCTATGGGGAGGGATCGGGGCAGTGGGATTAGTTTGGGATTGATACAGGGCTATGGGGAGAGAGCAGGGCAGTGGGATTAGTTTGGGATTGATACAGGGCTATGGGGAGAGAGCGGGACAGTGGTATTAGTTTGGGATTGCTACAGGTCTATGAGGAGAGAGTAGGGCAGTGGGATTAGTTTGGGATTGATACAGGGCTAGGGGAAGAGAGTGGGGCAGTGGGATTAGTTTGGGATTGATACAGGGCTATAGGGAGAGAGTGGGGCAGTGGGATTAGTTTGGGGATTGATACACGGCTATGGGGAGAGAGCAGGACAGTGGTATTAGTTTCGGATTGATACAGGGCTATTGGGAGAGAGAAGGGCAGTGGGATTAGTTTGGGATTGATACAGGGCTATAGGGAGAGAGTGGGGCAGTGGGTTTAGTTTGCGATTGATACAGTGCTAGGGGAAGAGAGTGGGGCTGTGGGATTAGTTTGGGATTGATACAGGGCGATAGGGAGAGAGTGGGGGAGTGGGATTAGTTTGGGGATTGATACAGGGCTATGGGAAGAGAGCGGGGCAGTGGTATTAGTTTCGGATTGATACAGGGCTATGGGTAGAGAGTGGGGCAGTGGGAATAGTTTGAGATTGATACAGGGCTATGGGGAGAGAGTGGGGCAGTGGGATTAGTTTGGGATTGCTACAGGTCTATGAGGAGAGAGTAGGGCAGTGGGATTTGTTTGGGATTGATACAGGGCTATAGGGAGAGAGTGGGGCAGTGGGATTAGTTTGGGATTGATACAGGGCTATAGGGAGAGAGTGGGGCAGTGGGATTAGTTTGGGGATTGATACACGGCTATGGGGAGAGAGCAGGGCAGTAGTATTAGTTTCGGATTGATACAGGGCTATGGGGAGAGAGTGGGGCAGTGGGAATAGTTTGGGATTGATACAGGGCTATTGGGAGAGAGTAGGGCAGTGGGATTAGTTTGGGATTGATACAGGGCTATGGGGAGAGAGCGGGACAGTGGGATTAGTTTGGGATTGATACATCGCCAAAGGGAGAGAGTCGGCCAGTGGGATTAGTTTGGGGATGGATACAGTGCAATGGGGAGAGCGGGGCAGTGGGATTAGTTTGGGATTGATACAGGGCTATGGGGAGAGAGCGGGGCAGTGGGATTAGTTTGGGATTGATACAGGGCTATGTGGAGAGAGCGGGTCAGTGGGTTTAGTTTGTGGATTGATACAGGGCTATGGGGAGAGAGCGGGGCTATGGAATTAGTTTGGGATTGATACAGGGCTATGGGGTGAGAGCTAGGCAGTGGGATTACTTTGGGGATTGATACAGGGCTATGGGGAGAGAGCAGGGCAGTGGGATTAGTTTGTGATTGATACAGGGCTATGGGGAGAGAGCGGGACAGTGGTATTAGTTTGGGATTGCTACAGGTCTATGAGGAGAGAGTAGGACAGTGGGATTAGTTTGGGATTGATACAGGGCTAGGGGAAGAGAGTGGGGCAGTGGGATTAGTTTGGGATTGCTACAGGTGTATGAGGAGAGAGTAGGGCAGTGGGATTTGTTTGGGATTGATACAGGGCTAGGGGAAGAGAGTGGGGCAGTGGGATTAGTTTGGGATTGATACAGGGCAATAGGGAGAGAGTGGGGCAGTGGGATTTGTTTGGGATTGATACAGTGCTAGGGGAAGAGAGTGGGGCAGTGGGATTAGTTTGGGATTGATACAGGGCTATAGGGAGAGAGTGGGGGAGTGGGATTAGTTTGGGGATTGATACAGGGCTATGGGAAGAGAGCGGGGCAGTGGTATTAGTTTCGGATTGATACAGGGCTATGGGTAGAGAGTGGGGCAGTGGGAAGTTTGAGATTGATACAGGGCTATGGGGAGAGAGTGGGGCAGTGGGATTAGTTTGGGATTGCTACAGGTCTATGAGGAGAGAGTAGGGCAGTGGGATTTGTTTGGGATTGATACAGGGCTATAGGGAGAGAGTGGGGCAGTGGGATTAGTTTGGGATTGATACAGGGCTATAGGGAGAGAGTGGGGCAGTGGGATTAGTTTGGGGATTGATACACGGCTATGGGGAGAGAGCAGGGCAGTAGTATTAGTTTCGGATTGATACAGGGCTATGGGGAGAGAGTGGGGCAGTGGGAATAGTTTGGGATTGATACAGGGCTATTGGGAGAGAGTAGGGCAGTGGGATTAGTTTGGGATTGATACAGGGCTATGGGGAGAGAGCGGGACAGTGGGATTAGTTTGGGATTGATACAGGGCTATGAGGAGAGAGTGGGGCAGTGGGATTAGTTTGGGATTGATACAGGGCTATGGGGAGAGAGTGGGTCAGTGGGATTAGTTTGGGATTGACACAGGGCTATGGGGAGAGAGCGGGACAGTGGGATTAGTTTGGGATTGATACAGGGCTATGAGGAGAGAGTGGGGCAGTGGGATTAGTTTGGGATTAATACATGGCTATGGGGAGAGAGTGGGGCAGTGGGATTAGTTTGGCATTGACACAGGGCTATGGGGAGAGAGCGGGACAGTGGGATTAGTTTGGGATTGATACAGGGCTATGACGAGAGAGTGGGGCAGTGGGATTAGTTTGGGATTGATACAGGGCTATGGGACGAGTGTGGGGCAGTGGGATTAGTTTGGGATTGATACTGTGCTATGGGGAGAGAGCGGGGCAGTGGGATTAGTTTGGGATTGATACATCGCCAAAGGGAGAGAGTCGGCCAGTGGGATTAGTTTGGGGATGGATACAGTGCAATGGGGAGAGCGGGGCAGTGGGATTAGTTTGGGATTGATACAGGGCTATGGGGAGAGAGCGGGGCAGTGGGATTAGTTTGGGATTGATACAGGGCTATGTGGAGAGAGCGGGTCAGTGGGTTTAGTTTGTGGATTGATACAGGGCTATGGGGAGAGAGCGGGGCTATGGAATTAGTTTGGGATTGATACAGGGCTATGGGGTGAGAGCTAGGCAGTGGGATTACATTGGGGA
Organism: Scyliorhinus torazame; assembly: GCF_047496885.1. Classification (NCBI taxonomy): domain Eukaryota; kingdom Metazoa; phylum Chordata; class Chondrichthyes; order Carcharhiniformes; family Scyliorhinidae; genus Scyliorhinus; species Scyliorhinus torazame. The sequence continues at coordinate 396,618,973 of NC_092708.1, read as the reverse complement.
TTGATACAGGGCTATGGGGAGAGAGCTAGGTAGTGGGATTAGTTTGGGATTGATACAGGGCTATGGGGAGAGAGCAGGGCAGTGGGATTAGTTTGGGATTGATACAGGGCTATGCGGAGAGAGCGGGACAGTGGTATTAGTTTGGGATTGCTACACCTCTATGAGGAGAGAGTAGGGCAGTGGGATTAGTTTGGGATTGATACAGGGCTAGGGGAAGAGAGTGGGGCAGTGGGATTAGTTTGGGATTGCTACAGTTCTATGAGGAGAGACATGGGCAGTGGGATTTGTTTGGGATTGATACAGGGCTAGGGGAAGAGAGTGGGGCAGTGGGATTAGTTTGGGATTGATAGAGGGCTATAGGGAGAGAGTGGGGGAGTGGGATTAGTTTGGGGATTGATACAGGGCTATGGGAAGAGAGCAGGGCAGTGGTATTAGTTTCGGATTGATACAGGGCTATGGGGAGAGAGTGGGGCAGTGGGAATAGTTTGGGATTGATACAGGGCTATGGGGAGAGAGTGGGGCAGAGGGATTAGTTTGGGATTGCTACAGGTCTATGAGGAGAGAGCGGGGCAGTGGGATTAGTTTCGGATTGATACAGGGCTATGGGGAGAGAGTGGGGCAGTGGGAATAGTTTGGGATTGATATAGGGCTATGGGGAGAGAGTGGGGCAGAGGGATTAGTTTGGGATTGCTACAGGTCTATGAGGAGAGAGTAGGGCAGTGGGATTTGTTTCGGATTGATACAGGGCTAGGGGAAGAGAGTGGGGCAGTGGGATTAGTTTGGGATTGATACAGGGCTATAGGGAGAGAGTGGGGCTGTGGGATTAGTTTGGGGATTGATACACGGCTATGGGGAGAGAGCAGGGCAGTGGTATTAGTTTCGCATTGATACAGGGCTATGGGGAGAGAGTGGGGCAGTGTGAATAGTTTGGGATTGATACAGGGCTATTGGGAGAGAGTAGGGCAGTGGGATTAGTTTGGGATTGATACAGGGCTATGGGGAGAGAGGGGGACAGTGGGATTAGTTTGGGATTGATACAGGGCTATGAGGAGTGAGTGGGGCAGTGGGATAAGTTTGGGATTGATACAGGGCTATGGGGAGAGAGTGGGTCAGTGGGATTAGTTTGGGATTGATACAGGGCTATGAGGAGAGATCGGGGCAGTGGGATTAGTTTGGGATTGATACAGGGCTATGGGGAGAGAGCAGGGCAATGGGATTAGTTTGGGATTGATACAGGACTATGGGGAGAGAGCGGGACAGTGGTATTAGTTTGGGATTGCTACAGGTCTATGAGGGAGAGTAGGGCACTAGGATTAGTTTGGGATTGATACAGGGCTAGGGGAAGAGAGTGGGGCAGTGGGATTTGTTTGGGATTGATACAGGGCTATAGGGAGCGAGTGGGGCAGTGGGATTTGTTTGGGATTGATACAGGGCTAGGGGAAGAGAGTGGGGCAGTGGGATTAGTTTGGGATTGATACAGGGCTATAGGGAGAGAGTGGGGGAGTGGGATTAGTTTGGGATTGATACAGGGCTATGGGGAGAGAGTGGGTCAGTGGGATTAGTTTGGGATTGATACAGGGCTATGAGGAGAGATCGGGGCAGTGGGATTAGTTTGGGATTGATACAGGGCTATGGAGAGAGAGCAGGGCAATGGGATTAGTTTGGGATTGATACAGGACTATGGAGAGAGAGCGGGACAGTGGTATTAGTTTGGGATTGCTACAGGTCTATGAGGAGAGAGTAGGGCACTGGGATTTGTTTGGGATTGATACAGGGCTAGGGGAAGAGAGTGGGGCAGTGGGATTAGTTTGGGATTGCTACAGGTCTATGAGGGCAGAGTAGGGCAGTGGGATTTGTTTGGGATTGATACAGGGCTATAGGGAGAGAGTGGGGCAGTGGGATTTGTTTGGGATTGATACAGGGCTAGGGGAAGAGAGTGGGGCAGTGGGGTTAGTTTGGGATTGATACAGGGCTATAGGGAGAGTGTAGAGGAGTGGGATTATTTTGGGGATTGATACAGGGCTATGGGAAGAGAGCGGGGCAGTGGTATTAGTTTCGGATTGATACAGGGCTATGGGTAGAGAGTGGGGCAGTGGGAATAGTTTCGGATTGATACAGGGCTATGGGGAGAGAGTGGGGCAGTGGGAATAGTTTGTGATTGATACAGGGCTTTGGGGAGAGAGTGGGGCATTGGGATTAGTTTGGGATTGATACAGGGCTATAGGGAGAGAGTGGGGCAGTGGGATTTGTTTGGGATTGATACAGGGCTAGGGGAAGAGAGTGGGAAGTGGGATTAGTTTGGGATTGATACAGGGCTATAGTGAGAGAGTGGGGGAGTGGGATTAGTTTGGGGATTGATACAGGGCTATGGGAAGAGAGTGGGGCAGTGGTATTAGTTTCGAATTGATACAGGGCTATGGGTAGAGAGTGGGACTCTGGGAATAGTTTCGGATTGATACAGGGCTATGGGGAGAGAGTGGGGCAGTGGGAATAGTTTGGGATTGATACAGGGCTATGGGGAGAGAATGGGGCAGTGGGATTAGTTTGGGATTGCTACAGGTCTATGAGGAGAGAGTAGGGCAGTGGGATTTGTTTGGGATTGATACAGTGCTAGGGGAAGAGAGTGGGGCAGTGGGATTAGTTTGGGATTGATACAGGGCTATAGGGAGAGAGTGGGGCAGTGGGATTTGTTTGGGATTGATACAGGGCTAGGGGAAGAGAGTGGGGCAGTGGGATTAGATTGGGATTGATACAGGGCTATAGGGAGAGAGTGGGGGAGTGGGATTAGTTTGGGGATTGATACAGGGCTATGGGAAGAGAGCGGGGCAGTGGTATTAGTTTCGGATTGATACAGGGCTATGGGTAGAGAGTGGGGCAGTGGGAATAGTTTCAGATTGATACAGGGCTATGGGGAGAGAGTGGGGCAGTGGGAATAGTTTGGGATTGATACAGGGCTAGGGGAAGAGAGTGGGGCAGTGGGATTAGTTTGGGATTGCTACAGTTCTATGAGGAGAGAGTAGGGCAGTGGGATTAGTTTGGGATTGATACAGGGCTAGGGGAAGAGAGTGGGGCAGTGGGATTAGTTTGGGATTGCTACAGTTCTATGAGGAGAGACATGGGCAGTGGGATTTGTTTGGGATTGATACAGGGCTAGGGGAAGAGAGTGGGGCAGTGGGATTAGTTTGGGATTGATAGAGGGCTATAGGGAGAGAGTGGGGGAGTGGGATTAGTTTGGGGATTGATACAGGGCTATGGGAAGAGAGCAGGGCAGTGGTATTAGTTTCGGATTGATACAGGGCTATGGGGAGAGAGTGGGGCAGTGGGAATAGTTTGGGATTGATACAGGGCTATGGGGAGAGAGTGGGGCAGAGGGATTAGTTTGGGATTGCTACAGGTCTATGAGGAGAGAGCGGGGCAGTGGGATTAGTTTCGGATTGATACAGGGCTATGGGGAGAGAGTGGGGCAGTGGGAATAGTTTGGGATTGATATAGGGCTATGGGGAGAGAGTGGGGCAGAGGGATTAGTTTGGGATTGCTACAGGTCTATGAGGAGAGAGTAGGGCAGTGGGATTTGTTTCGGATTGATACAGGGCTAGGGGAAGAGAGTGGGGCAGTGGGATTAGTTTGGGATTGATACAGGGCTATAGGGAGAGAGTGGGGCTGTGGGATTAGTTTGGGGATTGATACACGGCTATGGGGAGAGAGCAGGGCAGTGGTATTAGTTTCGCATTGATACAGGGCTATGGGGAGAGAGTGGGGCAGTGTGAATAGTTTGGGATTGATACAGGGCTATTGGGAGAGAGTAGGGCAGTGGGATTAGTTTGGGATTGATACAGGGCTATGGGGAGAGAGGGGGACAGTGGGATTAGTTTGGGATTGATACAGGGCTATGAGGAGTGAGTGGGGCAGTGGGATAAGTTTGGGATTGATACAGGGCTATGGGGAGAGAGTGGGTCAGTGGGATTAGTTTGGGATTGATACAGGGCTATGAGGAGAGATCGGGGCAGTGGGATTAGTTTGGGATTGATACAGGGCTATGGGGAGAGAGCAGGGCAATGGGATTAGTTTGGGATTGATACAGGACTATGGGGAGAGAGCGGGACAGTGGTATTAGTTTGGGATTGCTACAGGTCTATGAGGGAGAGTAGGGCACTAGGATTAGTTTGGGATTGATACAGGGCTAGGGGAAGAGAGTGGGGCAGTGGGATTTGTTTGGGATTGATACAGGGCTATAGGGAGCGAGTGGGGCAGTGGGATTTGTTTGGGATTGATACAGGGCTAGGGGAAGAGAGTGGGGCAGTGGGATTAGTTTGGGATTGATACAGGGCTATAGGGAGAGAGTGGGGGAGTGGGATTAGTTTGGGATTGATACAGGGCTATGGGGAGAGAGTGGGTCAGTGGGATTAGTTTGGGATTGATACAGGGCTATGAGGAGAGATCGGGGCAGTGGGATTAGTTTGGGATTGATACAGGGCTATGGAGAGAGAGCAGGGCAATGGGATTAGTTTGGGATTGATACAGGACTATGGAGAGAGAGCGGGACAGTGGTATTAGTTTGGGATTGCTACAGGTCTATGAGGAGAGAGTAGGGCACTGGGATTTGTTTGGGATTGATACAGGGCTAGGGGAAGAGAGTGGGGCAGTGGGATTAGTTTGGGATTGCTACAGGTCTATGAGGGCAGAGTAGGGCAGTGGGATTTGTTTGGGATTGATACAGGGCTATAGGGAGAGAGTGGGGCAGTGGGATTTGTTTGGGATTGATACAGGGCTAGGGGAAGAGAGTGGGGCAGTGGGGTTAGTTTGGGATTGATACAGGGCTATAGGGAGAGTGTAGAGGAGTGGGATTATTTTGGGGATTGATACAGGGCTATGGGAAGAGAGCGGGGCAGTGGTATTAGTTTCGGATTGATACAGGGCTATGGGTAGAGAGTGGGGCAGTGGGAATAGTTTCGGATTGATACAGGGCTATGGGGAGAGAGTGGGGCAGTGGGAATAGTTTGTGATTGATACAGGGCTTTGGGGAGAGAGTGGGGCATTGGGATTAGTTTGGGATTGATACAGGGCTATAGGGAGAGAGTGGGGCAGTGGGATTTGTTTGGGATTGATACAGGGCTAGGGGAAGAGAGTGGGAAGTGGGATTAGTTTGGGATTGATACAGGGCTATAGTGAGAGAGTGGGGGAGTGGGATTAGTTTGGGGATTGATACAGGGCTATGGGAAGAGAGTGGGGCAGTGGTATTAGTTTCGAATTGATACAGGGCTATGGGTAGAGAGTGGGGCTCTGGGAATAGTTTCGGATTGATACAGGGCTATGGGGAGAGAGTGGGGCAGTGGGAATAGTTTGGGATTGATACAGGGCTATGGGGAGAGAATGGGGCAGTGGGATTAGTTTGGGATTGCTACAGGTCTATGAGGAGAGAGTAGGGCAGTGGGATTTGTTTGGGATTGATACAGTGCTAGGGGAAGAGAGTGGGGCAGTGGGATTAGTTTGGGATTGATACAGGGCTATAGGGAGAGAGTGGGGCAGTGGGATTTGTTTGGGATTGATACAGGGCTAGGGGAAGAGAGTGGGGCAGTGGGATTAGATTGGGATTGATACAGGGCTATAGGGAGAGAGTGGGGGAGTGGGATTAGTTTGGGGATTGATACAGGGCTATGGGAAGAGAGCGGGGCAGTGGTATTAGTTTCGGATTGATACAGGGCTATGGGTAGAGAGTGGGGCAGTGGGAATAGTTTCAGATTGATACAGGGCTATGGGGAGAGAGTGGGGCAGTGGGAATAGTTTGGGATTGATACAGGGCTATGGGGAGAGAGTGGGGCAGTGGGATTAGTTTGGGATTGCTACAGGTCTATGAGGAGAGAGTAGGGCAGTGGGATTTGTTTGGGAATGATACAGGGCTAAGGGAAGAGAGTGGGGCAGTGGGATTAGTTTGGGATTGATACAGGGCTATTGGGAGAGAGTGGGGCAGTGGGATTAGTTTGGGGATTGATACACGGCTATGGGGAGAGAGCAGGGCAGTGGTATTAGTTTCGGATTGATACAGGGCTATTGGGAGAGAGTAGGGCAGTGGGATTAGTTTGGGATTGATACAGGGCTATAGGGAGAGAGTGGGGCAGTGGGTTTAGTTTGGGATTGATACAGGGCTATGAGGAGAGAGTGGGGCAGTGGGAATAGTTTGGGATTGATACACGGCTATTGGGAGAGAGTAGGGCAGTGGGGTTAGTTTGGGATTGATCCAGGGCTATGGGGAGAGAGTGGGGCTGTGGGAATAGTTTGGGATTGATACAGGGCTATTGGGAGAGAGTAGGGCAGTGGGATTAGTTTGGGATTGATACAGGACTATGGGGAGAGAGGGGGACAGTGGGATTAGTTTGGGATTGATACAGGGCTATGAGGAGAGAGTGGGGCAGTGGGATTAGTTTGGGATTGATACAGGGCTATGGGGGAGAGTGGGTCAGTGGGATTAGTTTGGGATTGACACAGGGCTATGGGGAGAGAGCGGGACAGTGGGATTAGTTTGGGGATTGATACAGTGCTATGGGGAGGGATCGGGGCAGTGGGATTAGTTTGGGATTGATACAGGGCTATGGGGAGAGAGCAGGGCAGTGGGATTAGTTTGGGATTGATACAGGGCTATGGGGAGAGAGCGGGACAGTGGTATTAGTTTGGGATTGCTACAGGTCTATGAGGAGAGAGTAGGGCAGTGGGATTAGTTTGGGATTGATACAGGGCTAGGGGAAGAGAGTGGGGCAGTGGGATTAGTTTGGGATTGCTACAGGTGTATGAGGAGAGAGTAGGGCAGTGGGATTTGTTTGGGATTGATACAGGGCTAGGGGAAGAGAGTGGGGCAGTGGGATTAGTTTGGGATTGATACAGGGCTATAGGGAGAGAGTGGGGCAGTGGGATTAGTTTGGGGATTGATACACGGCTATGGGGAGAGAGCAGGACAGTGGTATTAGTTTCGGATTGATACAGGGCTATTGGGAGAGAGAAGGGCAGTGGGATTAGTTTGGGATTGATACAGGGCTATAGGGAGAGAGTGGGGCAGTGGGTTTAGTTTGGGATTGATACAGGGCTATGAGGAGAGAGTGGGGCAGTGGGAATAGTTTGGGATTGATACAAGGCTATTGGGAGAGAGTAGGGCAGTGGGATTAGTTTGGGATTGATCCAGGGCGATGGGGAGAGAGTGGGGCAGTGGGAATAGTTTGGGATTGATACAGGGCTATTGGGAGAGAGTAGGGCAGTGGGATTAGTTTGGGATTGATACAGGGCTATGGGGAGAGAGGGGGACAGTGGGATTAGTTTGGGATTGATACAGGGCTATGAGGAGAGAGTGGGGCAGTGGGATTAGTTTGGGATTGATACAGGGCTATGGGGGAGAGTGGGTCAGTGGGATTAGTTTGGGATTGACACAGGGCTATGGGGAGAGAGCGGGACAGTGGGATTAGTTTGGGGATTGATACAGTGCTATGGGGAGAGATCGGGGCAGTGGGATTAGTTTGGGATTGATACAGGGCTATGGGGAGAGAGCAGGGCAGTGGGATTAGTTTGGGATTGATACAGGGCTATGGGGAGAGAGCGGGACAGTGGTATTAGTTTGGGATTGCTACAGGTCTATGAGGAGAGAGTAGGACAGTGGGATTAGTTTGGGATTGATACAGGGCTAGGGGAAGAGAGTGGGGCAGTGGGATTAGTTTGGGATTGCTACAGGTGTATGAGGAGAGAGTAGGGCAGTGGGATTTGTTTGGGATTGATACAGGGCTAGGGGAAGAGAGTGGGGCAGTGGGATTAGTTTGGGATTGATACAGGGCTATAGGGAGAGAGTGGGGCAGTGGGATTTGTTTGGGATTGATACAGTGCTAGGGGAAGAGAGTGGGGCAGTGGGATTAGTTTGGGATTGATACAGGGCTATAGGGAGAGAGTGGGGGAGTGGGATTAGTTTGGGGATTGATACAGGGCTATGGGAAGTGAGCGGGGCAGTGGTATTAGTTTCGGATTGATACAGGGCTATGGGTAGAGAGTGGGGCAGTGGGAATAGTTTGAGATTGATACAGGGCTATGGGGAGAGAGTGGGGCAGTGGGATTAGTTTGGGATTGCTACAGGTCTATGAGGAGAGAGTAGGGCAGTGGGATTAGTTTGGGATTGATACAGGGCTATAGGGAGAGATTGGGGCAGTGGGATTAGTTTGGGATTGATACAGGGCTATAGGGAGAGAGTGGGGCAGTGGGATTAGTTTGGGGATTGATACACGGCTATGGGGAGAGAGCAGGGCAGTAGTATTAGTTTCGGATTGATACAGGGCTATGGGGAGAGAGTGGGGCAGTGGGAATAGTTTGGGATTGATACAGGGCTATGAGGAGAGAGTGGGGCAGTGGGATTAGTTTGGGATTGATACAGGGCTATGGGGAGAGAGTGGGTCAGTGGGATTAGTTTGGGATTGACACAGGGCTATGGGGAGAGAGCGGGACAGTGGGATTAGTTTGGGATTGATACAGGGCTATGAGGAGAGAGTGGGGCAGTGGGATTAGTTTGGGATTAATACATGGCTATGGGGAGAGAGTGGGGCAGTGGGATTAGTTTGGCATTGACACAGGGCTATGGGGAGAGAGCGGGACAGTGGGATTAGTTTGGGATTGATACAGGGCTATGACGAGAGAGTGGGGCAGTGGGATTAGTTTGGGATTGATACAGGGCTATGGGGAGAGTGTGGGGCAGTGGGATTAGTTTGGGATTGATACTGTGCTATGGGGAGAGAGCGGGGCAGTGGGATTAGTTTGGGATTGATACATCGCCAAAGGGAGAGAGTCGGCCAGTGGGATTAGTTTGGGGATGGATACAGTGCAATGGGGAGAGCGGGGCAGTGGGATTAGTTTGGGATTGATACAGGGCTATGGGGAGAGAGCGGGGCAGTGGGATTAGTTTGGGATTGATACAGGGCTATGGGGTGAGAGCTAGGCAGTGGGATTACTTTGGGGATTGATACAGGGCTATGGGGAGAGAGCTAGGTAGTGGGATTAGTTTGGGATTGATACAGGGCTATGGGGAGAGAGCAGGGCAGTGGGATTAGTTTGGGATTGATACAGGGCTATGCGGAGAGAGCGGGACAGTGGTATTAGTTTGGGATTGCTACACCTGTATGAGGAGAGAGTAGGGCAGTGGGATTAGTTTGGGATTGATACAGGGCTAGGGGAAGAGAGTGGGGCAGTGGGATTAGTTTGGGATTGCTACAGTTCTATGAGGAGAGACATGGGCAGTGGGATTTGTTTGGGATTGATACAGGGCTAGGGGAAGAGAGTGGGGCAGTGGGATTAGTTTGGGATTGATACAGGGCTATAGGGAGAGAGTGGGGCAGTTGGGATTTGTTTGGGATTGATACAGGGCTAGGGGAAGAGAGTGGGGCAGTGGTATTAGTTTGGGATTGATACAGGGCTATAGGGAGAGAGTGGGGGAGTGGGATTAGTTTGGGGATTGATACAGGGCTATGGGAAGAGAGCGGGGCAGTGGTATTAGTTTCGGATTGATACAGTGCTATGGGGAGAGATCGGGGCAGTGGGATTAGTTTGGGATTGATACAGGGCTATGGGGAGAGAGCAGGGCAGTGGGATTAGTTTGGGATTGATACAGGGCTATGGGGAGAGAGCGGGACAATGGTATTAGTTTGGGATTGCTACAGGTCTATGAGGAGAGAGTTGGGCAGTGGGATTAGTTTGGGATTGATACAGGGCTAGGGGAAGAGAGTGGGGCAGTGGGATTACTTTGGGATTGCTACAGGTGTATGAGGAGAGAGTAGGGCAGTGGGATTAGTTTGGGATTGATACAGGGCTATGGGGAGAGAGCAGGGCAGTGGGATTAGTTTGGGATTGATACAGGGCTATAGGGAGAGAGTGGGGCAGTGGGATTTGTTTGGGATTGATACAGGGCTAGGGGAAGAGAGTGGGGCAGTGGTATTAGTTTGGGATTGATACAGAGCTATAGGGTGAGAGTGGGGGAGTGGGATTAGTTTGGGGATTGATACAGGGCTATGGGAAGAGAGCGGGGCAGTGGTATTAGTTTCGGATTGATACAGGGCTATCGAGAGAGAGTGGGGCAGTGGGATTAGTTTGGGATTGAAACAGGGCTATGGGGAGAGTGTGGGACAGTGGGTTTTGTTTGGGGATTGGTACAGGGCGATGGCGAGAGAGCGGGGCAGTGGGATTATTTGGGATTGACACAGGGCTATGGGGAGAGAGCGGGACAGTGGGATTAGTTTGGGATTGATACAGGGCTATGAGGAGAGAGTGGGGCAGTGGGATTAGTTTGGGATTGATACAGGGCTATGGGAAGAGAGTGGGGCAGTGGGATTAGTTTGGGATTGACACTGGGCTATGGGGAGAGAGCGGGACAGTGGGATTAGTTTGGGATTGATACAGGGCTATGGGGAGAGAGCGGGGCAGTGGGATTAGTTTGGGATTGATACAGGGCTATGGGGAGAGAGCGGGGCAGTGGGATTAGTTTGGGATTGATACAGGGCTAGGGGAAGAGAGTGGGGCAGTGGGATTAGTTTGGGATTGCTACAGGTGTATGAGGAGAGAGTAGGGCAGTGGGATTTGTTTGGGATTGATACAGGGCTAGGGGAAGAGAGTGGGGCAGTGGGATTAGTTTGGGATTGATACAGGGCTATAGGGAGAGAGTGGGGCAGTGGGATTAGTTTGGGGATTGATACACGGCTATGGGGAGAGAGCAGGACAGTGGTATTAGTTTCGGATTGATACAGGGCTATTGGGAGAGAGAAGGGCAGTGGGATTAGTTTGGGATTGATACAGGGCTATAGGGAGAGAGTGGGGCAGTGGGTTTAGTTTGGGATTGATACAGGGCTATGAGGAGAGAGTGGGGCAGTGGGAATAGTTTGGGATTGATACAAGGCTATTGGGAGAGAGTAGGGCAGTGGGATTAGTTTGGGATTGATCCAGGGCGATGGGGAGAGAGTGGGGCAGTGGGAATAGTTTGGGATTGATACAGGGCTATTGGGAGAGAGTAGGGCAGTGGGATTAGTTTGGGATTGATACAGGGCTATGGGGAGAGAGGGGGACAGTGGGATTAGTTTGGGATTGATACAGGGCTATGAGGAGAGAGTGGGGCAGTGGGATTAGTTTGGGATTGATACAGGGCTATGGGGGAGAGTGGGTCAGTGGGATTAGTTTGGGATTGACACAGGGCTATGGGGAGAGAGCGGGACAGTGGGATTAGTTTGGGGATTGATACAGTGCTATGGGGAGAGATCGGGGCAGTGGGATTAGTTTGGGATTGATACAGGGCTATGGGGAGAGAGCAGGGCAGTGGGATTAGTTTGGGATTGATACAGGGCTATGGGGAGAGAGCGGGACAGTGGTATTAGTTTGGGATTGCTACAGGTCTATGAGGAGAGAGTAGGACAGTGGGATTAGTTTGGGATTGATACAGGGCTAGGGGAAGAGAGTGGGGCAGTGGGATTAGTTTGGGATTGCTACAGGTGTATGAGGAGAGAGTAGGGCAGTGGGATTTGTTTGGGATTGATACAGGGCTAGGGGAAGAGAGTGGGGCAGTGGGATTAGTTTGGGATTGATACAGGGCTATAGGGAGAGAGTGGGGCAGTGGGATTTGTTTGGGATTGATACAGTGCTAGGGGAAGAGAGTGGGGCAGTGGGATTAGTTTGGGATTGATACAGGGCTATAGGGAGAGAGTGGGGGAGTGGGATTAGTTTGGGGATTGATACAGGGCTATGGGAAGTGAGCGGGGCAGTGGTATTAGTTTCGGATTGATACAGGGCTATGGGTAGAGAGTGGGGCAGTGGGAATAGTTTGAGATTGATACAGGGCTATGGGGAGAGAGTGGGGCAGTGGGATTAGTTTGGGATTGCTACAGGTCTATGAGGAGAGAGTAGGGCAGTGGGATTAGTTTGGGATTGATACAGGGCTATAGGGAGAGAGTGGGGCAGTGGGATTAGTTTGGGATTGATACAGGGCTATAGGGAGAGATTGGGGCAGTGGGATTAGTTTGGGGATTGATACACGGCTATGGGGAGAGAGCAGGGCAGTAGTATTAGTTTCGGATTGATACAGGGCTATGGGGAGAGAGTGGGGCAGTGGGAATAGTTTGGGATTGATACAGGGCTATGAGGAGAGAGTGGGGCAGTGGGATTAGTTTGGGATTGATACAGGGCTATGGGGAGAGAGTGGGTCAGTGGGATTAGTTTGGGATTGACACAGGGCTATGGGGAGAGAGCGGGACAGTGGGATTATTTTGGGATTGATACAGGGCTATGAGGAGAGAGTGGGGCAGTGGGATTAGTTTGGGATTAATACATGGCTATGGGGAGAGAGTGGGGCAGTGGGATTAGTTTGGCATTGACACAGGGCTATGGGGAGAGAGCGGGACAGTGGGATTAGTTTGGGATTGATACAGGGCTATGACGAGAGAGTGGGGCAGTGGGATTAGTTTGGGATTGATACAGGGCTATGGGGAGAGTGTGGGGCAGTGGGATTAGTTTGGGATTGATACTGTGCTATGGGGAGAGAGCGGGGCAGTGGGATTAGTTTGGGATTGATACATCGCCAAAGGGAGAGAGTCGGCCAGTGGGATTAGTTTGGGGATGGATACAGTGCAATGGGGAGAGCGGGGCAGTGGGATTAGTTTGGGATTGATACAGGGCTATGGGGAGAGAGCGGGGCAGTGGGATTAGTTTGGGATTGATACAGGGCTATGGGGTGAGAGCTAGGCAGTGGGATTACTTTGGGGATTGATACAGGGCTATGGGGAGAGAGCTAGGTAGTGGGATTAGTTTGGGATTGATACAGGGCTATGGGGAGAGAGCAGGGCAGTGGGATTAGTTTGGGATTGATACAGGGCTATGCGGAGAGAGCGGGACAGTGGTATTAGTTTGGGATTGCTACACCTGTATGAGGAGAGAGTAGGGCAGTGGGATTAGTTTGGGATTGATACAGGGCTAGGGGAAGAGAGTGGGGCAGTGGGATTAGTTTGGGATTGCTACAGTTCTATGAGGAGAGACATGGGCAGTGGGATTTGTTTGGGATTGATACAGGGCTAGGGGAAGAGAGTGGGGCAGTGGGATTAGTTTGGGATTGATACAGGGCTATAGGGAGAGAGTGGGGCAGTTGGGATTTGTTTGGGATTGATACAGGGCTAGGGGAAGAGAGTGGGGCAGTGGTATTAGTTTGGGATTGATACAGGGCTATAGGGAGAGAGTGGGGGAGTGGGATTAGTTTGGGGATTGATACAGGGCTATGGGAAGAGAGCGGGGCAGTGGTATTAGTTTCGGATTGATACAGTGCTATGGGGAGAGATCGGGGCAGTGGGATTAGTTTGGGATTGATACAGGGCTATGGGGAGAGAGCAGGGCAGTGGGATTAGTTTGGGATTGATACAGGGCTATGGGGAGAGAGCGGGACAATGGTATTAGTTTGGGATTGCTACAGGTCTATGAGGAGAGAGTTGGGCAGTGGGATTAGTTTGGGATTGATACAGGGCTAGGGGAAGAGAGTGGGGCAGTGGGATTACTTTGGGATTGCTACAGGTGTATGAGGAGAGAGTAGGGCAGTGGGATTAGTTTGGGATTGATACAGGGCTATGGGGAGAGAGCAGGGCAGTGGGATTAGTTTGGGATTGATACAGGGCTATAGGGAGAGAGTGGGGCAGTGGGATTTGTTTGGGATTGATACAGGGCTAGGGGAAGAGAGTGGGGCAGTGGTATTAGTTTGGGATTGATACAGAGCTATAGGGTGAGAGTGGGGGAGTGGGATTAGTTTGGGGATTGATACAGGGCTATGGGAAGAGAGCGGGGCAGTGGTATTAGTTTCGGATTGATACAGGGCTATCGAGAGAGAGTGGGGCAGTGGGATTAGTTTGGGATTGAAACAGGGCTATGGGGAGAGTGTGGGACAGTGGGTTTTGTTTGGGGATTGGTACAGGGCGATGGCGAGAGAGCGGGGCAGTGGGATTATTTGGGATTGACACAGGGCTATGGGGAGAGAGCGGGACAGTGGGATTAGTTTGGGATTGATACAGGGCTATGAGGAGAGAGTGGGGCAGTGGGATTAGTTTGGGATTGATACAGGGCTATGGGAAGAGAGTGGGGCAGTGGGATTAGTTTGGGATTGACACTGGGCTATGGGGAGAGAGCGGGACAGTGGGATTAGTTTGGGATTGATACAGGGCTATGGGGAGAGAGCGGGGCAGTGGGATTAGTTTGGGATTGATACAGGGCTATGGGGAGAGAGCGGGGCAGTGGGATTAGTTTGGGATTGATACAGGGCTAGGGGAGAGAGCGGGGCAGTGTGATTAGTTTGGGATTGATACAGGGCTATGGGGAGAGAGCGGGGCAGTGGGATTAGTTTGGGATTGATATAGGGCTATGTGGAGAGAGCGGGTCAGTGGGTTTAGTTTGGGGATTGATATAGGGCTATGGGGAGAGAGCGGTGCTGTGGAATTAGTTTGGGATTGATACAGGGCTATGGGGAGAGAGCGGGCCTGTGGAATTAGTTTGGGATTGATACAGGGCTATGGGGTGACAGCTAGGCAGTGGGATTACTTTGGGGAATGATACAGGGCTATGGGGAGAGAGCTAGGCAGTGGGATTAGTTTGGGATTGATACAGGGCTATCGGGAGCGAGCTGGGCAGTGGGATTAGTCTAGGATTGATACAGGGCTATGGGGAGAGAGCGGGGCAATGGGATTAGTTTGGGATTGATCCAGGGCTATTGGGAGAGAGCTGTGCAGTGGGATTAGTTTAGGATTGATACAGGGCTAAGGGGGGAGAGCGGGCCAGTGGGATTAGTTTGAGATTGATACAGGGCTATGGGGAGAGAGTGGGGCAGTGGGATTTGTTTGGGATTGATACAGGGCCATGGGGAGAGAGCGGGTGTGGTGATACACCACTGTACCTCCCTACCATTGTACATAGTATATCATAGTTGTGCGTAACGTGGCCCTGTAATACTGTGTATTGTACTGTAACTCTGCAGAGGTTCGGTCACTGGTAGGTAACCCGACCTGGCCACGGAGAGCTCCGCCTTAGCCACTCCCCCGGGAGTCAGTATAAGAACCTCTTCTGGGACAGCCCCCATTCTTTCTGGGGTCGTCTGTGTCGGGTAAGCCTCCCTTGTAGTATATTAAAGCCTGAGTTAAAGTCTCACATGTCTTTGTGGTTCTTGACGCTTAGCGCATCAATTTAATATACTACAGTTATAATGGAGGCTGCTCTGAAACCCGACAAGCTCTCGCTCGACCCCCACGCTCCACGCGCGGATCACCTTTTCAACTGCTGGCTCCGGTGTTTCGAGGCCTACCTGGAAGCATCCTCCGCTTTCGCCAAAACGGACGCTGACCGACTCAACCTCCTGTGCTCACGGCTCGACTACGGGCTTTTCGACCTCATCACGGGAACAACGACCTATGCCGATGCCATCGTGAAGCTCAAAAGCCGGTATGCACGAACTGTTAATTCTATTTACGCCCGCCACCGCCTCGCCTCCCGGCACCAGCAGCCGGGTGAACCCCTATCCGTGTTTGTTCGGGACCTCCGTGCCCTCGCGCTCACCTGCAACGCGCCAGCAGTCTCCGCTGAGCAGAACACTGAGGCCCTGGCCCTTGATGCCTTTGTAGCTGGCATTGCTTCCGTCCCGATTCGCCAACTCCTTCTGGCACAAACTACCCTGACTCTGGACACGGCAGTCACTATGGCAGAGGCCCAACAGGCAGCCTACGACAATAATGCATCCTACACGCCTGCACAAACTTCCTTTGCTCCTGTCCACGCTCCCTACGTGGCCGCTACCTCCCAGCAACAACCACTGCAAGTCAGGGCCCACCCAGCCACTCCAGCAGTAAAAATGCCTGGGCCCCAGTGTTATTTTTGTGGCCAGGCAAAACACCCCAGGAAACGCTGCCCTGCTAGAGATGCTACCTGTTCAGCCTGTGGCAAGAAAGGCCACTTTGCAAACGTCTGCCGCTCCACTGCTGCCTCGGGGTCCAACGCCGCGGTCTGCTACTCCGGGGTGCCGCCGTCCTCCGTTCCTGGCTCGCTGTTCAACATGTGCGACGCAAGGGCGCCGCCATCTTTGATCATCCCCGGCCCGGCTCACTTCACTCCCGGTTCGCCGATCGTCACTTCCGGTCCGTCGCCGATCGTCGCTTCCGGGTCCGCCCCGCCACCGAATTGCGTCACTTCCGGTCCACCGCCGATCGTCACTTCCGGTCCTGCGCACTGGACCGAAATGCTGCAAACAAAGGAGATGCGGCCACCAACAGCAACCTGGCCTCCAGCAGCAGCCTGGGCGCCGCCACCTTCTCTCACAGGCTGCTCCTCGGATCCGGCTCCCTTCTCCAACAGCTCCACCATCGCATCCATCGTCCTCGACCAGGACCGACCGCATCAGCTCGCCAGATCCACCATGGAGGTTCAGGTAAATCGTTTCACTGTTACCTGCCTCTTCGACAGCGGCAGCACGGAGAGCTTCCTCCACCCAGACACCGTGCGCCACTGCTCCCTCAAGGTACTACCCACGCGCAGGCATATTTTCATGGCCTCCAACTCCCAGTCGGCCGAGGTTTCGGGCTACTGCGTCGTCACCCTCTCAGTGAACGGCGCGGTGTTCCAGAATTTCAAATTCATGGTCCTCCCTCACCTCTGCGCCCCCGCGCTCCTCGGCCTGGACTTCCAATGCCACCTGCGCAGCCTCACCTTGCATTTTAACGGCCCCCTCCCCCCCCTCTCGGTCTCCAACCCCCAGTTCTTCCCTGATTCCTCCCCGGATCCCACCTGTAGTCTCTCCACGCTCAGGATCCCCCCCCCTTCACTGTTTGCTAATCTCACCCCCGACTGCAAGCCCGTGGCTACTAAAAGTCGGCGTTACAGTTTTGGGGACCGCCAATTCATTCGAGCGGAGATTAAGCGCCTTCTCTCGGAAAATATCATTGCTCCCAGCACCAGCCCCTGGCGAGCCCAAGTGGTGGTAGTCAAGTCTGGCGAGAAACACCGCATGGTCATTGACTACAGTCAGACCATCAACCGGTACACGCTGCTTGATGCGTATCCCCTGCCCCGCATATCTGACATGGTCAACCAGATTGCACAGTACCGGGTGTTCTCCACCATAGACCTGAAATCCGCCTACCACCAGCTCCCTATCCGCCCGGAGGACCGTAACTTCACGGCCTTCGAGGCGGACGGCCGCCTCTACCACTTCCTTAGGGTACCCTTTGGCGTCACCAATGGAGTCTCGGTCTTCCAACGGCAGATGGACCAAATGGTGGACCAGAACAGACTGCGGGCTACCTTCCCGTATCTGGACAACGTCACCATCTGCGGCCACAACCAGCAGGACCATGACGTCAACCTCACGAAATTCCTCCAAACTGCCAAACGCCTCAACGTACAACGAGGCAAAATGTGTTTTCGGCACCACCCGCCTCGCCATACTCGGCTACGTGGTGGAGAACGGTGTCCTCGGCCCCGATCCCGACCGTCTGCGCCCCCTTCTCGAGCTCCCCATTCCCACCTGCCCCAAAGAACTGAGGCGATGCCTCGGACTCTTTGCCTACTATGCCCAGTGGGTGCCCGAGTACGCTGACAAGGCCCGACCCCTCCTCCGTTCCCCCTCATTTCCCCTCCAGCCCGAGGCCTGCCAGGCCTTCCACCTCCTAAAAACCACTATCGCCAGAGCCGCCATGCATGCGGTAGACGAGTCTGCACCATTCCAAGTCGAGAGCGATGCCTCCGACTTTGCCCTGGGTGCCACCCTCAACCAGGCGGGCAGGCCCATCGCCTTCTTTTCCCGCACACTCCAAGGCCCCGAGATCAGCCACTCCTCTGTTGAGAAGGAGGCACAAGCCATAGTGGAAGCCGTCCGGCACTGGAGGCACTACCTGGCCGGAAAACCATTTACCCTTGTTACTGACCAACGATCAGTTGCGTTCATGTTCGACAACAAACAACGAGGTAAAATCAAAAATGATAAGATATTACGGTGGAGGATCGAACTCTCCACCTACAATTATACTATCTTATACCGGCCAGGTAAGCTCAATGATCCTCCTGATGCCCTGTCCCGTAGTACTTGTGTCAACGCACAGGATGACCGGCTGCGGGCACTACATAATGACCTCTGTCACCCGGGCGTCAGGCGGCTCTACCACTACATCAAGGGCCACAACCTACCCTTCTCAGTCGAGGAGGTCAAGGCCATGACTAGGGACTGCCAAGTCTGTGCGGAGTGCAAGCCGCAATTCTACAAGCCAGACAAGGCGCACCTAATCAAGGCCACCCGCCCCTTTGAACGTCTCAGCATTGACTTCAAAGGGCCCCTCCCCACCCACAACCGCAACACGTACTTCCTCAACGTCATCGACGAGTACTCGCGGTTCCCCTTCGCCATTCCCTGCCCCGACACGACCTCCGCCACCGTCATCAAAGCGTTGCACGACCTCTTCATGCTGTTCGGTTATCCCAATTACGTTCACAGTGACCGGGGCTCCTCCTTCATGAGCGAGGAGCTGCGTCGGTACCTGCTCGCCAGGGGCGTTGCCTCGAGCAGGACGACCAGCTACAACCCCCGGGGGAACGGACAGGTGGAGAGGGAGAACGCGACTGTTTGGAAGGCCGTGCTGCTAGCCCTCAAGTCCAAAGGCCTACCAGTCTCCCGTTGGCAGGAGGCCCTCCCGTCCGCACTCCACTCCATCCGGTCTCTTTTGTGTACTGCAACGAATGCTACCCCTCATGAGCGGATGTTTCTCTTCTCCAGGAGATCGGCATCCGTGACATCGCTTCCATCCTGGCTCCTGTCCCCGGGAGACGTCCTGCTCCGCAAGCACGTGCGGACCTCTAAGGCGGAGCCACTGGTGGAGAGAGTCCGTCTCCTCCACGCCAACCCACAGTACGCGTACATAGCGTACCCCGACGGGCGTGAGGAGACCGTCTCCATCAAGGACCTGGCCCCCTCTGGGGCCCCTGCCGCCCTCGCCCCGCAACCTCCACCCCACTCCCTCTCTGCTCCCGTCGATCCCTCGGCCTGTTACTACTCCGTGCCAGCCGCTGTCATCCCGCAGTTTCGCCTCGAGCCAGCCGAAGCGGTGGGGGAAGTCATGCCGCCTCGCGAACCAGCACCACCGACCGCACAGATACCGCCGGACACTACCTCAGCGCCGCAGCTCCGACGTTCAAAGAGATCGACCAAACCCATCGTTCGTCTCGACCTTTGACGACACGGAACCTCCTGATGGACTCTGTTCACTGCTCCGAATTTTCACACCGGACTTCCTTCTAAACAAGGGGTGAATGTGGTGATACACCACTGTACCTCCCTACCATTGTACATAGTATATAATAGTTGTGCGTAACGTGGCCCTGTAATACTGTGTATTGTACTGTAACTCTGCAGAGGTTCGGTCACTGGTAGGTAACCCGACCTGGCCACGGAGAGCTCCGCCTTAGCCACTCCCCCGGGAGTCAGTATAAGAACCTCTTCTGGGACAGCCCCCATTCTTTCTGGGGTCGTCTGTGTCGGGTAAGCCTCCCTTGTAGTATATTAAAGCCTGAGTTAAAGTCTCACATGTCTTTGTGGTTCTTGACGCTTAGCGCATCAGCGGGGCAGTGGGATTAGTTTAGGATTGATACAGGGCTATGGGGAGAGTGGGACAGTGGGATTAGTTTTGGGATGGATACAGGGCTATCGGGAGAGAGCTGGGCAGTGGGACGAGTTTGGGATTGATACAGGGCGATCGGGAGAGAGCTGGGCAGTGGGATTAGTTTGGGATTGATACAGGGCTATCAGGAGAGAGCTGGGCAGTGGGATTAGTTTAGGATTGATACAGTGCTATCGGGAGAGAGCTGGGCAGTGGGATTAGTTTGGGATTGATACAGGGCTATGGGGAGAGACCGGGTCAGTGGGATTAATTTGGGATTGATACAGGCTAAGGGAAGAGAGCGGGGCGGTGGGATTAGTTTGGGATTGATACAGTTAGATGGGGAGAGAGTGGGGCAGTGGGATTAGTTTGGGATTGATGCAGGGCTTTGGGGAGAGAGTGGGACAGTGGGATTAGTTTGGGGATTGATACAGGGCTATGGGGAGAGAGCGGGGCAGTGTGATTGATACAGGGCTATGGGGAGAGAGTGCGGCAGTGGGATTAGTTTGGTAATGATACAGGGCTATGGGGAGAGAGCGGGTCAGTGGGATTAGTTTGGGATTGATACAGGGCTATAGGGAGAGAGTGGGGCAGTGGGGTTTGTTTGGGATTGATACAGGGCTAGGGGAAGAGAGTGGGGCAGTGGGATTAGTTTGGGATTGATACAGGGCTATAGGGAGAGAGTGGGGGAGTGGGATTAGTTTGGGATTGATACAGGGCTATGGGAAGAGAGCGGGGCAGTGGTATTAGTTTCGGATTGATACAGGGCTATGGGGAGAGAGTGGGGCAGTGGGAATAGTTTGGGATTGATACAGGGCTATGGGGAGAGAGTGGGGCAGTGGGATTAGTTTGGGATTGCTACAGGTCTATGAGGAGAGAGTAGGGCAGTGGGATTTGTTTGGGATTGATACAGGGCTAGGGGAAGAGAGTGGGGCAGTGGGATTAGTTTGGGATTGATACAGGGCTATAGGCAGAGAGTGGGGCAGTGGGATTAGTTTGGGGATTGATACAGGGCTATGGGAAGAGAGCGGGGCAGTGGTATTAGTTTCGGATTGATACAGGGCTATGGGGAGAGAGTGGGGCAGTGGGAATAGTTTGGGATTGATACAGGGCTATTGGGAGAGAGTAGGGCAGTGGGATTAGTTTGGGATTGATACAGGGCTATGGGGAGAGAGTGGGGCAGTGGGATTAGTTTGGGATTGATACAGGGCTATGGGGAGAGAGCGGGACAGTGGGATTAATTTGGGATTGATACAGGGCTATGGGGAGAGTGCGGGTCAGTGGGATTAGTTTGGGATTGCTACAGGGCTATGAGGGGAGAGTAGGGCAGTGGAAATAGTTTGGGATTGATACAGGGCTATGGGGAGAGATCGGGGCAGTGGGATTAGTTTGGGATTGATACAGGGCTATGGAGAGAGAGTGGGGCAGTGGGATTAGTTTGGGATTGAAACAGGGCTATGGGGAGAGTGTGGGACAGTGGGTTTTGTTTGGGGGTTGATTCAGGGCGATGGCGAGAGAGCGGGGCAGTGGGATTATTTGGGATTGACACAGGGCTATGGGGAGAGAGCGGGACAGTGGGATTAGTTTGGGATTGATACAGGGCTATGAGGAGAGAGTGGGGCAGTGGGATTAGTTTGGGATTGATACAGGGCTATGGGGAGAGAGTGGGGCAGTGGGATTAGTTTGGGATTGACACAGGGCTATGGGGAGAGAGCGGGACAGTGGGATTAGTTTGGGATTGATACAGGGCTATGGGGAGAGAGCGGGGCTGTGGGATTAGTTTGGGATTGATACAGGGCTATGGGGAGAGAGCGGGGCAGTTGGATTAGTTTGGGATTGATACAGGGCTAGGGGAGAAAGCGGGGCAGTGGGATTAGTTTGGGATTGATACAGGGCTATGTGGAGAGAGCGGGTCAGTGGGTTTAGTTTGGGGATTGATATAGGGCTATGGGGAGAGAGCGGGGCTGTGGAATTAGTTTGGGATTGATACAGGGCTATGGGGAGAGAGCGGGGCTGTGGAATTAGTTTGGGATTGATACAGGGCTATGGGGTGAGAGCTAAGCAGTGGGATTACTTTCGGGATTGATACAGGGCTATGGGGAGAGAGCTAGGCAGTGGCATTAGTTTGGGATTGATACAGGGCTATCGGGAGCGAGCTGGGCAGTGGGATTAGTCTAGGATTGATACAGGGCTATGGGGAGAGAGCGGGGCAATGGGATTAGTTTGGGATTGATCCAGGGCTATTGGGAGAGAGCTGTGCAGTGGGATTAGTTTAGGATTGATACAGGGCTAAGGGGGGAGAGCGGGGCAGTGGGATTAGTTTGGGATTGATACAGGGCTATGGGGAGAGAGTGGGGCAGTGGGATTAGTTTGGGATTGATACAGGGCTATGGGGAGAGAGCGGGGCAGTGGGATTAGTTTGGGATTGATACAGGGCTATGGGGAGAGTGGGACAGTGGGATTAGTTTTGGGATGGATACAGGGCGATCGGGAGAGAGCTGGGCAGTAGGACGAGTTTGCGATTGATACAGGGCTATCGGGAGAGAGCTGGGCAGTGGGATTAGTTTAGGATTGACACAGTGCTATTGGGAGAGAGCTGGGCAGTGGGATTAGTTTGGGATTGATACAGGGCTATGGGGAGAGACCGGGTCAGTGGGATTAATTTGGGATTGATACAGGCTAAGGGGAGAGAGCGGGGCAGTGGTATTAGTTTCGGATTGATACAGGGCTATGGGGAGAGAGTGGGGCAGTGGGATTAGTTTGGGATTGATACAGGGCTATTGGGAGAGAGTAGGGCAGTGGGATTAGTTTGGGATTGATACAGGGCTATGGGGAGAGAGTGGGGCAGTGGGATTAGTTTGGGATTGATACAGGGCTATGGGGAGAGAGCGGGACAGTGGGATTAATTTGGGATTGATACAGGGCTATGGGGAGAGTGCGGGTCAGTGGGATTAGTTTGGGATTGCTACAGGGCTATGAGGGGAGAGTAGGGCAGTGGAAATAGTTTGGGATTGATACAGGGCTATGGGGAGAGATCGGGGCAGTGGGATTAGTTTGGGATTGATACAGGGCTATGGAGAGAGAGTGGGGCAGTGGGATTAGTTTGGGATTGAAACAGGGCTATGGGGAGAGTGTGGGACAGTGGGTTTTGTTTGGGGGTTGATTCAGGGCGATGGCGAGAGAGCGGGGCAGTGGGATTATTTGGGATTGACACAGGGCTATGGGGAGAGAGCGGGACAGTGGGATTAGTTTGGGATTGATACAGGGCTATGAGGAGAGAGTGGGGCAGTGGGATTAGTTTGGGATTGATACAGGGCTATGGGGAGAGAGTGGGGCAGTGGGATTAGTTTGGGATTGACACAGGGCTATGGGGAGAGAGCGGGACAGTGGGATTAGTTTGGGATTGATACAGGGCTATGGGGAGAGAGCGGGGCTGTGGGATTAGTTTGGGATTGATACAGGGCTATGGGGAGAGAGCGGGGCAGTTGGATTAGTTTGGGATTGATACAGGGCTAGGGGAGAGAGCGGGGCAGTGGGATTAGTTTGGGATTGATACAGGGCTATGTGGAGAGAGCGGGTCAGTGGGTTTAGTTTGGGGATTGATATAGGGCTATGGGGAGAGAGCGGGGCTGTGGAATTAGTTTGGGATTGATACAGGGCTATGGGGAGAGAGCGGGGCTGTGGAATTAGTTTGGGATTGATACAGGGCTATGGGGTGAGAGCTAAGCAGTGGGATTACTTTCGGGATTGATACAGGGCTATGGGGAGAGAGCTAGGCAGTGGCATTAGTTTGGGATTGATACAGGGCTATCGGGAGCGAGCTGGGCAGTGGGATTAGTCTAGGATTGATACAGGGCTATGGGGAGAGAGCGGGGCAATGGGATTAGTTTGGGATTGATCCAGGGCTATTGGGAGAGAGCTGTGCAGTGGGATTAGTTTGGGATTGATACAGGGCTAAGGGGGGAGAGCGGGGCAGTGGGATTAGTTTGGGATTGATACAGGGCTATGGGGAGAGAGTGGGGCAGTGGGATTAGTTTGGGATTGATACAGGGCTATGGGGAGAGAGCGGGGCAGTGGGATTAGTTTGGGATTGATACAGGGCTATGGGGAGAGTGGGACAGTGGGATTAGTTTTGGGATGGATACAGGGCTATCGGGAGAGAGCTGGGCAGTGGGATTAGTTTAGGATTGATACAGGGCTATCAGGAGAGAGCTGGGCAGTGGGATTAGTTTAGGATTGACACAGTGCTATCGGGAGAGAGCTGGCCAGTGGGATTAGTTTGGGATTGATACAGGGCTATGGGGAGAGACCGGGTCAGTGGGATTAATTTGGGATTGATACAGGCTAAGGGGAGAGAGCGGGGCAGTGGGATTAGTTTGGGATTGATGCAGGGCTTTGTGGAGAGAGTGGGACACTGGGATTAGTTTGGGGATTGATACAGGGCTATGGGGAGAGAGCGGGGCAGTGTGATTGATACAGGGCTATGGGGAGAGAATGGGGCAGTGGGATTAGTTTGGTAATGATACAGGGCTATGGGGAGAGAGTGGGTCAGTGGGATTAGTTTGGGATTGATACAGGGCTATGGGGAGAGAGCGGGGCAGTGGGATTAATTTGGGATTGACACAGGGCTATGGGGAGAGAGTGGGGCAGTGGGATTAGTTTGAGATGGATACAGTGCTATGGGGAGAGAGTGGGACAGTGGGATTAGCTTGGGATTGATACAGGGCGATGGGGAGAGAGTGGGGCAGTGGGATTAGTTTGGGATTGATACATGGCTATGGAGAGAGTGGGACAGTGGGATTAGTTTGGGATTGATACAGGGCTATGGGGAGAGAGCGGGGCAGTGGAATTAGTTTGGTATTGATTTAGGGCCATGGGGAGAGAGCGGGGCAGTGGGATTAGTTTGGGATTGATACAGGGCTATGGGGAGAGAGCGGGGCAGTGGGATTAGTTTGGAGATTGATACAGGGCAATGGGGAGAGAGCAGGGCAGTGGGATTAGTTTGGTATTGATTTAGGGCTATGGGGAGAGAGCGGGGCAGTGGGATTAGTTTGGGATTGATACAGGGCTATGGGGAGAGAGCGGGGCAGTGGAATTAGTTTGGTATTGATTTAGGGCGATGGAAAGAGAATGGGATGAATCTGGTGCCGTGCAAAGCAGCTCCATCTTCAATGTTGAGGAGTCCCATAAGAAAGATTTACATTTGTAAAACATTTTTCACAAGATCCATGTGAACTTCGCAACCAGTGAAGCACGTTTGAAGTGTGGTCTCTATTGTAAATTCAGAAATGTGGCAGCCAATTCATGCACAGCAAGATTCCACAAACAGCCAGGTGATAATGACCAGTTCATCTGTTTGTTAATGTTGAGTGAGGGATAAATATTGGCCAAAACACCCAGGGTAGATCCCCTTCAAAACTCTGTCCTTTTTTATAAATTTAGAGTACCCAATTAATTTTTTCCAATTAAGGGGCGATTTAGCGCGGCCAATCCACCTACCCTGCACATCTTTGCGTTGTGGGGGTGAGACCCACACAGACATGGGGAGAATGTGCAAACTCCACACGGACAGTGACCTGGGGCCGGGATCGAACCTGGGACCTCGGCGCCGTGAGGAAGCGGGGCTAATCCACTGTCCCACCGTGCTGCCCCTAAACTCTGTGCTTTTAATGCACCTGAGGGGATATCGCATCTGCAAAGAGGGTGCCTGTGACAGTGCAACACAGCTCCAGGGATCGTCAGCCTGGATTGAATGCTCGAGACTCTGGAATGGGACTTGAGGCCTCCGAGCTAGAGGCGGCAATGGCAGCACCTCGTGTGCCACACAGCTGATACACCATGACGCACTGAAATGATGGATCAGGACTGAGGGGCTGAATGTCCTCATCCTCTTTTTGTGTCACCAGCTGGGAGAATGGAGAAGGGAAGATTGCCTGGTTGAATGAATATTATTGCAACAATCTATTGTCCTCAGATGCTCCCTGTCTGAAACAAGATCCAACTCATTATGAAGGGAGTCACTGCAACAACCAACAACTCACAACCTTGCTGATTGATTTGTTATCCTGTCATGTGAACTTCCTTATATATATCCATATATTGGTCCCGCTGTCCCTGATCTAATCTCAATCCCAAATCAGTTTGGAGTCTTAAAACTCACTTCAAAGTTTTGCACTAATCTGCCTTTAATTATAAATATGAATCTAGGTTCTTCCTGATTCTTATCTTCACAGTGAATCGTTAAACTTCAGGCAACTCCAGATGATATACTTTCTTGTTTTGTATCTGACTGAATCAAAATCTGAAAGAGGTCCCTCCAAAACACTCCTTAATCAAGTTCTGATAAGCGATGGCTTCAAGTAATGCTTGCAAAAGATGTTAGCCAAGAATCTAAATATTGCCATTGGCCTCGTTGAAGGATCTCCTCTGATACCAGCCAAAGGAACAGAGCTGATTTCATGAGACAGGGAGGATAGGGAGGAGTTCTTAGTTAAGACCAAACCTCTGGCCCAAGCTCTAATGCTACGGAGGGGAGTCTAAGACAAGGCGACGGAACCTTAAGCTCAGAACCAGGCCATTTGGCATAGGAGTTTGAGATAATTGCTGAAATAAAGACATGCTGTTAAAATTTTTAATTCTGCATTTATCAGAACAGATGCAAGAATACCAAATACAAACAATCCTGCAGGTACCTGCCCTCTGCAAGTCAAAGGAACATGTTCAGGTATTGCACCTTTTTGAATTAAACAAGAGCATGGGGAGACAATAGCTCCATGTCAACATGTTGACCAATATTAGATCCCAGTCCAGACCCCAACAGCTGCTAGGATAATGGACAGAAACCCCGATATTTTATTTGTAAGACTTGAGGAAAGGATATGTGATTCCACGCACAAATAGGCATATGGTATATTATAGCAAACTTCATTACTAATGTGGGGCGAAATTGTCCGGTGTCGGCGCGATGTCCGCCGACCGGCGCCCAAAACGGCGCAAATCAGTCGGGCATCGCACCGCCCCAAAGGTGCGGAATCCTCCGCATCTTGGGGGGCCGAGCCCCAACCTTAAGGGGCTAGGCCGGCGCCGGACGAATTTCCGCCCCGCCAGCTGGCGGGAAAGGCCTTTGGTGCCCCACCAGCTGGCGCGGAAATGACATCTCCGGGCGGCGCATGCGCGGGGGCGTTAGCGGCCGCTCACGGCATCCCCGCGCATGCGCTGTGGAAGGAGTCTCTTCTGCCTCTGCCAGGTGGAGACCGTGGCGAAGGCAGAAGGAAAAGTGTGCCCCCACGGCACAGGCCCGCCCGCGGATCTGTGGGCCCCGATCGCGGGCCAGGCCACCGTGGGGGCACCCCCCGGGGCCAGATCGCCCCGCGTCCCCCCCAGGACCCCGGAGCCCGCCCGCGCCGCCTTGTCCCGCCGGTAAGGTAGGTGGTTTAATTTACGCCGGCGGGACAGGCATTTTAACGGCGGGACTTCGGCCCACCCGGGCCGGAGAATCGAGCGGGGGGGGCGCCAACCGGCGAGGCGCGATTCCAGCCCCCGCCGAATATCCGGTGCCGGAGAATTCGGCAACCGGCAGGGGCCGGATTCACACCAGCCCCCGGCGATTCTCCGACCCGGCAGGGGGTCGGAGAATCTCGCCCGTGGTATTACTTAGTTTAGCATTAGAAAAATAGCTTCCAATTACCCATTAAACCATGCTTAACAATACAATGAAGCAATCTTAACTGCTATCTTTATCTTCACTCAAACAAAACCCACCTTCGGTCAAAATCCACTTTTAAATACAGTTCGCCAACACATGAATACTTGCTTTAGGGAGATGACTTGGATAAAGCACTTTGAGAAAGTGATATCCTTCCGGACCCAGCTTGCAGATTCCTGCCCTTCACAGCTTACTGTTTATACTGCCACTCTGAGGAATTGCCCTGCCCTGTCCCCATTCAAATCTTTAACTGAACTGTTGGGAGTGCGGCTATTCTTCTGTGACAGGCAGATCAGACTGAACTGAAACTCCAGAAACTGATTCAGCCCCTGGCTCCTCCCATTCTGAACACAATGCCTCTAATTATCTACTCCCCAGGGAGTCCTAATATAAACAAAATTCCATTAGCCCAACTTCAGAAAACAATACCCATGGCTGGAATGAATTATGATCTTACTTTTATGATGCTTTAATTGCACCTCTGTCCCCAAAAGGTGTTTGCCGCCTTTCAAATCAGGATTTTTAAAAACATGACTGCAGCAGTCATACACACTAACCCAGGCTTTTAACCCTTACTGCACCAAATACCTATAATGCAGTGTATCTGAAACACCTACAGTCATTGCACCAATCAGTCAATGTGACAACCAATCAATACCCTTTCTTCATGCACTGTGAATTGCTGTTCCCGTTGAAATTTGGTATTCTTGCATCAGTCCTGGTGGGAGCAAGGTGAAAAAATGTCGGCAGCATGAATCTTTCTTCAGCAATGCGCAAGTTCCAGAGGAATGAGGCAAGTCTTTGGGCGGAGTGAGGCAGACGCCGAGTGAGTTTGTTTGGGAGTTTGGTACAAAGTGGGAATTCAGTGCAAAGCAGGAAAGAGGTGGGTCAGGTCAGGTTTACTGTAAGAAGTGTGGCTTAGAATAGAGCACTGGATGGAAGGGAAGAGAGAGGATGAGATGCTCTTTTTCCTTTTGTTTTTGTCATGTGAGAGACCTTTCAGAAATGGGTGTTTATAAATGAGTCTGTATATAAATATCTGTAGTGAGAGTACCTTTAAGAATGGGTGTTTAATACTGCAGTGATGTCAGAGAGTGGGTGGAGTTGGGCTGTCTGTCAGCTTTTTACTTTCGTTTTTGAGCAGGCTGCAGGGTGTGTTTTAGTTTCGTTTTCAGTGTTGGAGCTGGAGCCAGACCAAGCAGGTGTACTGCTGTTCTCTCTGCCATCAAAAGACTATCTCTTGATCATTTGGTGAATTCAGAATTATAAATGTTCTCAGTAGTGACTTTAACCTGATGTGCTTCTGATAAAGGTTTTGTTTTTAAGTCGTATGGATGTTAAACGGAAAGCTTAAAGGTTTACTTAGTGTTGTAGTCTTTGGGGGTTGTATTTGAATTGATTGTTGCTACGATGTTCAGTTTTAAAAAGGTTAACTTGAGTTCACAGAATAAACATTGTTTTGCTTTAAAAAATACTTTTCCATTTCTGCTGTCCCACACCTGTAGAGTGGGCCGTGTGCTCCCCATAACCACAATCTAGTAAAAGTTGTGGGTCAGGTGAACTCCATGATACACTTTGGGTTCTCTAAACCCTGGCCCAGAACATTTTCAAACTTTCTCATCCTTCAGGACGTGGCCATAGTCTGGGACAGGAGAAGGAGCTGGTTATTCGTGAGTATCTGGTAAGTGACAATGATTTATTCTATAACTAAGGCTCAAAATAGTCCAGCAACTGATGGTTAGGTTGATAAATTACTGAAAAACAAAGGTATGTATATATACTTAAATAAAATCATTGAAATAGTTAATTAGAACACATTAAGGATGATTGGACAGGTGATGTGTCACAGCTGCAGCATGTGGGAGCTCCGGGATGTCAGGTTGTTCCAGGGGGAAACAGTCTACAGTAAGTGTTTGGAGTTTCCGTTCACAGAATCCCCCTAATCCAATCCCTCCCGTCCCGCAAGCCTTCCACTTTATCTCTCTTTTCTCACTGGCTGAGAGATCGCTCTGTACTGTGGAGGTGTGAGCTGTGCCCAATGTCTGAGTCCGCTCGCAACGATGGTTTATCACCACCTCAGCATTTCAGCTCAATACTGACCCTCGATAACACCCCCAACATCTGATTCCTTTCATATTCACTGGCACTGGGCCTTGGTGGGCCTGTTCCACGTGGCAGTCGAGAGGCCCCAGATCTGGCTCAGTTTCCAGACAAGCCATTTTCTGATCATTTAAGTGATCATCGCTTCTGCATTCATGACCCTCGAGTGAGACACGTGGCACTTCTCGCACTGAGTTTCATCTTGCCCGGTCCAAGTGTATTCAAACCCTCCGAGCTCCTCCTGTTCAGCTTTGCAGCCCACATTGTACAGAGGGAGGCCATTTGTCCCTTCAGCCCCATGCTGGCTCTGGGATCTATCCCTGCGATCTCACAAGTGTATTTGCCTCAAATGCTCATCCAATTTCAAGTGGCCGATGAAATTGGAAACATTGAAGTGCGAAATGAATCATTTTGACAGGAAGAACATGGAGAGAAGGTATAAAATAAAGGGGATAATTATAAAGAGGGTGCAGGAGCGGAGGCACCTGGGTGATTACGAGCATAAGTCACTGAAGCTGGCAGGACAGGTTGAGCACATGGTTAGTAAAGCATACCTTATCCGCGGCTTTATTAACAGGGGTGTAGAGAGCAAGAGCCAGGAGGTTCTGTTAAACTTGTGTATGACACGAGTCCTGCCTCAGCTGGAGTATTGCGTCCGGTGCTGGGCACTGCACGTTAGGATGGATGTGAAAGCATTAGAGCAGTGATAGGCAACCGAGGCTGGTGAGTAGGACGCAGGAGTGACCCTCCTTCATCTCAGTGCACTGTAAGACTGTACTGGGGCTTGTTCACTAACCACGGCCCTGTGAATAAAGTTTGAATACATTTAACACACGCTGAATACTTCACAACGAGTTATAGAATTTATATATATTTATATAGAGCTGCAGGGTAGCACAGTGGTTAGCTCTGTTGCTTCACAGCTCCAGGGTCCCAGGTTCGATTCCGGCTTGGGTCACTGTCTCTGCGGAGTCTGCACGTTCTCCCCGTGTGTGCGTGGGTTTCCTCCGGGTGCTCCGGTTTCCTCCCACAGTCCAAAGATGTGCAGGTTAGGTGATTGGCCATGCTAAATTGCCCTTAGTGTTGGGTGGGGTTACTGGGTAATGGGGATAGGGTGGAGGTGTGGGTTTGGGTAGGGTGCTCTTTCCAAGAGCCAGTGGTGACTAGATGGGCCGAATGGCCTCCTTCTGCACTGTAAATTCTATGATCAACTACTGAGGATACAATGATCGCGATGGCCGACATCAGCTCCTCCCACTTCATTCGAACATTCTGCGCTTTATTGCTTTATTCGAATGGGTTCAATCAGGACGTGTAGTCTCACACGTCTGTTACAGATAACACCCTCAAATTACAGCTATTTCTGGAGTCCAACGTAGATGAGTAACAATGGCTGCTCTTGTTCACATTGTCCTCTCTCAAGAAGATATTTTATTTGTTCTTTACAGAACCACATCCTTTCACTGAGGGATGTGACTTTGTGGAATAATATCGCGCAGCAGGAGATAATTCATGCTGCTGGTCATGGGAATCTAATTAGTCCCACTCTCTCATGCTTTACCCCCCCCTCTTTCTCCGTACGTTTCCCCATTCGGAATGTTACTCTGACTGAGGTGTCCACCCTATCACCTGCTGAGCTGATCATAGGAACACTCACTTTGCTTCAACAATGCCGGGGCAGCACGGTGGCGCAGTGGTTAGCACTGCTGCCTCACGGCACCCAGGTCCCAGGTTCGTCCCGGCCCCGGGTCACTGTCCATGCGGAGTTTGCACCCCGCGCCACATGCCAACAACCATACCGCCCGCCATGGCTGGGTGCCCTGCATACACAGACCACCAGCCGTGGACTCCCTGTGCTGCCCGTGTTTGAGTGTCTCACACGGTGCAGTTTCTCCCCCAGGAGAAGGTGGCCCATAACCGCAGAGAGAGAGTGAGAGCAGACCGGAGGGTCCCCGCCGCGGCTGAGCGGAGGGTGTTGAACCTGGTCGGTGGGGTCGGAGGTCGGTATTGGGGAAGCCAGTGAGCCCCCGATGGATTGCGATGTGCCAATCACTGGGTGACGTGGCACAGTCCCCGTGCCCCATGACCATTGAGACTCTGGTCAAGACGAGAGCGGGTCTCCAGGACTGGCAGCGCCAGCTTGCAAGGGAGGCCCTGGAGCTTGCTGTGGCCGCACCCACGTCCCCTGGAGTAGCCCAGGGACCATCGGGCACTCTGATGGACAAGGTACTGTGGCCCATGCTGGTGACTCCCACAGGGGAGCTGACAGAACATGGCAATGCCTCTGAATCTCCCGTCTTTCCCTGGCACATCCGGTAGGCAGTAGGCAGAACACAAGACACTGCGCCACCTGGGACACCCGAGCAACTGCCAGGCCCGTGAGGGGCGCAGGCGATGGAGGTGGGCACGGGTCTCTGCGTCAATCTGTGGCCTCTGGATAGGCATCATCAGCCACGACCGCAGCGGATATCCCCTGTCACCCAGGAACCAACTCCTCACCAGTGGGTGTGTCTCAAAAGTGCCGGAACCATCGAGTGTGCCAGGATGAAGGCGTCGTGCGCACTGCCCGGGTATCGGGCACAGACGTGTATGATTTGCACCTCATGGTCACACACCAGCTGCGCGTTCATGGAGTGGAACCTCTCTCAGTTCGTGAAGACCACCCCTCATGCACCACTGCTCGTAGGGGGGCATGTGCCCCGTCCATCACCCCCAGGACCTGGACATCCCGGTGATGGTAGAGACTCCTGCAGCCTGGGCAACCGGGTGGGCTCGGACCATGCCAAAGGTAATGTATTGAGCCGCCCGGGCATACAGGGTCTCCGTTACGGCACAGATGCACCTGTGCACCGAGCTTTGTGAGATCCCGGCCAGGATCCCATGGAATAAACGTTGAAGGCGACCGACACCTATCCCCGCGGCTCCAGATGCACCGTGATCCGGCAGAGATGTCGCAAGGTCCCCCTGCTCAGCCGGAGTCTTCGGTGACGCGCTCAGTCTGGGAGGTCCTCAAATGACAGATGCTGCTGATATACACCAGCACGATGTTCTGAGGACCACGGGCCACGGGGCACAGTCAGATGGCCCAGCCTCCATTTGGGGGGGGGGGGTCACCTCAACCCCAACCCCACGGCCCATCCCCTGGTCACCCCTCGCTGCTCCCCCCGGCGCTGACAGACGCTCCCCCTCTCCCCTCAGCCAGCGGAAGCAATGGCAGCCCACAGTTGTGCCTTTGAGAACATGTCCTACCTCCTCCCTTCTCCTCAGCCTCCAGATTTTGTAAACCACACGTGAATCTCGCCGTTGGTAGTTCCTCCTGTGGGAGGCAGAGCGTCGCTGGAGGCCGGGAGAATACCGGGTCGGGCCCGTTCATGATATGCCAATGGCGTTTACTGTATATTTTGAAGGCGGCGCTGACGTGCAGCGTAGAACGCATTCACACGCTGTCGCGGGGCCAGGGCATTCTATTTGGCGCCTGGCACCGGCCATGATTATTGACCTACGTGCGATTCTCTGTCCAGTCGTTTTTCGATTCGACCGATGGACAATTCCGCCCAGTAACTCTTACTTTTTTGTTAATAAAACCTGGAGGTACAGAGTCCCAGGACCGCTGATTAGTTTTAACAACAAGACAAAAACCTTCATTAAACATGAAAAAATTGGATTATAATAAAATACTCTATTCCCCTTTGAGCTGAACAAATACACACAGGTTTTAGGATTAATGTGGATTACAAACGTGAATCTTAAACTACGATGGTCCCATTAACATAAAGTCCCTTTAAAGCACACAGATTGGCTGGGATAAAATACACTCTCTCTGCTCTGAATCCAAGTTAGTGTCTGTGCTTTACTCTTCAGAATGCCCCATGAGCCACTGATCTCCGGCTTTCAAATTCCGCTTTCAAAAGTCACACTTTGAAATCTTCTTTTAAATTATGCTCTTCCTCCGTTGCTTCCATCAAGGTCTCACTTTCTGGTTTTACACCTCTCCCTTCAGGTTTAATTTGTCTGAAAGGCTTTTACACAAACTCAGAGGACCAGCCACGGATTTCCACAATCATTTCAAATAATGTCTCTAAACTCTAGTAGAATCATAGAATCGTAGAATTTACAGTGCAGAAGGAGGCCATTTGGCCCATCTAATCTGCACTAGCCCTTGGCTAGAGCACCCTATCAAAGCCCATACATCCACCCTATCCCCATAACCCAGTAGCCCCACCTAACCTAACATTTTTGGACACTAAAGGAAATTTAGCACGGCCAATCCACCTAACCTGCACGTCTTTGGACTGTGGGAGGAAACCGGAGCACCCGGAGGAAACCCACACAGACACGGGGAGAACGTGCAGACTCCGCACACACAGTGACCCAAGCCGGGAATCGAAACTGGACCCTGGAGCTGTGAAGCCACTGAGCTAACCGCTGTGCTACCATGCCGCCTTGTAATTTCTCACAACCCTAAGCACCACTGCAGATATCTTCCTGGCCTCTCACGATCCAATGCCTTTTCAATGCGACTTTACTGAACTGTAATTCATTCTGCTTCTCCGTTTCCTATGTTCTGTTAACTCCAGACTTCTTGGGAACTTCTCTCCATTTCTCTAGTCCCTTTAACCAGCTGAACTTTAGATTTCCGGCATCTGTTTTCTTAACCGTTACTCCATAGTATGGCTTTTCTTCTAGCAAAGCTGGGAGAGATAGTCTCTCTCAAGCACTCCAAAACCAACTGCTTCCAGCAGAGCTGTGAAAGCTGCCTTCTCTCTCACTACCTATCTCCAACTGTAATCAAATTAATGTCATATGAAAGTACCTTTAAGAAATGGGTGTTTTATCGAATGTTTATTAGATAGCTGCAGTGATGTCAGAGAGTGGGTGGAGCTAGGCTGTCTGCTACAGGGTGTGTTGTAGTTTCGTTTTGAGAGCTGGATGGCTGCAGTCACAGCAAGAGGGTGTATTAGTCTCTCGCTCTCTGCAATCGAAAGACTGTCTCCAGATCCTTTGGTGATTTAAAAATAATACCTGTTTCTGTAGAGAGGTTAAACCTGATGTCTTTCTGTAAAAAGGTTTTTTTTTGTCTTATGGATGTTGCAAGGAAAGATTAAGAGTTACTTATAGAGTACTGTATTCTTTGGGGGATTTATTGGTGTTGATAGTTGTTAAGATGTTTAAGAAGGTTTATAAAGTGTTAACTGGTTTCATAAATAAACATTGTTTTAATTTTAAAGTACTTTAACTCTCTGTTGCACTATACCTGTAAGGTAGGTCTGTGTGCTCCCCATAACCACAATCTATTAAAGGTTGTGGGTCAGGTGAACTCCATGATACACTTTGGGGTTCTCTAAACCCTGGCCCATAACAATAGCTAAACTAAAACTGTTGACAACTCCGCTGATGTTAAATGCGAGACGATCTCAAAACCCAGAAGGTAATTTGGAAGATCGGTTCTTCGTGGTCTATGTTTTCAATTTGGTAGAATGTAAGGAAAATATGTGAAGCAGGTAGGAATAATCCAGTCATTGTGTGAACGATTAATAAAGAACATTATTCATTTAAAATAAAAAGAAAACACGAGAAGGAGGAATATAACACACTACAACACTTAATTACTGAGTTTAGGAGGAACTTCTTCACCCAAAGGGTTGTGAATCTATGGAATTCCTTGCCCAGTGAAGCAGTAGAGGCTCCTTCATTAAATGTTTTTAAGACAAAGATTGATAGTTTTTTGAACAATAAAGGGATTAAGGGTTATGGTGTTCCGGCCGGAAAGTGGAGCTGAGTCCACAAAAGATTAGCCATGATCTCATTGAATGGTGGAGCAGGCTTGAGGGGCAGGTGGCCTACTCCTGCTCCTAGTTCTTATATTCTTATGTCCTTATGTTCTTATAAACTGTCTTCAGTTTCAGAGAAGGTGAAATTTGCTGCTTCTTTATGAGAGACAGTTTCTGTAGCTGGGTGTGGTTGTGATGGTAGCTGTGTCTGTGTCTCATTCCCCAGTCAATGGTCTATGAAAAAATTATTCTTTCCCTTTGATGTTATCCACCCTGTGGAACATAAGAACATAAGAAGTCGGCTTTAAGCACATACGTGTAAATTTTCCTTACCTCTCCTCTTTGAAGTTACCTTTTCACGGTAACTTCATTGAAGCCTACTTGTGACAATAAGCGATTATTATTATTATTATTATTACCATTTCCATACCCCATCGTTTCCTCGAGTCACATAAGTAAACACTTGCTTTTCTCACTGATATGCTAATTCGCATCTCAAAATCTCTTCAGACAATTGCCCTCATCAACTCCCTGTCTATTTTATTTGATCCAAATTTCATTTCCTCAATCTTAACTTTCCCCGATTCTTAACAAAATGTAATAACTTCGCTACCTTACAAGACCTGCGTTTCTAAGCTGGTTTATTTACTCTTTACGCTGTAGCCCGCTCTAAGCACAATATAATCCGAATTGAGGCTTAATGAACCTCCACGCATATACAAACACCTTTGTCTAGCCTGAATCTAACTGTAGGTTTTACCTTTCCAGACACAGAAACATTAAAGTAAACACACTTAAAACCACAGCTTATTTCTAATGTTTACCAACACAAATATACTACCTTTGTTTTCCTCACACTGTAGACTGTGGGGTATTCTTAAGCGAAGAAGGGAATTATGCAGCTCTGGTAAAGAGAGCGGTGGAATGGGACAGAAAAGAAAATGAGAGATATGGGATGAAATTCTCCGGAAACGACGCGATGTCCGCCGACTGGCGCCCAAAACGGCGCTAATCAGACGGGCATCGCGCCGCCCCAAAGGTGCGGAATGCTCCGCATCTTTGGGGGCCGAGCCCCAACATTGAGGGGCTCGGCCGGCGCCGGACGAATTTCCGCTCCGCCAGCTGGCGGAAAAGGCCTTTGGTGCCCCGCCAGCTGGCGCGGAAATGACATCTCCGGGCGGCGCATGCGTGGGAGCGTCAGCGGCCGCTGACAGCATTCCCGCGCATGCGCAGTGGAGGGAGTCTCTTCCGCCTCCGCCATGGTGGAGACCGTGGCGGAGGCGGAAGGGAAAGAGTGCCCCCACGGCACAGGCCCGCCCACGGATCGGTGGGCCCCGATCACGGGCTAGGCCACCGTGGGGGCACCCCCTGGGACCAGATCGCCCCGCGACCCCCCCAGGATCCCGGAGCCCGCCCGCACCGCCTTGTCCCGCCGGTAAGGTAGGTGATTTAATTTGCGCCGGCGGGACAGGCATTTTAGCGGCGGGACTTCGGCCCATCCGGGCCGGAGAATCGAGCGGGGGACCCGCCAACCGGCGCGGCGCGATTTCCGCCCCCGCCGAATCTCCGGTGCCGGAGACTTCGGCAACCGGCGGGGGCGGGATTCACGCCAGCCCCCGGCGATTCTCCGAGCCGGCGGGGGGTCGGAGAATTTCGCCCAGGATCAGGAATGAAGCATGTGACCTCTCAGGCCTGCTCTGACCATCAATACTCTCATGGCTGACCTTGTAGCTCAATTCCACTTTCCTGTCCATATCCCATGATTCTCTGAGAGGGTGTTAAGGCAACGGGACTTGATGTGAGTTAAGACATGGCGCAACTGAGTTTTGGATGACCTGGAGTTCACGAAGGACAGAATGAAGGGGGCCTTCCTGGAGGGCAATGGGATCGGCAAGTCTGGAGGTCACAACGATGTGGACCAGGGTTTCAGCAGCAACTGAGCTGAGGCAGGGTCAGAGTTGGTCAATGTTGCGGAGATCGGAAATCGGTGGTCTTCGTCATGGTGCGGGTATGAGGTCAGAGTTCGTCTCAGGGTCAAATGTGACAGCAAGGTTGTGGCTTCATTGCAGACTGCTACCAGGGAGAGGATGGGAGGGAGTCAGCGGCCCGGGGGGGGGGGGTGGTACGGGGCAAGGTGGTGGTACAGGGCGAGGTGGTGGTACGGGGCGAGGTGGTGGTACGGGGCGAGATGGTGGTACAGGGCGAGGTGGTGGTACGGGGCGAGGTGTTGGTACGGGGCGAGGTGGTGGTACAGGGTGAGGTGGTGGAACGGGGCGAGGTGGTGGTACGGGGCGAGATGGTGGTACAGGGCGAGGTGGTGGTACGGGGCGAGGTGTTGGTACGGGGCGAGGTGGTGGTACAGGGTGAGGTGGTGGAACGGGGCGAGGTGGTGGTACAGGGCGAGGTGGTGGTACGGGGCGAGGTGTTGGTACGGGGCGAGGTGGTGGTACAGGGTGAGGTGGTGGAACGGGGCGAGGTGGTGGTACGGGGCGAGGTGGTGGTACAGGGCGAGGTGGTGGTACGGGGCGAGGTGATGGTACGGGGCGAGGTGGTGGTACGGGGCGAGGTGGTGGTACGGGGCGAGGTGGTGGTACGGGGCGAGGTGGTGGTACGGGGCGAGGTGGTGGTACGGGGCGAGGTGGTGGTACGGGGCGAGGTGGTGGTACGGGGCGAGGTGGTGGTACGGGGCGAGGTGGTGGTACGGGGCGAGATGGTGGTACAGGGCGAGGTGGTGGTACGGGGCGAGGTGGTGGTACGGGGCGAGGTGGTGGTACGGGGCGAGGTGGTGGTACAGGGTGAGGTGGTGGTACGGGGCGAGGTGATGGTACGGGGCGAGGTGGTGGTACAGGGCGAGGTGGTGGTACAGGGTGAGGTGGTGGAACGGGGCGAGGTGGTGGTACGGGGCGAGGTGGTGGTACGGGGCGAGGTGGTGGTACAGGGCGATGTGGTGGTACGGGGCGAGGTGGTGGTACGGGGCGAGGTGGTGGTACAGGGTGAGGTGGTGGAACGGGGCGAGGTGGTGGTACGGGGCGAGGTGGTGGTACAGGGCGAGGTGGTGGTACGGGGCGAGGTGATGGTACGGGGCGAGGTGGTGGTACAGGGTGAGGTGGTGGTACGGGGCGAGGTGATGGTACGGGGCGAGGTGGTGGTACGGGGCGAGGTGGTGGTACAGGGTGAGGTGGTGGAACGGGGCGAGGTGGTGGTACGGGGCGAGGTGGTGGTACAGGGCGAGGTGGTGGTACGGGGCGAGGTGATGGTACGGGGCGAGGTGGTGGTACGGGGCGAGGTGGTGGTACAGGGCGAGGTGGTGGAACGGGGCGAGGTGGTGGTACGGGGCGAGGTGGTGGTACAGGGCGAGGTGGTGGTACAGGGCGATGTGGTGGTACGGGGCGAGGTGGTGGTACGGGGCGAGGTGGTGGTATGGGGCGAGGTGGTGGTACAGGGCGAGGTGGTGGTACAGGGCAGGTGGTGGTACAGGGCGAGGTGGTGGTACGGGACGAGGTGGTGGTACGGGGCGAGATGGTGGTACAGGGCGAGGTGATGGTACGGGGTGAGGTGGTGGTAGGGGGCGAGGTGGTGGTACAGGGCGAGGTGATGGTATGGGGCGAGGTGGTGGTACGGGGCGAGGTGGTGGTACGGGGCGAGGTAGTGGTACGGGGCGAGGTGGTGGTACAGGGCAGGTGGTGGTACGGGACGAGGTGGTGGTACGGGGCGAGATGGTGGTACAGGGCGAGGTGATGGTACGGGGTGAGGTGGTGGTACGGGGCGAGGTGGTGGTACAGGGCGAGGTGATGGTATGGGGCGAGGTGGTGGTACGGGGCGAGGTGGTGGTACGGGGCGAGGTAGTGGTACGGGGCGAGGTGGTGGTACAGGGCAGGTGGTGGTACAGGGCGAGGTGTTGGTACGGGGCGAGGTGTTGGTACGGGGCGAGATGGTGGTATAGGGCGAGGTGATGGTATGGGGCGAGGTGGTGGTATGGGGCGAGGTGGTGGTACGGGGCGAGGTGGTGGTACGGGGCGAGGTGGTGGTACGGGGCGAGGTGGTGGTGAGGTAGAGCTGGTGGTACAGGGCGAGGTGGCGGTACAGGGCGAGGTGGTGGTACGGGGCGAGGTGGTGGTACGGGGCGAGGTGGTGGTACGGGGCGAGGTGGTGGTACGGGGCGAGGTGGCGGTACAGGGCGAGGTGGTGGTACAGGGCGAGGTGGTGGTACAGGGCGAGGTGGTGGTACGGGGCGAGGTGGCGGTACGGGGCGAGGTGGTGGTACAGGGCGAGGTGGTGGTACGGGGCGAGGTGGTGGTACAGGGCGAGGTGGTGGTACGGGGCGAGGTGGTGGTACAGGGCGAGGTGGTGGTACGGGGCGAGGTGGTGGTACAGGGCGAGGTGGCGGTACGGGGCGAGGTGGTGGTACAGGGCGAGGTGGTGGTACGGGGCGAGGTGGCGGTGAGGTAGAGCTGGTGTCATCGGGGTTGTGTGTGAAAATGAACGCTGTTCTTTCAGATGAGGTCACCGAGCGGCAGCATGCGGATAGGAAATAGGAGGGGCC
Source organism: Scyliorhinus torazame (assembly GCF_047496885.1). Classification (NCBI taxonomy): domain Eukaryota; kingdom Metazoa; phylum Chordata; class Chondrichthyes; order Carcharhiniformes; family Scyliorhinidae; genus Scyliorhinus; species Scyliorhinus torazame. The sequence goes on along the minus strand of NC_092708.1, from coordinate 396,579,199 downwards.
CTGGAGAGAACTTTCGGGGGGCACCTGAATAAACAGGGCAGGGACAGGAAGAGAAGCCATCGCCAGTGATCCTCTGGCTATGATTAGATAGACAAGAATGGTGAGTGCAGTCCCACCCAGGTGGAGGATAGTATGGGCAGTCATGTGACAGACAGAATTGACAAATGGGGGATTGTTTTTTAGCAGTCGCACAGGGTGTCATTTGTGAATATACTAAACAATATACCCACCCGGGTAAAGAATACCAAAGATTCACAAGTTGGTGAAGAAATGTCTCCTCACCTTAGTCTGAAAGGATTGAGCCACTCGCCTGAAACTCTGTGTCTGAGATTCCCTGACCAAGGGAAGCACCCTCCCAGGACGCAACTTTCCAGCTTCAGGTCCCGCCGCTGGGCAATGGGGTGGGCAGCTTTTGCCACCGAAACACGTGGTGAGTTGCTCGGAATATCCCTTCCCCACTGTCTCTACTCTGTCAGGGGAGGTGGTGGCAGAGTGATATTATCGCTGGGCTAGTAATCTAGAGACCAGGATAATGATCTGCGACCCGGGTTCAAATCCCACCAGGGCAGGTGATGGAATTGAAATTCAATAAAAATCTGGAATGAAAAGTCTAATGATGACCATGAAACCATTGTGGTAAAAACCACCACCTGGGTCACTAATGTCCTTAGGGGAGGAAATCTGCCGTCCTTACCCGGTCTGGCCTACATGTGACTCCAGACCCACAGCAATGCGGTTGACTCTGTCTGAAATGCCCTCTGAAATGTTCTAGCAAACCACTCAATTGCATTCAACCACTTTAAAAACACACAAGGAATGAAACCGGACGGATCACCCAGCATCGACCCAGGTACCAGAAATGGCAATGGCAAACCCAGCAACTCACGACTGGGCCTCCATGAGGCTCTGTGGGCCATCAGCAGCAGCAGAATTGTATCAATCACAATCTGCAACCTCATGGCCGGGCATATCCCCCACTCCCCCATTACCACCCAGCCAGGGCACCAACCCTGGTTCAATGAAGAGAGCAGGAGAGCGTGCCAGGAGCAACACCAGGCAGACCGAAAAATGAGGTGTCGACCTGGTGAAGCTACAACACAGGACTTGTGAGCCAAACAGGATAAGCAGCAAGTAATAGAGTGAAGCGATTCCACAACAATCGCATCAGATCGAAGTTCTGCAGTCCTGCCACATCCAGCCGTGAATGGTGGTGGACAATTAAACAACTCAGTCCAAAGATGTGCGGGTTAGGTGGATTGGCCATGATAAATTGCTCTTAGTGTTCAAAATTGCCCTTAGTGTTGGGTGGGGTTGCTGTGTTATGGGAATAGGGTGGAGGTGTTGACCTTGGGTCGGGTGCTCTTTCCAGGAGCCGGTGCAGACTCGATGGGCCGAATGGCCTCCTTCTGCACTGTAAATTCTATGATTCTATGATCACTGGAGGAGGAGGCTCCACAAATATCCCCATCCTCAATGAGGGAGGAGCCCAGCACATCTGTGCAAAAGACAAGGCTGAGGCATTCGCAACAATCTTCAGCCAGAAGCGCTGAGCTGGTCGCCTCCGGAGGTCCCCATCATCACAGTCTTCAGCCAATACGATTCACTCCACATGATATAAACAAAACAGCTAGAATCATAGAATTTACAGTGCAGAAGGCCCATCGAGTCTGCACCGGCCCTTGGAAAGAGCACCCTACCCAAGACCACACCTCCACCCTATCCCCGTAACCCAGTAACCCCACCTAATCTTTTTTTTTGGACACTAAGGGCAATTTAGCACGACCAATCCACCTAACCTGCACATCTTTGGACCGTGGGAAACCCACGCAGACACGAGGAGAACGTGCAGACTCCGCACAGACAAAGAACAAACAAAGAACAAAGAAATGTACAGCACAGGAACAGGCCCTTCGGCCCTCCAAGCCCGTGCCGACCATGCTGCCCGACTAAACTACAATCTTCTACACTTCCTGGGTCCATATCCTTCTATTCCCATCCTATTCATATATTTGTCAAGATGCCCCTTAAATGTCCCTATCGTCCCTGCTTCCACTACCTCCTCCGGTAGTGAGTTCCAGGCACCCACTACCCTCTGCGTAAAAAACTTGCCTCGTACATCTACTCTAAACCTTGCCCCTCTCACCTTAAACCTATGCCCCCTAGTAATTGACCCCTCTACCCTGGGGAAAAGCCTCTGACTATCCACTCTGTCTATGCCCCTCATAATTTTGTATACCTCTATCAGGTCTCCCCTCAACCTCCTTCGTTCCAGTGAGAACAAACCGAGTTTATTCAACCGCTCCTCATAGCTAATGCCCTCCATACCAGGCAACATTCTGGTAAATCTCTTCTGCACCCTCTCTAAAGCCTCCACATCCTTCTGGTAGTGTGGCGACAAGAATTGAACACTATGCTCCAAGTGTGGCCTAACTAAGGTTCTATACAGCTGCAACATGACTTGCCAATTCTTATACTCAATGCCCCGGCCAATGAAGGCAAGCATGCCGTATGCCTTCTTGACTACCTTCTCCACCTGTGTTGCCCCTTTCAATGACCTGTGGACCTGTACTCCTAGATCTCTTTGACTTTCAATACTCTTGAGGGTTCTACCATTCAATGTATATTCCCTACCTGCAGTGACCCAAGCCAGGAATCGAACCTGGAACCCTGGAGCTATGAAGCAACAGTGCTAACCACTGTGCTACCGTGCCCCTCTGAAGGCATTTGATACTGCAAAGGCTAGCCCCTGATAATATTCCGGTAGTAGTACTGAAGACATGTGCTCCAGAACTTGCCAAACCCCTAGCCAAATTGTTCCAGTACAGCTACACCAGTTAACGCCCTATCAGTCCATTCTTCATCATCAGTGGGTCTCAGGTTCGATTCCCGGCTTGGGTCACTGTCTGTGCGGAGTCTGCACGTTCTCTCCGTGTCTGCGTGGGTTTCCTCCGGGTGCTCTGGTCTCCTCCCACATGTCTCGAAAGACATGCTGTTAGGTGAATTGGACATTCTGAATTCTCCCTCTGTGACCCGAACAGGCGCCGGAATGTGGCGACTAGGGGCTTTTCACAGTAACTTCATTGCAGTGTTAATGTAAGCCTACTTGTGAGAATAAAGATTATATTTTAAAAAGTGATGGAAGGAGTCATCAACAGTGCTATCAAGCGGCACTTACTCAGCAGTAACCTGCTCACGGACACTCAGTTTGGGGTCCGCCAGTGTCACTCAGCTCCTGACCTCATTCCAGCCTTGGTTCAAACATGGACAAAAGAGGTGAATGCCAGAGGTGAGGTGAGAGTGACTGCCCTCGACATCAAGGCAGCATTTGACCGTGTGTGGCATCAAGGAGCCCGAGCTAAACTGGAGTCAACGGGAATCAGGGGAAAACTCTCCGCTGGTTGGAGTCATACCCAGCACAAAGGAAGATGGTTGTGGTGGTTGGAGGTCAATCATCTCCGCTCCAGGACATCACTGCAGGAGTTCCTCAGGGTAGTGTCCTCGACCCCAACCATCTTCAGCTGCTTCATCAATGATCTCCCTTCCATCAGAAGGTCAGAAGTGGGGATGTTTGCGGATGACTGCACAATGTTCAGCACCATTCACAACTCCTCAGATAATGAAGCAGTCCCTGTCCAAATGCAGCAAGACCCGGACGATATCCAGGCTCGGGGCTGACAAGGGGCAAGTTACATTCACACCACACAAGTTCCAGGAAATGACCATCTCTCACATAAAAAAGATCCAACCACCGTCTCAACATTCAATGGCATTATCATCGCTGAATCCCCCACAGCACGGTAGCATAGTGGTTAGCACTGTTGCTTCACAGTGCCAGGGTCCCAGGTTTGATTCCCGGCTTGGTTCACTGTCTGTGCGGAGTCTGCACGTCCTCCCCGTGTCTGCGTGGGTTTCCTCCGGGGGCTCCGGTTTCCTCCCACAAGTCCCGAAAGACGTGCTGTTAGGTGAATTGGACATTCCGAATTCTCCCTCTGTGACCCGAACAGGCGCCGGAATGTGGCGACGAGGGGCTTTTCACAGTAACTTCATAGCAGTGTTAATGTAAGCCTACTTGTGAGAATAAAGATTATATTTTAAAAAGTGATGGAAGGAGTCATCAACAGTGCTATCAAGCGGCACTTACTCAGCAGTAACCTGCTCACGGACACTCAGTTTGGGGTCCGCCAGTGTCACTCAGCTCCTGACCTCATTCCAGCCTTGGTTCAAACATGGACAAAAGAGGTGAATGCCAGAGGTGAGGTGAGAGTGACTGCCCTCGACATCAAGGCAGCATTTGACCGTGTGTGGCATCAAGGAGCCCGAGCTAAACTGGAGTCAACGGGAATCAGGGGAAAACTCTCCGCTGGTTGGAGTCATACCCGGCACAAAGGAAGATGGTTGTGGTGGTTGGAGGTCAATCATCTCCGCTCCAGGACATCACTGCAGGAGTTCCTCAGGGTAGTGTCCTCGACCCCAACCATCTTCAGCTGCTTCATCAATGATCTCCCTTCCATCAGAAGGTCAGAAGTGGGGATGTTTGCGGATGACTGCACAATGTTCAGCACCATTCACAACTCCTCAGATAATGAAGCAGTCCCTGTCCAAATGCAGCAAGACCCGGACGATATCCAGGCTCGGGGCTGACAAGGGGCAAGTTACATTCACACCACACAAGTTCCAGGAAATGACCATCTCTCACATAAAAAAGATCCAACCACCGTCTCAACATTCAATGGCATTATCATCGCTGAATCCCCCACAGCACGGTAGCATAGTGGTTAGCACTGTTGCTTCACAGTGCCAGGGTCCCAGGTTTGATTCCCGGCTTGGTTCACTGTCTGTGCGGAGTCTGCACGTCCTCCCCGTGTCTGCGTGGGTTTCCTCCGGGGGCTCCGGTTTCCTCCCACAAGTCCCGAAAGACGTGCTGTTAGGTGAATTGGACATTCCGAATTCTCCCTCTGTGACCCGAACAGGCGCCGGAATGTGGCGACGAGGGGCTTTTCACAGTAACTTCATAGCAGTGTTAATGTCCGCCTACTTGTGACACTAGTTAAGATTATTATTACAATCACCATCCTGCGAGTTATCATTGATCAGAAACTGAACTGGAATAGCCATATTAATACTGTGGCTACCAGGGCAGGTCAAAGGGTAGGAATCCTGACCCCGCAAAGCCTGTCCACCATCTACAAGGCACAAGTCGGGAGTGTAATGGAATACTCTCCACTTGCCTGGATGAGCGCAGCTCCAACAACACTCAGGAAGCTCAACACCACCCAGGACAAAGCAGCCCTGCTTGATTGCTCCCCCTTACACAAACATTCGCTCCCTCCATCACTGACGAACAGTAGCAGCCGTGTGTACCATCTACAGGATGCACTGCAGTAACACACCAAGGTTCCTCAGACAGCACCTTCCAAACCCACGACCTCTACCATCTCGAAGGACAAGAGCAGCAGATACCTGGGAACCCCACCGCCTGGAGGTTCCCCTCCAAGTCACTCACCACCCTGACTTGGAAATATATCGTTGTTCCTTCACTGCTGGTGCAAAACTCCCTCCCTAATAGCACTGTGGGTGTACCTACACCTCAGGGACTGCGGCAGTTCAAGAGGGCAACTAACCACCACCTTCTGAAGGGCAATTAGGGATGGGCAATAAATGCTGGCCTAACCAGCGACGCCCACATCTGGGGATTCAAAGAAGAGAAAGAATTTGCAGGATGGCCTTTGAAGCAGCAAGTCCAGAGGAACATTGATCCTTCAGTAGAATTCCAAAGGCTATCAATGAGACAAGCTCATAGATCAGAAATTAACATTTCTTTTATCTCTTTTCTTAAATCAGAGAGGTGCAATACTAGACTCCACACATATTGGAGCAGGATTAAACTCCAGGATGGACCCAGGTTCCCCAGTATTTCAGTGGAAAAGTAATCCTGCACAAGAGTCGAGGTTGAGCTACCTAGAGGCAGCTTCAGATGTGAGAGTGCCCTTTGAGGATAGTCGTGACAGTGAGGCTGAAATAGTAAATAAATGAGGAAAGGTTGGGGGCGAAGGTGAGGAGAAAAAGCTATTCGTTGACTGAAGAACGAAGTGAAGAGTTGATTTTGACTGAAGGGGCTAGAGAAGAGGCTGGGGTGTAATTCACTGCAGGAGGGCTGGAGAATCTGACCATTGAGGGCAGGTGGATTGGAAATAGGCCGATGAGTAAAATTCTGAGGTGAGGAGTGGGTGGGGGTAGGGGAAGAGTGAAGAATGTTATTAATATGAAAAAGGAGTGAGAGAGAAGGTAGGTCATTGGGATCACTAAAGTTGCTGGAAAAAGTGCCAGAGGATATGTCAGCAAAGGAGAAATTGAAACTAAATATGCACAAACATTATTTTGGTGAGAAGCCATTTTGTCATATCTACAAATACACGGTGTTCCGAAGGCCCGAGGCAATGTCAGCTTGTTCAATCATTGCAGAGGTGGTAAAATAGGCAATTAGTGGAGTTAGCTATTCAGAACAACATCCAGGAGACCCAGGATTACACCAGGTCGCTCAAGGTGATGGATAATTTGAGAGTTAGGAGCAGCTTTTATATTTTGAAATGTACTCATGTAAAGACAATGATGCAGAAGGTGTACAGAAAGGACAATGAGGCAGGGAGATGGCGAGATTACAGGCAATAGGTTGGCAGATGGGGGGGTGGGGGGGGGTGGTTAGGAGATAGGTTCAGCTCTTAGTGCAGGAATGGGAAGAAAAGCCATTGCCAGTGATTCTCTGGCTATGATTAGCTAGATCAGCGTGGAACCAGGTGAGTGAAATTCCACCCAGTTATCAACGAGACAGGGGGCTGGATTCGCCATCAGCGGGGTCTTCCACTTCGCCGGCAGCACACGCCTCACGCCCGCGGAATTCCCAACGGTGTGGGGGTGCCCACAGTGGGAAACCCCATTGGTCGGCCGCTGGGACGGGGGTTCCCGCTGCCGGGGGGGGGGCACACCGGAAATTGGGTACGGCGGGACGGAGAATCCGCCCATCATGTATAGACACCATCAGGAATAGAACTGAGACCAGGCGATGGGTTACATCAGAGTCTTTAGAACAAAGCATTCGAGGGAGGACAGCTAAATGTGGTGCCATTGTTCAAAAAGGGAATTAGGGATGAAAACAAGTAATTACCGGCCAGTGAGTCTAACATCAGTGGTAGGGAAATTATTGGAATCAATCGTGATTCAGCTCAGTTGTGATGGAGCTGTGTAAAATGTTAGTTAGGCCACAGCTGAATTAGGACAGGTGAGGGCTTGATGGCCAGCGCTGACACGATGGGCGAAGGGCTTCTTTCTCTGCTGTAAAACTCTATGACTCTACGGACTCCATGGGTAATTAGTGCAATGGGGAGTTGGCGGAGAAAGACAGTCAGTATTCAGTTTTGGAGAACATCATTGTGGGGTGGGGTGGATTGACAGCAGGTCGAGAGAAGCTACGAGAGGGAGCAGGGGAATGGAAGCTGGACAGAGAGAAGCACACCGTTTGATTCTCCAAGTGTGTGCAAACCCTCACACTGAACAGAATCTTACAGCTCAAACCTGTTCTGACTCTATCATTTTGAATTAGTCCCCCCCCCCCCCCCCCCCCCCCCGTTACCAGCTGCCCCTTCCAGATCACAACAACTCACCAGTGGGGGAAATTCTCCTTGTTACCTCCTCGGGATTTTTTGGATGTTGAGAAGATTCTCTGCAGCCATTGGTTCAATTCAGGATAGTTTGAGTTAATCAAGGTGAATGGAGTGACACGGCGAACAGAAGATGTGGGAGAGAGATACAGCTGGAGGACGGAAACCTCAAATAACCTAAGGCCCTGTACCAGAGGAGAGTGAAGAGGATAACAAGTGAAAGCAAAAATGGGACCCGGGAAAGTCATGTCAAATATCTGGAGGAAGGTCCAGAATTCTATGAGTGGACAACACGGTAGCATTGTGGATAGCACAATTGCTTCACAGCTCCAGGGTCCCAGGTTCGATTCCGGCTTGGGTCACTGTCTGTGCGGAGTCTGCACATCCTCCCCGTGTGTGCGAGGGTTTCCTCCGGGTGCTCCGGTTTCCTCCCACAGTCCAAAGATGTGCAGGGTAGGTGGATTGGCCATGATAGATTGCCCTTAGTGTCCAAAATTGCCCTTAGTGTTGGGTGGGGTCACTGGGTTATGGGGATCGTGTGGAGGTGTTGACCTTGGGTAGAGTGCTCGTTCCACGAGCCGGTGCAGACTCGATGGGTCGAATGGCCTCCTTCTGCACTGTAAATTCTCTGATATGACATGAATATAGTAAAAGTATCGGCTGATGCTTCGCTGGACTGTTATCAAAGCACATCTGGTGCCAAGCTACACAAGGAAATCTTAGAGAAGATGGTCAAAGGCTGAGTCAAGTAGGGAGTAGAGGAAGGTAGCGAGGATTGAGGAGAACATTTCAGGGCTGTGGAGACAGTTGAGAGTTTGGCACAAATAATAATCGCTTATTGTCACAAGTGGGCTTCAATGAAGTTACTGTGAAAAGCCCCGAGTCGCCACATTCCAGCACCTGGTACGGGAATTGAACCCACGCTGCTGGTCTTGTTCTGCATTGCAAGCCAGCTGTCTTAGCCCACTGTGCTAAACCAGCCCCTCACTAAACCAGCCCCACAATGTTGGATGAGAAGCGCAGGAGGCCAGAATTGGAGGAACGCAGAAATAAGTATCTGCGGGAGGAAGGAATTGAAGGATGGGCTAAAAGACCGAGAGAAAAATGGGTGGGAGGAGGCTCTTGTAAGGGGATGAGTGTGAGAGAAAATGGTGTGAGGTGATGAGTGTGAAGGGAGGACCCAGAGGACTAGAAAACTGCCAATGTGACACACTTACTCAAAAAGGGAGGGAGACAGAAAACAGGTAAGCATGTGTCAGCTAGCTTAACATCTGTCATTGGGAAAATACTGGAGTCCGTTATAAAGAATGTCACAACAGATCATTTATAAATACATAATATAATCCAGCAGAGTCAGCATGGCTTCATCAAGGGGAAATAATGCCAGACAAATTTATTATAATTTTTTGAGGTGGTCAAGAGCAAGATAGATGAAGGGGGACCAGTAGATGTAATATATTTGGATTTCCAAAAAGTGTTCGATATGGTACCGCACAAAAGGCTACTTAATGAGATAAGAGCCCATGGGTTTGGAGTAAGTGTATTAGCACGGACAGAGGATTGGCTAACTGACAGAAGACAGAGAGTCGGGATAAGAGGGGAATTTTCAGGTTGGGAACCTGTAGCTAGTGGAGTTCCCCGGGGATTAATGCTGGGGCCACAATTATTTCAAATATGTATTAATGACTTGGACGAGGGAAGTGAGTGTGCTATTGCCAAGTTTGAGGATGATACAAAAATAGATAAGAAGACAAGTGGCGAGGATGACACAAAGAGCACGATTTCCCCATTGCGCCCGATGTCGATGCCATAGCGGGAGATGGCAAAAAACAGGTTAGCGCTGGGTGCCAAGCCGTGCACAATGCACCTGATCTGCACGGCCTGATGCGATCTGGGTCACGCTCTCACTGGGCGCGACGCAGATCAGCATACTTAAACGAGTCATTAAACTCATTTGACTATGCCCAGACCGTTTGGGGCGGCAGATTCCCGGCACCCGGTATTCACCCTGACCCGCCGGCGAGGAATCACGCCAGCCCGTTCGAGGCAGCAGTCTCCCAGCTCCCGGCATTCACCGGAACCACCGGCGAGGAGTCACGCCAGCCCGTTCGAGGCAGCAGTCTCCCAGCTCCCGGCATTCACCGGACCCACCGGCGAGGATTCACGCCAGCCCGTTCGAGGCAGCAGTCTCCCAGATCCCGGCATTCACCGGACTCACCGGCGAGGAGTCACGCCAGCCCGTTCGAGGCAGCAGTCTCCCAGATCCCGGCATTCACCGGACCCACCGGCGAGGAATCACGCCAGCCCGTTCGAGGCAGCAGTCTCCCAGCTCCCGGCGTTCACCGGACCCACCGGCAAATCCTCAGGCTGGCTGAAATTAGCACTGGTCTCCAGAAACGGCAACCAGACATGATGGCTACGCCGGTGAGCTTGGATGTCACTGGAGCCCAGCTGGTTGGGGTGCCCTGCCACTGTCCCTGGCATCTGGGCAATGCCAACTTGGCACCATAGCAGTGTCAGCTTTAGGGGTGCCAGTCTGGCACTGCCAGGTGTGGTGCCTGAGGGAGCCATGCCAATGATAGGGAAGTGAAGGGGGTATGAAGGGTGGGGGTGAAGGAGCAGTATACAGGATGTGGGATGAAGAGGGGCGAAAATGGTTGTGGCCCTCAGTGACCCTATTGCTCAGTTGGGGGTGTAGCGATGCCCTAATGCCTACAGGGATGGATATGGGTGAGTGTGGGGCCGGACCACCCTCAAGTCTGGGTGTTTGGGGGGGGGGAGGGGGGGTGCAGTCATGCAGAGTTTTAGTGCTGGGGGGGGGGGAGATTGCCCCTCTGGGGTCGAGGGTTGGGGGTGCTGCCATGTTTATGGGGGGGTCGTAATGTCCATGGGTGGGGGTTGTGGGGGACCCTCAACCTCACTGAGATCAGGCCATCCTTCAGAAATGGTGCTGGTGTGGTCAATGCCATCAGTTTCCCAGTGCAGAAAAACATTTTACCTGTGCGACTTTTCAGTGAGAAACTACCCAAGATCCAAAATAATGACAACGTGTGGGTGACCATCGGTCTGGATTGCCCCAAACACCCGGCGAGAATCACTCTGCAAACTCCACCCAAAATTACACTGTGCGAGAATCACGCCCAAAGAGTCTACAGATTCGGTGAGTGGGCAAACACCTCGTGGATGGAATATAATGTAGGAAAATGTGAAGTTAGCACTTTGGTAGGGAGAATAAAGGAGCGGAATATTATTTAAATGGAGAGAGACTGCAGAAAGCTGCAGCTCCGGGGGATTTGGGGATCTTGTGCGTAAATCACAGACAGCTAGTGTGCAAGTTCAGCAGGTGAAGGTAAAGGGAATGTTGCCGCTATTTCAAAGGGAATGGAGTTTAAAAATTGGAAAGCAAAAGAGAAAATGCTGGAAAATCTCAGCAGGTCTGGCAGCATCTGTAGGGAGAGAAAAGAGCGAACGTTTCGAGTCCAGATGACCCTTTGTCAAAGCATTTTATCTTTTGGTTTCAGATTCCAGCATCCGCAATAATTTGCTTTTATAAAAATAGGGAAGTCCTGCTAGAACATACAAGGCACCAGTTAGACTACAGCTGGAATACCGGGAACAGTTTTGGTCCCTTATCTAAGGAAAGGTATCCTGGCATTGGAGGCATTCTGGAGAAGCTTCACTCGGCTGATCCCGGGTAGGGAGGGATTGTCTTATGAGGAGAGGTTGAGTCGGTTGGGCCTGTACACATTGGAGTTTAAAAGAATGAGAGGCGATCTTATTGAGGCTGAATGGATTCTCAGTGGGTTTGACAGAGTAGATGCTAAGAGCTTGTGGGAGAGTCTAGGACCCGAGGTCATCGTGTCGGAGTAAGGGGGTCGCCCAAGACCGAGATGAAGAGGAATTTCTTCTCTCAGAGGGTAGTGAATCTGTGGAATTCTTTACCGCAGGGAGCTATAGCGGCTGGGCCGTTCAGTGTGTTCAAGGCTGATATAGACAGATTTCTAATCAGTGAGGGAATCGAGGGTTATGGGGATAAGGCGGGAAAGTGGAGTTCAGGATTACATCAGATCAGCCACTGTCTCGGTGAATGACAGAGCAGACTTGATGGGCCGAATGGCCTACTTCTGCTTCTACGTCTTCTGGTCCTTTGAGTGTGAGGAATGGCTGAGCAGATATGAGGGGGGGGGGGGATGGGCTAGGGGAACTCCCCTATTCTTCCCCTGCCCAGTAAATGCAGCTGTGGATATTTTGAAGAAAGTTAATGTTTCTCCTGCTCGTTTAGAAGCTCAGGAAGATGATGTTTAAAATTACAGGTTGGTAACTTGTCCTCTGTAACAAGAAATTCATTGGACTACGTTAAGAAAAGGAATTAAAGAGATGTATCAGTGCACTGGTGAGAGACAAAATCCTGCAGGGACACAGGGCTGTATAGAGCAGGCGTCTGGTGGCAGATTTATTGCAACATTTTGGATCTATGATGTTAATGTGTTGTTTGGTTGTAATGTGATAGTGGAGTGGGACTCAGAGTCTCCGGGGCTGGGGAATACTTTGCACAATGAGGGAAGAAACCTTTTCATCAAAGCACTTTACACTTGACAATGAAGTGCCTTTTGAAGTGTAATCACTGTTGTCACGTACAAACCACAATCAAGTTGTGCACAGCAAGGTTCCACAAAAACGCAAAGCGCCAGTGACGATATAATCTGTTCGTGATCTTGGTTTTAGAGATGAGTATTGGCTAGACATCGGGTGAGAACATCCTTCTTCTACTTGCCAACGGTGCCATGGCCTCTTTTGCAGAGAGGGCGGACAGGGTCACGGTTTATCACCTCGGCTGAAAAAACGGCTCCGACACAGCAACAAGGCGCAGCACACTCTATGGTACCCTGACAGCCAACCTGATAGTCCTCGGGCAGCGTCAATGTACACACATCGGCTGACTTCTTGCCTGGTGAGGAACAGCATCCTGATTTTAGCCTGGGCCCCTCATTCTCCCGGGCGCCATTTTAACAAGCATGGCCAGTCCATTATAACCGAGTGACATTGGGCCGCAGTGTAAAGGGAGCTGCCAATTCCCAATGGCCTGCATTACACTAGCACCCAGGATAATTCTCTTTGTGTACGGTCTCAATTAGCGCCTGAGGGGGTGGGGAGGGGTTACCATTCCTGATCTTCCCAAATGCACGCTCTCAAAACAAAGTGGTGTGATAGGTCTGGGTCCAAAGCAAGCTTGGAGTTGTGTGTATTTCTGTTTTTCATTTGAAACCCTATAAAATAATGGCAGATGCTGGGATTGCCAGCGATGTGGTTTTTAAGAGAGTTTATTATGAGATTTAGTTCAGAGTGTTTATAAAGAAAAGCATCAACATAACCCGGCATCCAGTTTAGGAGCTCGAGGCACAGCTAGGTATGTTTAATTCTATGCATATGTCTTTGAGATTTTGTTATTTGTTTGTGCAGTATGGGCTGCGCTGGACAGGCCCAGCATCTACTGCTCATCCCTAATTGCCCTTTGAGAAGGTGCGATGAGCTGCCTTCTTGAACCGCTGCAATCTGTGAGGTGTAGGTACACCCACTGTGCTGTTAGGGAGGAAGTTTCAGTATATTGACCCAACGACAGTGAAGGAACGACCGATATATTTCCCAGTCAGGATGGTGAATGACTTGAAGGGGAACCTCCAGGCGGTGGGGCTCCCAGGTATCTGCTGCTCTTCCACATGGTGTCACAATATGTGGATATATTGTAGGGTACATAAAGAGTTAATGTAATGTTACTACTCTAGTCAGCAGATGGTGCTATGGGGCAAGCATATAAATGTCACATGCGTCCTTGACTTCTGGGAGAGAGCGAGAGCAGCAGAGAGTAGGTGTGAGATAGTTTAACTGATAGCATAGTTTAATACTGTAGATGCGTAGTGTAATCTTTACTTAACTAATTCCTCAGTGATATGTTCAAATCTAATTCAGTGTAGTGTCATAAGTCATTTTTGTTTATGAAACACAGCTTGCTGATCTTTGTTAACACTATCCTGAAAGAACAGCAACAATGAACATAACAGATGGTGGCAGCCGTGGTTTGGAAGGTCCTGTCTGTGGAGGTTTGAGGATTTCCTGCAGTGAGTCTTGTAGATGGTGCACACTGTGCATCATAAATTAGCACATATGTCTGAGACCCCTCGATCTTTTCCATCTATCAAACCCTTCCTCGCCCATGACCATGATCCTGTTACCGAATCTCCAGCACAAACATTCTCCTGCTGCACTTGGTCTCGACATTGCACAGATTTTAAGTAAGAGCAGGAAAAATAACTATGGCGTTTAATTCCAATTTACCTTCAGCTTTTCTTTTAATTGATGCTCATTGAGAACACTTTTGTGTGTTCACCTTAGTCAATGTCTTTTTCTGGTATTAGTCATGTTAAAAATTGAAAAGCTTCCTGCTAGCTGGTTCTTCAACATTCTATACCTAACTGATGGATAAATGAGTTGAAACTTCAACATGAAATGAAATGAAAATGAAATGAATGAAAATCGCTTATTGTCACGAGTAGGCTTCAATGAAGTTACTGTGAAAAGCCCCTAGTCGCCACATTCCGGCGCCTGTTCGGGGAGGTTGGGACGGGAATTGAACTGTGCTGCTGGCCTGCCTTGAAAGCCAGCGATTTAGCCCAATGAGCTAAGTTCCTACCGAAGAATTAGTTTTCTAATAATGATCATCTTTAGTATCACAAGTAGGCTTACATTAACACTGCAATGAAGTTACTGTGAAAATCCCCTAGTCGCCACACTCCGGCGCCTGTTCGGGTACACGGAGGGAGAATTCAGAATGTCCAATTCACCTAACAAGCACGTCTTTCGGGACTTGTGGGTGGAAACCGGAGCACCCGGAGGAAACCCACGCAGACACGGGGAGAACGTGCAGACCCTGCACCGACAGTGACCTGATCCTGGAATTGAACCTGGGACCCTAGCACTGTGAAGCAACAGTGCTAACTACTGTGCTACCGTGCTACCCATCTTTAGTTAATCTCCTGGGTTTCTGGGTTACACTAATTTGAAATCGGGTGTATTCTATTGAAATTGGGGAGGGTACGAGCATGTACCTTAATATCGGTAAAAGATTCAGTGGGGGAGCATTTCAGGAACAGTGACCATAATTCAGAAGGTTTTAAGGTACTGTTGGATAAAGATAAGATTAGTTCTCGGGGTGAAGGTGCTAAATTGGGGAAGGCTAATTATATCAACATTAGGCAGGAACTGAAGAATCTAGATTGGTGGCAGATGCTTGAAGGTAAATCAACATCTGGCATGTGGGAGGCTTTCAAATGTCAGCTGATAGGAATGCAGGACGGGCATCTCCCTGTGAGGAAGAATGATAAGTATGGCAAGTTTTGGGATCCTTGGATAGTGAGGAATATTGTGAGTCTAGTCCAAAAGTAAAAGGAAGCATTTGTAAGGACTAGAAGGCTGGGAACAGACGAAGCCTGTGAGGAATACAAGAAAAGTAGGAAGGAACCTAAGCAAGGAGTCAGGAGGGCTAAAAGGGGACACAAAAAGTCATTGGCAAACAGGATTAAGGAGAATCCCAAGGCTTTTTACAAATATATAAAGAGGGTAGCCGGGGAAAGGGTTGGCCCACTTAAGGACAGGGGAGGGAATCTCTGCGTGGAGCCTGAGGAAATGGGTGAGGTACTAGATGAGTACTCTGCATATCATAATGAATCTTTATTGTCACAAGTAGGCTTACATTAACACTGCTACGAAGTTACTGTGAAAATCCCCTGGACGCCACATTCCGGCGCCTGTTCGTGTACACAGAGGGAGAATTCAGAATGTCCAATTCACCTAACAGCACGTCTTTCAGGAAACCGGAGCACCCGGAGGAAACCCACGCAGACACGGGGAGAACGTGCAGACTCCACACAGACAGTGACCCAAGCCGGGAATTGAACCTGGGACCCTGGCACTGTGAAGCAACAGTGCTAACCACTGTGCTACCCAGCCGCTGCATCAGTATTCACCAAAGAGAAGGACTTAGTGGATGATGAGCCTGGGGAAGGATGTGTAGATAATCTGGGTCACATTGAGATCAAAAAGGTGTTGGGTGCATAGGCCCTGCTTTTGCCAACATCGCCAAATGTTTGCTTTAAATATTTTGTTTTAAATATTGTGGCTTTTGAACAAATACAATTTATTTGTCTGTGCGTGTGTATATAAGTGTGAGTGTGTGTCTGTGTGTCAATATGTGTGTGTCTATCTGCGTGACAACACAGGTGGAGAAGGTAGTTAAGAAGGCATACGGCATGCTTGCCTTCATCGGCCGGGGCATTGAGTATAAAAATTGGCAAGTCATGTTGCAGTTGTATAGAACCTTAGTTACTGCTGTCTCACGTGCCAGGGACCCGGGTTAACACTGCTGCCTCACAGTGCCAGGGACCCGGGTTAACACTGCTGTCTCACGTGCCAGTGACCCGGGTTAACACTGCTGCCTCACAGTGCCAGGGACCCGGGTTAACACTGCTGCCTCACAGTGCCAGGGACCCGGGTTAACACTGCTGTCTCACGTGCCAGGGACCCGGGTTAACACTGCTGCCTCACAGTGCCAGGGACCCGGGTTAACACTGCTGCCTCACAGTGCCAGAGACCCGGGTTAACACTGCTGTCTCACAGTGCCAGGGATCCGGGTTAGCACTGCTGCTTCACAGCGCCAAGGACCCGGGTTAGCACTGTGGTCTCACATGGCTTTGCCTTGACCAATCAGAGTTGGCTTGCCTGGTTTGAAATTGAATACAAGCTTGGCAGTTAACTGTTCCCTGGTGCACTCTCCAATGCAACACCTCCAACAAGCAGAGTCCACTAGCCAACCAATCAGTACTCTCTTCTCATGCAGTATAACTTGTTGTTCCCTTTACTATTGGTATTCTTGTGAACTGTCCTGGTGAGTCCAAGACGGAAAGCTTCAGCAGCATGGCCATAGCGAGTGGTTTGGATCTGGAATAGGCTGCCTGGGAGTGTGGTGGGGGCAGATTCAATTGAGGCTTTCAAAAGAGAACTGGATAATTTTCTAAAGAGTATTTACAGAGGCTATGGGGAAAAGGCAGGGGGGTAGCACAAGGTGAAGTGCTCCAGCAGAGAGCCAGTATGGAAGCAGAGAGCAGAATGGCCTTCTTCTGTGCTGTATCCATTCGATGATTCAATAAATGGCTTCAGGAACACACAGAAGTTTCATTCAAACTTGCCAAAATAGTTTTATTTTCTAAAAAAAATGTAGTTGGTACAATTAGCCTTCAACAGGTTGAACTAAAGACTGAGATTACAACACACAAGCTTAGTCACAAAGAATTGCGTCAAATTTACCGCAGAAAAATAGACCATTCTGCCCAACTGCTTTGTACTGGTGTTTATGCTCCACATGAGCTTCCTCCCACCTTACATTATCTCACCCGATCAACATACGCTTCTATCGTGAGGACCCGGCCCCGGGTCACTGTCTGTGTGGAGTTTGCACATTCTTCTCTTTTCGGTGTATGATGTGCAGGGTGGGTGGATTGGCCACGCTAAATTGCCCCTTAATTGGAAAAAAGGAATTGGGACTCTAAATTTATTTCAAAAATACACATTCTTCTGCCATTTCTCCCTCATATTTCTGCCTGCTTTCCCCTTCAACTAAGTACATTTATTCACCTCAAGTTCCACATTCTATTCTCACCTGCTCTCTGGGTAAAGAGGTTTCTCCTGAATTCCCTACTTGTAGAACATACATGCAGAGCAGAAGGAGGCCATTCGGCCTATCGAGTCTGCACCGACCCACTTAAGCCCTCACTTCCACCCTGTCCCCATAACCCAATAACCCCTCCGAACTGTTTTTGGACACTAAGGGGCAATTTATCATGGCCAATCCACCTAATCTGCACGTCTTTGGACTGTGGGAGGAAACCGGAGCACCCGGAGGAAACCCACGCAGTCACGGGGAGAATGTGCAGACTCCGCACAGACAGTGACCCAAGCCGGGAATCAAACCTGGGACCCTGGCGCTGTGAAGCCACAGTGCTAACCACTGTGATACCATGCTGCCCACAAAAAATAAATTCCATTTATTATTGCCTAACCATTTAGAGCCACTCTCCCACAAGAGGAAACATGTTTACTCAATCAAAGTCCTTGGTAATCTTAAAGACTTCTATCAAGTGCCCAAGTGGTTAGCACTGTTGTTTCACAGCTCCAGGGTCCCAGGTTCGATTCCCGCTTGGGTACTGTCTGGGTGGAGTTTGCATGTTCTCCCCATGTCTGCGTGGGTTTCCTCCGGGTGCTCCGGTTTCCTCCCACAAGTCCCGAAAGACGTGCTGTTCGGTAATTTGGACATTCTGAATTCTCCCTCTGTGTACACGAACAGGTGCCGGAATGTGGCGACCAGGGGCTTTTCACAGTAACTTCATTGCAGTGTTAATGTAAGCCTACTTGTGACAATAATAAAGATTATTATTATTAGTTCTCCACTCAGCCTTCTCGTTTCTAGAAGAGGCACACATATTCGTGACTTGGAAATATATCCCCGTTCCTTCACTGTGGCTGAGTCAAAACCCTGGAACTCCCTCCCGAACAGCACAGTGGGTGTACCTACACCTCAGGGACTGCAGCGGTTCAAGAAGGCAGCTCACCACCACCTTCTCGGAGGCAATTAGTGCTGGCCTAGCCAGCAATGCCCACATCCCATAAATAAATAAAGAAAAGGAAAGAGCTCCAGAGGATCAACCATTCTTAACAGTTAAACCTTTTCAGTTGTGGTATCGTCCATGTAAATCTGTTCTGCACCTTCTCCAGCGACTTAACGCTCCACTGTCAACCCGCTGTCACTGATTGTCCTTTGTGAAGTTTACCATGATCCCCCTGTCCCCCTGCCCCGTGTATTCTGGAACTGAGGCACACCCGCCAATAAAAACCCCAGTTTTGACACGCGGTCTGTGTTGAGGCAGCTGTGAGTGGAGCCTCACATATCCTCCATTCTCTACACAGAAGGAAGAGGATGGTCAGCCAGGATTCCAGCAACTGACCTCCTTGCAGAGGGCCCCCGCTGGACATGTGCCTGTCAGGGGAGCGGAGGTCTTGGCCCAGTGGTCAGTCACAGTCCAATCCACTCGCAGGGTGGGCAGAAGCAAAGAACTGAGACCGATTACACAAACTGACAGATTTATTTCAGAAAATAACATTTTGGGGTTCATTATGTGAACAATTTGAGACATGACATGTGGTGAACTTTGCAGACTCAGGAAGAACGGGTGGCCGTGGATCTGTGCTTTCCAAGGCTCCTCGCCATCGGGGTTTAACCTCACCTCATGCCTGGGTCTGTGGTAGGCTCATTGCTAGAGGTTAGTCAACAAGCCCATCAGAGGAATGAGAGATGATCTTATTGAAGCGTATGCGGTTGTGACGGGGCTTGACACAGTGGATGCTGAGAGAATAATTCCAACTCACGGGGAAGTATAGAACTAGGGGGAAGAGTTTGAAGATAAGGGTTCTGCCATTTAAGTTGGAGATGAGGAGGAATTTCTTCTCTCGGGGGGGGGAGGGGGGGTCATTAATCTTTGGAATTCTCTTTCCCAGCGAGCACTGGGGGCTGGATCATTGAATATATTCAAAGATGAGTGAGGCAGGTTTCTGATTAACAGGGGGATGGGGTTCATGGAGGATGGCAGGCAAGTGGAGTGAAAGCCACAATCCGATCAGCCATCATCTTATTGAATGGTGGAGCAGGTTCAAGGGGCCGAATGGCCTCCTCCTGCTCCTATTTCTTCTGATCTCCTGATCATTATCTTTGTATCGTGTCACACCAGTATGGTAGAATGTGAATTAAATGGACCTTGGTCAATTCTCATTAACAGTTCCTGCAGTAGCATACACTCGCAAGGACACTTACCACAATCCGTGCACATGTGATGTCCGTAGACACACAATCCTCCATGCACAATATTATCAGGGGAGTGTTTGGGGGAGAGGGTTGAGAGAGCGGCTGGGGGTTTACAGAGGCTGTGAACTAAGTTGGAATGAAGTTCACTGGGGAGCCCTGATGCAGGCCCTGAGCAGAGAGCTGAGTTAAGACCTGCGCTGGCCCCAGTTTGGCGAAGGGCTGCGCCCGGGCTGGGACCCCATGTACCTGACTCCGATTCTGTCGCTGCCCCCTTGCAGCGAGCTGTCCGAGTAGAAAGGTCTCTGGTTGAGGCTTCGCTGGGCCTGCACCAGGCCCTTCAACTGATGGTAGATCCTCTGATCGGGAACAGCCATGCTGTTTGTGTCAAATCCCAGAGCTCTCGTTACAAACTCACGGAAATCCACCAACTGCAAAAACAAACATTGACATCAGACTTGGCCGAGGGTGAGCAGGCGTCATTACTGTTTCAAATTCCTTCTCAGATGTGAGCATCGGCAGATAGGCTGGCGACAAATACGACAACGTGGTGATTTTTAAAAATTCGTTCATGGGATGTGAGCCAACATTTCTTGTCCATCCCTAATTACCCCGTATGGCTATCCGTAATTGCGGCTTGCTTTGCAGTTTAAGAGGGTATTTAATTTTTTTTTTTAATTTAGAGTACCCAATTCATTTTTCTCCAATTAAGGGGCAATTTATCGAGGCCAATCCACCTACCCTGCACATCTTTGGGTTGTGAGGGCGAAACCCACTCAGACACGGGGAGAATGTGCAAACTCCACACGGACAGTGACCCAGGGCCGGGATTCGAACCTGGGACCTCGGCGCCGTGAGACAGCAGTGCTAACCACTGCGCCACCCTGCTGCCCTCAGAGGGCATTCAAGAGGCATTGCTGTGGGTCTGGAATCACATGTAGGCCAGACCGGGTAAGGACGGCAGATTTCCTTACCCTAAAGGGCAGCAGTGAACCAGGTGGGTTTCTACGACAATCGACAATGGTTTCATGCTCATCGTTAGACTTTCAAAGATAGGGGTCCCCATTTAGGACAGAGGTGAGGAGGAATGTCTTCTCTCAGAGGGTTATGAGCCGGTGGAACGGCGGAGACTGCTTCATTTAACATATTCACGGCTGAGTTAGATAGATTTTTGATCGGCAAGGGAGGCAAGGGTTATGTGGAGGGCGTGGGTAGGTGGGGTGCGGTCGGGGCAGGCAGGAAAATGGAGTTAAGGCACGGTGAGCCAAATGAGTTAATTCTACCACTATTCCTAATGTTCGTATTTTCGTCCCCAGGGGCTGGTTTAGCACAGTGGGCTAAACAGCTGGCTTGTAATGCAGAACAAGGCCAGCAGCGCGGGTTCAATTCCCGTACCGGCCTCCCTGAACAGGTGCCGGAATGTGGCGACTAGGGGCTTTTCACAGTAACTTCATTGAAGCCTACTTGTGACAATAAGCGATTACTACTATTACTAAAGGACGTTAATTGTCCATGCGTTAGTTGACTGGAGTATGACTGTGAACACAGTGCGAGGAGTTTGGTGAATGAAAGAATCTGAATCCTTTTCTGAAAATCTAACTTTGTTTCTGTTTCACGTTTAACATCCAACTGATAATTATTGTTTAAATTCAGAATTTCACCCAAGCTTTAGCAGGATGCAGGTTCTGCACCACAGAGCAGCCAAGGTTATTTCATTCAGGAACCATTTTTCTGACCTGGGGTCTCAGCTAACTCTCGTTTCCAAGCCCGTGGCTGCAGTCCTCTCAGTTCACCCGGCACTGCGATTTTAAACAGAGTGCTGGGAGTTGGATGAATGAGGGAGTTAGGTGGGGGGGGGGGGGGGGGGGGGGGGGGGGGGGTGGCTGGGAGTTGGGTGAATGAGGGAGTTAGGTGGGGGGGGGGGCTGGGAATTGGGTGAATGAGGGAGTTAGGTGGGGGGGGGCTGGGAGTTGGGTGAATGAGGGAGTTAGGTGGGGGGGGAGAAGGCTGGGAGTTGGGTGAATGTGGGAGTTAGGTGGGGAGAGAAGGCTGGGAGTTGGGTGAATGTGGGAGTTAGGTGGGGGGGAGAAGGCTGGGAGTCGGTGCAGAGGCGATAGGCCACATGACTGCCTTCGACACTGTGCCCTATTGTGTATTTTCTTTTCTTCTCATGTACTTAATGATCTGTTGAGCTACTCGCAGAAAAATACTTTTAACTGTACCTCGGTACACGTGACAATAAACAAAATCCAAATCCTGTTGATGGGGTCTATGAATTATCCAACAGGTTTGAGGTTCTTTCAGTTGGTTAGGGTGAGAGTGGTGGCTGCAGGGTGGATGGGTTTTCTGGGCATGGTGGTACAGGATGCCATTCAAATGGGGGCAGCAAAATGTATTGTTGTGGTAGTGGGGTAAGTATAGTGAGGGAGAGTGATGCTGTTTTTTGTCGCAAAGAGCGAGACTCCAGATGGCTCTGTTGCCTGCCCAGTGCCAGGGTTAGGGACATCTGCTCAGGGCTGGAGAGGAACCTGCAATGGGTGGGGGAAGGATCCAGACACCATGGTCTATGTAGCTACAGACTGCATGGGCAAGACAAAGAAAGAGGTTCTGCATAGTCACTATGAGGAGCCAGACATCAAATTAAGAAGCAGGAACTCAAAGGATTATTACCTGAACCACATGCAAATTGGCAGAGAGCAAATAAGATCAGAGAGATGAAGGCGTGGCTCAAAGATTGGTGTGGGAGAATTGGTTCCGGTTTGAGGGGCACTGGCAATAGTACTGGGAAAAGTGGGATCTGTACCGTTGGGGATAGTCTACTCCTGAACCATGCTGGGGCCAGTGTTCTAGTGCGTCACATAACTAGGAAATCAGAGAGGGTTTTAAACTGAATAGTGGGGGCAAGGCATCGAATTTGAGAAGATGTGGCAAATCAAAGAGCAGAAACAAGCCAAGAGAGAAAGGTATTAATATGGGAAATGATAAACAGACCGTGACAGGAAGGGACAGAAAGGACAAATCCAAGAGTAAATCAGCAGATGGGGCGAGAGGTTAGATTGGGGCCCAAATAGAGAAGTGTACATGGTATTTCGGGAGGACAAAAATCTAGGAAAAGGTAAAAGGATAGCGCTGTTAATTAAAGGTGACATTAGCACAACAGAAAGGGATAACCTAAGTCCAGGAAACCAAATGTAGAAGAGGTCTGGATAGAATTGACAAATGGTAAAATCAAGAAGGCACTTGTGGGAGCGGTGTACAGGCCTCCTAACAGTAACCACATGGTAGGATGGAGTATGAAGGAAGAGATAATGAGAGCTTGTATGGTGATAATTTGGCGGATTTTAATCTACATATAGACTTTAAAAATTAGACGTGCAAAAGTAGCCCTGGACAAGGAGTTCACAGAATGTTTTTGAGGTAGTTTCTTAGAACACCGCCTTCTGGAGTCGGCCAGAGAGCAGGCTATACAAGACCTGGGAGTGCAACAAAATAGGATCAGTGACCTCATAATGAAGGCAACCGAGGATGGACAGCAGGTCAAAAGATTAGACAGAATATAAAAAACAGCAAAGAATGACTAAAAGATCAATGAGGAGGGGAAAAATAGAGTACGAGAGAAAGCGAGCTCGAAATATAAAAATGGATGATAAGAGTTTTTATTTAAAAAATTAAAAGAAAAGAGTGAATAAAGTGGTCATGTAGAAAGTGAGTCTGACGAAATAATAGTGGAAAATCAGGAGATGGCAGATGAATTGAACGGATATTTTGCATCAGTCTTCACCATAGACGATTCAAGTAACATCCCAGTGTAGCCATCTGGGATGGCCACGCCCCGATTACAAAATGGACACTTGCAAAGAATGCAGGGAAAATTGGACAAGACCAAAAAAGCAAGCAGGTGCAAGGTCTGTCTGTTGATTAGAGCTGTAGCACTCAGACAGGACCGGTGCTGCAGAACCACCTACATACGAATGAGCCATCCCCGGGAACAAAAGGCAACATTTAGGGAAACAATGCTAAGCCAGACATCCCGGCGCCAGAGGAGACTAAAACAAAGCAGACCAACGGCCACCTAGGACACGCCCAGCAATCAGGGAACCCACCCCTCTACTGGAGGAAAATCGATAAGGACGATTGGGAAAAGGCCCAATTAATTGGGACCAAGTGCAAGGCCCGCCCAAAAGCACGCCAAGCCCTTTTGGGGTATAAAAAGGACTCCCCAAGAGAGGATCGCACTCTTGGCCTTGGCTCTCAGCGAGGAGAGACCTGCCAAAGCTGCACCAGACCAAGTAAGTTCCAAGTCAATGCACGCTACGAGATAGACGCTCCTAGTTGCTATCCCGTAAACAGTTCAACCCAGCAGCCTCAGAACCGAGCAACGGCCATTGGTCCTCTGACTGAGTGGGCGCCCGAAGCTAAGTATAGGCTTTAGTAATAGTGATAGTTTAGGTTGAGGAGTTTTATGCATGAGTAGATTTGACTGTGTGTAAATAAATGAGCATTGCTTTTGAACTTACTAACTGGTGTATCGAGTCATTGATCAGTATTCGGTTTTGAACCTTGTGGCGGTGTCGAAAGATACCTGGCGGCTCTTGAACAAACGTAATTAAACAGAGCCAAATTAAGAGCCAACAGCAAGTTAGCAACACCAGAATATCTGTAAATGAGGAAATGAAAGGGATGGAGGGATTCACCATTCCCAGAGAAGTGGTACTGAGCAAATTGTTGGAGATATGGGCTGGCAAGTCCCCGGGTCAAGATGGTCTTCATCTTAGGGTCTTGAAAAAAGTGAGTAATGAGATTGTTGATGAGCTGGTTTTAATTTTTGAAAATTCCCTAGATTCAGGAAATGTTCCATTTGATTTAAAGATGTAGGGGGCGATTCTCCGAGATGGAGGCCAAGTGTTCGCGCCGTCGTGAACGCCGTCGCGTTTCACGACGGCGCGAACAGGGCCCAGGCACAACTTATTCTGGCCCCCACAGGTGCTGGAGCGGTTCATGCCGTCCAGCGTCCTTACACAGCGCCAAATGGGCGCGCGCCAACCCGCGCATGCGCAGTTGGGCCGCGCCATCCTGTGCATGCGCGGGGAATGTCTTACGCACGCCGGCCTCTCACCAACATGGCGCTGGTGTTCTGGGGCCGCACGCGGAAGGAGGTAGGCCCGGAGTGGGAGAGGCCGGCCCGCCGATTGGTGGGCCCCGATCGCGGGCCAGACCCCATTGGAGGCCACCCCGGTGAAGGAGCCCCCCTCCCTCCCTCACAGGCCGCCCCCCCAGCATTCCCGCAGAGTTCCCGCCGGCAGCGACCAGGGGTGGATGGCGCCGGCGGGAACCTGTCATGCCGTAGCGGCCGCTCGGCCCATCCGGGCCAGAGAATCGCCGCTCGCCGGTTCTCCGAGCGGCCCGGTGCGAATCGCGCGCCGCTGGTTTCCGGGGGTGTGGGAGAATCGCGTGCGGGGATCAGGGCGGCGTGGCACGATTCACGCGGCACCCCGGCGATTCTCCCACCCGGCATGGGGGGAGAATAGCGCCCGTAACTCCTTTATTCAAAAAGGGAGGGAGACAGAAAGCAGGAAGATATAGGACAGTTAGTCTATCATAGTTAGAGTTAGATTTATTGTCACGTGTACTGAGGTATAGTGAAAAGTATTGTCCAGTCAGATCGCTCCATACATGAAAAACAGGATATATGATAAATATACATACATCTGTCACAGGGAAAATGTTAGAAGCTATTATTTCAAAAGATATAGCAGGCACTTCGGTAACTTCAAGGCAAATAGGCAGAGTCAACATGGTTTTGTGAAAGGGAAATCAGGTCGAACCAAATTGGGGTTCTTTGTCGAAGTAACATGCGCTGTGGATAAAGGGGAACCGGTGGATGTGCTGTACTTAGATTTCTAGAAGGCATTTGAAAAGGGGCCACATTATTGCAGAAAATATCAGCATCAATCATTTTTACTCATGTCATAAGTAGGTTTACATTAACACTGCAATGACTCGGCAAATGTGGAGAAGGTACGGAGCTGGGTCAGAGGGGTGACTCCCAATGGGTCAGAATTGAGGAGAGTTTGTGTAGGGGGTGGGGATTGAAGGTGCTAGCGACAGCGCCGCTCCCAACGGCCCCGGGGAGATACTCAGGGAGTCCGGCAGTTTCAACAGCACTTTGGGTCGGGGGCAGGGTCAAGGGAAATGCCGATTCGGTGGAACCATAGATTTGAGCCAGGGAGGTGGGATGGAAATTTTCGGAGATGGGAGGAGAAAGGAACTAAGACACTAAAAGATTTATTTCTTGGGGTCGTTTTGGGGGTTTGAAGGAGCTGGGAGCGAAATATGGACTGGAGGAGGGGGAAATATTTAGATACAGGCAGGTTCGAGACTTTGCCAGGAAGGAGATACAGAGCTTCCCAGTGGAGCCGGCTTCCACATTGCTGGAGGAGGGGCTGACGACAGGGGGACTGGAGAAGATGATAGCATCAGCGGTTTACGGGGCTATTTTGGAGGAGGAGAAGGCGCCGCCAGAAGGGATCAAGGCAAAGTGGGAGGAAGAGTTGGGCGAGGATATGGAGGAGGGGTTCAGGTGTGAGGTGCTCCGGAGAGTGAACGCCTCCACCTCGTGTGCGAGGTTGGGGCTGATACAGCTGAAGGTTGTGTATAGAGCAAGGGCGAGGATGAGCCGGCTCTTTGAGGGGGTAGAAGATGTGTGTGAACGTTGCAGAGGGGGCCTTGCTAATCACGTTCCTATGTTTTGGTCCTGTCCAAAGCTGGAGGATTACTGGAAGGTGGTGTTTAGGGTAATCTCTAAAGTTGTCACGTGAAACTGGACCCGGGCCCTCGGGAGGCCATATTCGGGGTGTCGGACCAGCCGGGGTTGGAAACGGGCGCGGAGGCAGATATCATAGCCTTCGCCTCGTTGATCGCCCGAAGGCGGATCCTGTTAGGGTGGATATGGTATATGTTGTGTTGCCCTATTATGTATTTTCTTTTATTCCCTTTTCTTCTCATGTACTTAATGATCTGTTGAGCTGCTCGCAGAAAAATACTTTTCACTGTACCTCGGTACACGTGACAATAAACAAATCCAATCCAATCCAATCAACCTCTCCACCCTGTGCCCTGGCGTGGCGGGGGGACCTGCTGGAATTCTTGACTCTTGAAAAGGTCAAATTTGAACTGAGGGGAAGGATGGAGGGATTCTACAATTCATGGGCGTTATTCATTATGCACTTTCGAGAATTGGATCACATCGAACATCAGTAGGGGGGGGGTTGGGAGTGTTGGGGGGAGGGGGGGCTGTGTGTGTTAATGGCGACTATGGGTGATTCCTGATTCCTCTTTGTCATTTGTTTGTGTTAACATGCAGGCAAATGTTTGGGGTTTGGTGGGAGGATGGGATCGTTGTTATCGATATGGGGATTGACATTACATTCGTTACTGATTATTGTTTATTGTTGGGTGTAAATTTGGGAGAAAATGTGAAAAAGGAGGAGAATAAAAAAAAAAATTTTTAAACGCTGCAATGACGTTACTGTGAAAAACCCCTAGTCGCTACATTCCGGCGCCTGTTCGGGTACACGGAGTGTCCAGTTCACCTAACAGCACGTCTTTCGGGACTTGTGGGAGGAAACCGGATCGCCCGGAGGAAACCCATGTAGACACGGGGAGAATGTGCAGACAGACAGTGACCCAAACCGGGAATCGAATCCGGGTCCTGGAGCTGTGAAGCAACAGTGCTAACCACTGTGCCGACATGCCGCCCACTGTGCTACCGTGCCATCCAATAGGGAAGCAGTACTCAACAAACTATTGGGATTGAGGGCAGACAAGTCCCCAGGGCCTGATGGCCTATATTTTAGGGTATTCAAGGAAGTGGCAGTGGAGATAGTGGATCCATTGGTTATAATATTCCAAAATTCCCTGGACACGGGAAAGGTTCCTGTGGATTGGAAAAATGCGAAAGTAACGTCCTTATTCAAACAGGGAGGGAGGCAGAATATAGGAAATTACAGGCCAGTTAGTTTAACCAGTTAGTTGTTGGGAAATTGTTAGAATCCATTATTAAGGAAGTAAGTTCAGGACATTTGGAAAGTCAAAACGCAATCCATCAGAGTCAGCGTGGTTTATGAAGGGTAAATCATGTTTTACTAATTGTCAAGAGTTCTTTGAAGATGTAACAAGCAAAGTGGATAATGGGCATGCTGTAGATGTAGTATATCTGGGCTTCCGGCAGGCGTTTGATAAGGCGCCGCACAGAAGGTTAATTCACAAGGTGTGATCACATGGGATTCGGGGTAATTTATTATCTTGGATAGAAGACTGGCTGACGGCCAGGAGACGGAGAGTCGGGGGAAATGGGTCTTTTTCTGGATGGCAAGATGTAACGAGTGGGGTGCCACAGGGTTTGGTCCTTGGGCCTCAGCTATTTACAATCTAGATTAACGACTTGGACACAGGGATAGAAGGTTCTATAGCCAAATTCACAGATGACACAAAAATAGGTGGGACAGTAAGTTGCAATGAAGAAAAAAATAACCTTACAAATATCTTAAAGGTAGGTTAGGAGAGTGGGTCAAAATGTGGCAGATGGAGTTTAACGTGGATAAGTGTGAGGTCATGCATTTTGGTCAGAAAAATGGAAAGGCAACTTATTATCTCAATGGGGAGAGACTTTGGGGAGCTCCGATGCAGAGGGCTCTGGGTGTCAGTGTGCATGAGTCACAGGAAACGAGCATGCAGGTGCAGCAGGTAATGAAGAAAGCGGCATTTATAGCTAAAGGAATTGAGTATGAAGGTAAGTGTTGTAACTGTACAAGGCATTGGTGAGACCGCACCGGGAGTATTGCGCACAGTTTCAGTCTCCTTATTTGAGGAGGGATGTTGTGGCATTGGAGGCAGTTCAGAGGAGGTTCACGAGGTTGATTCCAGAGGTGAGGGGTTTGTCGTATGAGGAGAGATTGAACAGTTTAGGCCGATACTCTCCCGAGTTTAGAAGAATGAGGGGGAATCAAATTAAGGTATTAAAATGATAAAAGCTATGGATAAAGGAGATGTGGAGCGGATGCTTCCTCTTGTGGAACATTCTAGAACGAGCGGTCATTGTCTCAGGATTAAGGGGTAGCAAATTTAAAACCGATTTGAGGAAAAACTACTCCTCCCAAAAGGTTGTGAATGTGTGGAATTCGCTACCCCAGAGAGCGGTGGATGCTGGGACAGTGAGTAAATTTACGGAAGAGTTAGACAGATTTTTAATTGGGAATGGGTTACGGAGAACCCTAGCTCTTATTAGAAAAAACTATTCTGTCTAATTCCACCTTCCAGCTCTTGGTCTGTAGCCCTGTGGGTAACAGC
This sequence comes from Scyliorhinus torazame, assembly GCF_047496885.1. Lineage (NCBI taxonomy): Eukaryota > Metazoa > Chordata > Chondrichthyes > Carcharhiniformes > Scyliorhinidae > Scyliorhinus > Scyliorhinus torazame. The sequence goes on along the minus strand of NC_092708.1, from coordinate 396,550,294 downwards.
GCCTCAAACACAAATCTGGTGTTGTTGATTAATAAGGGGACCAGGGGTTATGGGGAGAAGGCAGGAGAATGGGGATGAGAAAATATCAGCCATGATGGAATGGTGGAGCAGACTCGATGGCCCGAACAGCCTAATTATGCTCTTATATCTTATGGTTTTATGGTCTAAACTATAAATCCATGTTATAGGGGGTAACATTGGCATGGATTGAAAATTGGCTGGCTAACAGAGAACAGAGTTGGCTTCAATAAGTCATTCACTGCCTGACAGGATATAATGAGCGGTGAGCCACAGGGATCACTGCTGGGGCCTCAACTGTTTACAATTTATATAAATAATTTGGATGAAGGGGCTGAAGGTCTGGTTGCCAAGTTTGCTAATGACACAAAGATAAGTAGGAAAGTAAATTGCAAAGAGGACTGAAAGGGGGTTACAAAGAGACACAGATCAGTTAAATGGGTGGGTAAAGGTCTGGCAAATGGAGTATAATGTGGGGAAATGTGAAATTGTCCATTTACAAAGAACAAAGAAAAGTACAGCACAGGAACAGGCCCTTCGGCCCTCCAAGCCCGCGCCGACCATGCTGCCCGACTAAACTACAATCTTCTACACTTCTGGGGTCCGTGTCCCTCTATTCCCATCCTATTCATGTATTTGTCAAGATGCTCCTTCAATGTCACTATCGTCCCTGCTTCCACCACCTCCTCCGGCAGCGAGTCCCAGGCACCCACTACCCTCTGTGTAAAAAACTTGCCTCGTACATCTACTCTAAACCTTGCCCCTCACACCTTAAACACCTTAGTAATTGACCCCTCATCCCTGGGAAAAAGTCTCTGACTACCCACTCTGTCTATGCCCCTCATAATTTTGTAGACCTCTATCAGGTCGCCCCTCAACCTCCGTCATTCCAGTGAGAACAAACCAAGTTTATTCAACCTCTCCTCATAGCTAATGCTCTCCATCCCAGGCAACATCCTGGTGAATCTCTTCTGCACCCTCTCTAAAGCCTTCTGGTAGTGTGGCGACCAGAATTGAACACTATACTCCAAGTGTTGCCTAACTAAGGTTCTATACAGCTGGAAGGTTCTATTTAGCAGGAAGAATAAAAGAGAAGCTTATTGTCTGAATGGTGAGAGATTGCAGAGCTCTGAGATGCAGAGGGATCTGGGTGTCCTAGTGCATGAATCCCAAAAGGCTGGGACACAGGTACAGCAAGCAATCAGGAAAGCTGATAGAATGTTATTGTTTATTGCGAGGGGAATTGATCACAGAAGTATTGAGGTTATGCTTCAGTTACACAGGGTATTGGTGAGACCACACCTGGTGTATTGTGTACAGACTCGGTCTCCTTATTTAAGGAAATATGTAAATGTGTCAGAAGCAGTTCAGAGAGGGTTTACCAGACTAATACCAGGATTGGGTGGGTTGTTTATGAGGAAAGGTCGGACAGACTCCGTTTGTACCTGCTGGAGTTTAGCAGAGTGAGAGGCGACGTGATTGAAACGTACAAGATCCTGAGGGGTATTGATCGGGTGGATGGGGGGGAGGATGTTTCCTCTGGTGGGAGAACCTAGAACCTGGGGTCACTGTATAAAAACAAGGGATCACCCATTTACACGAAGAAGTCTTACAACACCAGGTTAAAGTCCAACAGCTTAGTTTCGAATCACTAGCTTTATGAATCACTTGCTCATTTAAGACGGAGATGAGGGAATGTTTTCTCTCAGAGAGTTGAGAGTCTCTGGAACTCTCTTCTTTGAAAGGCAGTGGACGCAGAATCTTTGACTATGAAGCTGAAGTTACAATCAGATCAGCCATGGCCGGGCAGGGTCGAGGGGCCGAGTGGCCTTCTCCTGTTCCTAATTCGTCTGTTCCTACAATTTTACAGAAAGCCGATAGCTTCATGGTCACTTTTGCGGACGCCAATTTTTAACTTCTCCCCTCAGCAAAATCAAACCCTTTGGTTTGTGGCACAACAGCCACTGGGTCCCTTTTCAAAGTTAAACAGGCCCAATCAGGTGCTTCACTTGAGCATTATCAAACAAAATGTGACTCAGTCACATGAGGAGCTATTAGTAATTCGGCGATGGGATGTGGGCACCGTTGGCAAGGCCAGCATTTGTTGCCCATCACTAATTACCTGGGCACTTTCAGAGGGCATTTCAGAGTCAGCCACATTGCTGTGGGGTCCGGAGTCACGTGTAGGCCAGACCGGGTAAGGACGGCAGATTTCCTTCCCTGAAGGACATTGCTGAACCAGATGGGTTTTTACAAAAATCACTGATAGTATTGTCATGATCTGCAAACATGCAACCAATGAACACTCAGAATAGGACACAACCAATGGGCAGTCAGGACACTCAGAGGTGCCTACAGAAACACGATAAAAGGGATGAGGCCCTCACACCCTGCCTCTTTCCACAGACAGACATCTAGAGAGTTAGACAGGGTTGATCAGCAGCATCACCCCCCAGCACGTGGCTTAGAGCAAGCTGCTACAGTTAGATGGAGTTACTACAGTTAGATTAGCAGAGAGTCGAACTCATTTGAGAACTGTGTTAATAGTTCAATAAACACGTTGAACTCATTTCAGAGGCTGGAGCATCCTTTAGTTAAGACTGCGTCAAGTAGCAGCCTGTGTTGTCCGAAGCAGCAGAACACAAGTATCACGGTCACCATGACTGAGACCAGGTTTGTATTCCAGATTTAAGACTTGAATTGAAATTTCTCCAGCTGCCGTGGTGGGGTTTGAACCCATGTCCCCAGAGCTTTAGCCTGGGCCCAGGGTTTCCTGTCCAGTGACATTTTATCTATGCCACCTTCTTTCCCCCAACCCCACAGGGTGGACAAAGAGGTTGGTTCTGAGGAGAATCTTAAGGGAGACGAGAGGGACAGAGGCAGAGCGATCATGGACCGATTGAAAGAGAAAGGATGATCATTTTAAATTTGAAGCTTTGCCACATCAGGAACGATACAGTCTGAATGTGTGAACGGTGCGGGGACGTGAACCGACGTTTGCAGGGGCTGGCAGGTTGACCTGGAGAGCTCTGCAATAGTCAGCTCTGGGGGTGGGGGGTCATGAAAACAACACAAACTGACCCTCCCAAACCCACCTGTCTCTCCCTCCGTGCTACCTCCTGCAGCGCCCTCTTTGTGGAGCGGAGTTCATTCCCCAGAGCTGCCAGCGTGTTCTGTGTCTGCTCGTCCTTTTCCCAGACCCCGTGTTCTGCCTGGTCCAGCTCTGCCTTCAGGGTCAGCACCTTCTCGGCTGCCTTCTCCTTTATTGCCTCCAGTTTTTCCAGGGATTCGCTCAGCTTCTCGATCGTCCTGCTCTGCCCCCTGGTGGTTTCCTGTGGGAAGATAACCGGTGGAAAGGGTTTATTTGGAATCCGGGGCGGGATTCTCCAATCCCGTGGCAGAGTGTCCACGCCGCCGTGAACGCCATCGCGTTTTACGACGGCGTGAACGGGCCGATCCGACGACTAATTCTGGCCCCTCCAGGGGGCCAGCACGGCCCTGGAGCGGTTCACGGCGCTCCAGCCGCTGATCCTGATGTGAACCGGGCGCCACGGGATCCGCGCATGCGCAGTGGCACCGGCGACAACGCGCACATGTGCAGTGCCTTCCTTCACCACGCTGGCCCCCGACTGGCGCCGCGCCAACCACGCCGGCGCCGATGCCGGTAATTCTCTGCGGGGAATCCGTGCCAGCGTCGTGGCTGCGTGGCCCGTTCGCGGGGATTCTCCGGCCCGGGCTGAGAGAATCCCGCCCCCGGTTGGCCTTCCAAAAGGCACCGTGGATTAATATCCCTCTCTTGCCCAGTGAGCTACTCAACTGCCCATTCTCTTTCCCAGCACCGTCTCCACCATTGTCAGCTGGACAGAGCTGAACAGTATTTGGTGGACCATCTCTGGCTCCTGGTGGGCGATTTTCTCTCCATGTACACCCGTATGTGCGTGCATGTAGGTACACGTGTGTATTTTTTAAAAGTCTTTGATGGAAGGTGGACATCGTTGCCCGGGCCAGCATCTGTTGCCCATCCCGAATTGCCCTTGGACTGAGTGGCTTGCTGGGCCCATTTCAGAGGGCAGTGCAACCTCAGCCACATTGCTGTGGGTCGGGAGTCACATGGAGTCCCCGGCCACCAGGCGGGGAGAGCAGATTTTATTCCACGAGTGCATCAGACGGACTTTTCTGACAATGGATTGCCATCGCTGAGAATAGCTTCAACTCCTGATTCATAATCGAATTCTGAATCGCAACTACCATTGTGGGTTGAAACGCGTGTCCCCAGTGCGTTGGCCTGGGCCTCTGGAGTACTAAATCCACTGACATTACCACCATTCGTCCATTTCACTGAAGCATTATTGCAACTAACACAGCAAGATGCCACACACAACACCGTGGGAACGGTGAGGTCAGCTGCTTTTAGCGATGTTGACTTGTACCAGTGTGGGCACTGGGAATAAAGGATCCACTCGCTCTGCAGGATCCTCTCTCTCTCTGCAGGATCCTCTCTCTCTCTCTCTGCAGGATCCTCTCTCTCTCTCTGCAGGATCCTCTCTCTCTGTAAGATCCTCTCTCTCTCTCTGCAGGATCCTCGCTCTCTCTCTGCAGGATCCTCTCTCTCTCTCTCTCTGCAGGATCCTCTCTCTGCGGGATCCTCTCTCTCTGTAAGATCCTCTCTCTCTCTCTGCAGGATCGTCTCTCTCTCTCTGCGGGATCCTCTCTCTCTCTCTCTGCAGGATCCTCTCTCTCTCTCTGCAGGATCCTCTCTCTCTCTCTGCAGGATCCTCTCTCTCTCTCTCTGCAGGATCCTCTCTCTCTCTGCGAGATCCTCTCTCTCTCTGTCTGGGATCCACTCTCTGTGCAGGATCCACTCTCTCTCTCTCTCTCTGCGGGATCCACTCTCTCTCTCTGCAGGATCCCCTCTCTCGCTGCGGGATCCTCTCTCTCTCTCTCTGCGGGATCCTCTCTCTCTGCTGGATCCACTCTCTCTCTGCAGGATCCTCTCTCTCTCTCTGCGGGATCCTCTCTCTCTGCGGGATCCTTTATCTCTCTGCAGGATCCTTTCTCTCTCTGCGGGATCCACTCTCTCTCTCTGCTGGATCCACACTCTCTCTCTGCAGGATCCTCTCTCTCTGCAGGATCCTCTCTCTCTGCGGGAACCTCTCTCTCTCTCTCTGCGGGATACTCTTTCTCTCTCTGCAGGATCCTCTCTCTCTCTCTCTCTCTGCAGGATCCTCTCTCTCTGCTGGATCCACTCTCTCTCTGCAGGATCCTCTCTCTCTCTCTGCGGGATCCTCTCTCTCTGCGGGATCCTTTATCTCTCTGCAGGATCCTTTCTCTCTCTGCGGGATCCACTCTCTCTCTCTGCTGGATCCACACTCTCTCTCTGCAGGATCCTCTCTCTCTGCAGGATCCTCTCTCTCTGCGGGAACCTCTCTCTCTCTCTCTGCGGGATACTCTTTCTCTCTCTGCAGGATCCTCTCTCTCTCTCTCTCTCTGCAGGATCCTCTCTCTCTGTAGGATCCTCTCTATCTCTCTGCAGGATCCTCTCTCTCTCTGCAAGATACTCTCTCTCTCTCTGCAGGATCCTCGCTCTATCTCTGGAGGATCCTCCCTCTCTCTTTGCAGGATCCTCTCTCTCTCTCTGCGGGATCCTCTCTCTCTCTCTCTCTCTGCGGGATCCTCTCACTCTGCAGGATCCTCTCTCTCTCTCTGCAGTATCCTCTCTCTCTGCGGGATCCTCTCTCTTTCTGCCTCTGCAGGATCCTCTCTCTCTCTATGCAGGATACTCTCTCTCTCTGTGGGATCCTCTCTCTCTATCTGCAGGATCCTCTCTCTCGCTCTGCAGGACCCTCTCTCTCTCTCTTTGCAGGATCCTCTCTCTCTCTGCGGGATCCTCTCTCTCTCTCTGCGAGATCCTCTCTCTCTGCGGGAGCCTCTCTCTCTGCGGGATCATCTCTCTCTCTCTCTCTCTCTGCAGGATACTCTCTCTCTGCGGGATCCTCTCTCTCTCTCTGTCTGAAGGATCCTCTCTCTCTCTCTCTCTGCAGGATCCTCACACTCTCTGCGGGATCCTCTCTCTCTCTCGCTGCAGGATCCTCTCTCTCTCTCCACAGGATCCTCTCTCTCTCTCTCTGCGGGATCCTCTCACTCTGCAGGATCCTCTCTCTCTCTGCAGGATCCTTTCTCTCTCTCTCTCGGCGGGATCCTCTCTCTCTGCGGGAACCTCTCTCTCTGCGGGATCCTCTCTCTCTCTCTGCAGGATCCTCTCTCTCTCTCTCTCTGCGGGATCCTCTCTCTCTCTCTGCAGGATCCTCTCTCTCTCTCTCTCTGCGGGATCCTCTCTCTCTCTCTCTACAGGATCCTCTCTCTCTCTCTCTGCGGGATCCTCTCTCTCTCTGCGGGATCCTCTCTCTCTGCAGAATCCTCTATCTCTCTATGCGGGATCCTCTCTCTCTGCGGGATCCTCTCTCTCTCTCTCTGCAGGATCCTCTCTCTCTCTCTCTCTGCGGGATCCTCTCTCTCTCTCTCTACAGGATCCTCTCTCTCTCTCTCTGCGAGATCCTCTTTCTCTCTCTGCGGGATCCTCTCACTCTGCAGGATCAACTCTCTCTCTGCAGGATCCTCTCTCTCTCTCTCAGCATGATCCTCTCTCTCTGCGGGATCCTCTCTCTCTCTCTCAGCATGATCCTCTCTCTCTCTGCGGGATCCTCTCACTCTCTCTGCGGGATCCTTTCTCTCTCTCTCTCTGCGGGATCCTCTCTCTCTCTCTGCAGGATCCTCTCTCTCTCTCTCTGCAGGATCCTCTCTCTCTCTCTGCGGGATCCTCTCTCTCTCTCTCTGCAGGATCCCCTCTCCCTCTCTGTGGGATCCGCTCTCTCTCTCTGCGGGATCCCCTCTCTCTCTCTGCGCGATCCTCTCTCTCTCTCTCTGCAGGATCCTCTCTCTCTCTCAGTGGGATCCACTCTCTCTCTCTCTGCAGGATCCCCTCTCTCTCTCAGTGGGATCCACTCTCTCTATCTCTGCAGGATCCTCTCTCTCTCTCTGCAGGATCCTCTCTCTCTCTCTGCAGGATCCTCTCTCTCTCTCTGCGGGATCCTCTCTCTCTCTCTCTGCGGGATCCTCCCGCTCTGCAGGATCCTCTCTCTCTCTCTCTCTGCGGGATCCTCTCTCTCTGTGGGATCCTCTCTCTCTCTCTGCGGGATCCTCTCTCACTCTCTGTGGGATCCTCTCTCTCTCTGCGGGATCCTCTCTCTCTCTCTGCGGGATCCTCTCGTCTCTCGGCGGGATCCTCTCTCTCTCTCTGCGGGATCATCTCTCTCTCTGCAGGAACCTCTCTCTCTCTCTGCGAGATCCTCTCTCTCTGCAGGATCCCCTCTCTCTCTGCGGGATCCTCTCTATCTCTCTACAGGATCCTCTCTCTCTCTCTCTCTGCAGGATCCTCTCTCTCTTTGCAGGATCCTCTCTCTCTGCAGGATCCTCTCTCTCTCTCTCTCTGCGAGATCCTCTCTCTCTGCGGGATCCTCTCTCTCTCTGCGGGATCCCCTCTCTCTCAGGGATCCTCTCTCTCTGCAGGATCCTCTCTCTCTCTCTCTCTGCGGGATCCTCTCTCTCTCTCTCTCTGCGAGATCCTCTCTCTCTGCAGGATCCTCTCTCTCTCTCTGCGGGATCCTTTCTCTCTGCGGGATCCTCTCTCTCTCTCTGCGGGATCCTCTCTCTCTCTCTGCGGGATCCTCTCTCTCTCTCTCTGCGGGATCCTCTATCTCTTCGGGATCCTCTTTCTCTGCGGGGTCCTCTCTCTCTCTCTCTGCAGGATCCTCTCTCTCTCTCTGCGGGATCCTCTCACTCTCTGCGGGATCCTCTCTCTCTGCAGGATCCTCTCTCTCTGCGGGATCCTCTCTCTCTCTCTGTGGGATCCTCTCTCTCTCTCTGCGGGATCCCCTCTCTCTCTCTCTCTGCAGGATCCTCTCTCTCTCTCTGCAGGATCCTCTCTCTCTCTCTGCAGGATCCTCTCTCTCCGCGGGATCCTCTCTCTCTCTCTGCGGGATCCTCTCTCTCTCTGCGGGATCCTCTCTCTCTCTCTCTGCGGGATCCTCTCTCTCTGCGGGATCATCTCTCTCTGCAGGATCCTCTCTCTCTCTCTGCAGGATCCTCTCTCTCTCTCTCTGCAGGATCCTCTCTCTCTCTGCGGGATCCTCTCTCTCTCTCTGCGGGATCCTCTCTCTCTGCGGGATCCTCTCTCTCTGCAGGATCCTCTCTCTCTGCGGGATCCTCTCTCTCTCTCTGCGGGATCCTCTATCTCTTCAGGATCCTCTTTCTCTGCGGGATCCTCTCTCTCTCTCTCTGCAGGATCCTCTCTCTCTCTCTGCGGGATCCTCTCACTCTCTGCGGGATCCTCTCTCTCTGCAGGATCCTCTCTCTCTGCGGGATCCTCTCTCTCTCTCTGTGGGATCCTCTCTCTCTCTCTGCGGGATCCTCTCTCTCTCTCTGCGGGATCCTCCCGCTCTGCAGGATCCTCTCTCTCTCTCTCTCTGTGGGATCCTCTCTCTCTCTCTGCGGGATCCTCTCTCACTCTCTGTGGGATCCTCTCTCTCTCTGCGGGATCCTCTCTCTCTCTCTGCGGGATCCTCTCGTCTCTCGGCGGGATCCTCTCTCTCTCTCTGCGGGATCATCTCTCTCTCTGCAGGAACCTCTCTCTCTCTCTGCGAGATCCTCTCTCTCTGCAGGATCCCCTCTCTCTCTGCGGGATCCTCTCTATCTCTCTACAGGATCCTCTCTCTCTCTCTCTCTGCAGGATCCTCTCTCTCTTTGCAGGATCCTCTCTCTCTGCAGGATCCTCTCTCTCTCTCTGCGAGATCCTCTCTCTCTGCGGGATCCTCTCTCTCTCTGCGGGATCCCCTCTCTCTCAGGGATCCTCTCTCTCTGCGGGATCCTCTCTCTCTCTCTCTCTCTCTGCGGGATCCTCTCTCTCTCTCTCTCTGCGAGATCCTCTCTCTCTGCAGGATCCTCTCTCTCTCTCTGCGGGATCCTCTCTCTCTGCGGGATCCTCTCTCTCTCTCTGCGGGATCCTCTCTCTCTCTCTGCGGGATCCTCTCTCTCTCTCTCTGCGGGATCCTCTATCTCTTCGGGATCCTCTTTCTCTGCGGGATCCTCTCTCTCTCTCTCTCTGCAGGATCCTCTCTCTCTCTCTGCGGGATCCTCTCACTCTCTGCGGGATCCTCTCTCTCTGCAGGATCCTCTCTCTCTCTGCGGGATCCTCTCTCTCTCTCTGTGGGATCCTCTCTCTCTCTCTGCGGGATCCCCTCTCTCTCTCTCTGCAGGATCCTCTCTCTCTCTGCAGGATCCTCTCTCTCTCTCTGCGGGATCCTCTCTCTCTGCAGGATTCTCTCTCTCCGCGGGATCCTCTCTCTCTCTCTGCGGGATCCTCTCTCTCTCTGCGGGATCCTCTCTCTCTCTCTCTGCGGGATCCTCTCTCTCTGCGGGATAATCTCTCTCTGCAGGATCCTCTCTCTCTCTCTGCAGGATCCTCTCTCTCTCTCTCTGCAGGATCGTCTCTCTCTCTGCGGGATCCTCTCTCTCTCTCTGCGGGATCCTCTCTCTCTGCGGGATCCTCTCTCTCTGCAGGATCCTCTCTCTCTCTCTGCAGGATCCTCTCTCTCTGCGGGATCCTCTCTCTCTGCGGGATCCTCTCTCTCTGCGGGATCCACTCTCTCTCTCTCTGCAGGATCCTCTCTCTCTCTCTGCAGGATCCTCTCTCTCTCTCTGCGGGATCCCCTCTCTCTCTGCGGGATCCTCTCCCTCTGCAAGATCCTCCCTCTCTCTCTCTGCGGGATCCTCTCTATCTCTCTACAGGATCCTCTCTCTCTCTCTCTCTGCAGGATCCCCTCTCTCTGCGGGATCCTCTCTCTCTCTCTCTGCGGGATACCCTCTCTCTCAGGGATCCTCTCTCTCTGCAGGATCCTCTCTCTCTGCGGGATCCTCTCTCTCTCTCTCTGCGGTATCCTCTCTCTCTGCGGGATCCTCTCTCTCTCTCTGCGGGATCCTCTCTCTCTCTCTGCGGGATCCTCTCTCTCTCTCTCTGCGAGATCCTCTCTCTCTGCGGGATCCTCTCTCTCTCTCTCTGCGGGATCCTCTCTCTCTTCGGGATCCTCTTTCTCAGCGGGATCCTCTCTCTCTCTCTCTGCAGGATCCTCTCTCTCTCTCTCTGCGGGATCCTCTCTCTCTCTCTGCGGGATCCTCTCTCTCTCTCTGCAGGATCCTCTCTCTCTCTCTCTGCAGGATCCTCTCTCTCTGCGGGATCCTCTCTCTCTGCAGGATCCTCTCTCTCTCTCTGCAGGATCCTCTCTCTCTCTCTCTGCAGGATCCTCTCTCTCTCTCTGCGGGATCCTCTCTCTCTCTCTCTGCGGGATCCTCTCTCTCTGCGGGATCCTCTCTCTCTGCAGGATCCTCTCTCTCTCTCTCTGCGGGATCCTCTCTCTCTGCGGGATCCTCTCTCTCTGCGGGATCCTCTCTCTCTGCGGGATCCTCTCTCTCTGCAGGATCCTCTCTCTCTCTCTGCAGGATCCTCTCTCTCTCTCTGCGGGATCCCCTCTCTCTCTCTGCAGGATCCTCTCTCTCTGCGGGATCCTCTCTGCGGGATCCTCTCTCTCTCTGCAGGATCCTCTCTCTCTCTCTCTGCGGGATCCTCTCTCTCTCTCTCTCTGCAGGATCCTCTCTCTCTCTCTCTGCGGGATCCTCTCTCTCTCTCTCTCTGCGGGATCCTCTCTCTCTCTCTCTCTGCAGGATCCTCTTTCTCTCTCTGCGGGATCCTCTCTCTCTGCAGGATCCTCTCTCTCTCTGCAGGATCCTCTCTCTCTCTGCAGGATCCTCTCTCTCTCTCTGCGGGATCCTCTCTCTCTCTGCGAGATCCTCTCTCTCTCGTTCTACTGGATCCTCTCTCTCTCTGCACGATCCTCTCTCTCTCTCTGCAGGATCCTCTCTCTCTCTCTGCGGGATCCTCTCTCTCTCGGCGGGATCCTCTCTCTCTGCAGGATCCTCTCTCTCTCTCTGCGGGATCCTCTCTCTCTCGTTGCGTGATCCTCTCTCTCTCTCTCTGCAGGATCCTCTCTCTCTCTCTGCAGGATCCTCTCTCTCTGCGGGATCCTCTCTCTCTGCAGGATCCTCTCCCTCTCTCTGCTGGATCCTCTCTCTCTGCAGGATCCTCTCTCTCTCTGCAGGATCCTCTCTCTCTGCAGGATCCTCTCTCTCTCTCTGCAGGATCCTCTCTCTCTGCAGGATCCTCTCTCTCTCTCTCTGTGAGATCCTCTCTCTCTGAAGGATCCTCTCTCTCTCTCTCTGCGGGGTCCTCTCTCTCTCTCTCTCTGTGAGATCCTCTCTCTCTGCGGGATCCTCTCTCTCTCTCTGCAGGATCCTCTCTCTCTCTCTGCAGGATCCTCTCTCTCTCACTGCAGGATCCTCTCTCTCTCTCTGTGGGATCCTCTCTATCTCTGCGGGATCCTCTCACTCTGCGGGATCCTCTCTCTCTCTGCAGGATCCTCTCTCTCTCTCTGCAGGATCCTCTCTATCTCTGCGGGATCCTCTCACTCTGCGGGATCCTCTCTCTCTCTGCAGGATCCTCTCTCTCTCTCTGCAGGATCCTCTCTATCTCTGCGGGATCCTCTCACTCTGCGGGATCCTCTCTCTCTCTGCAGGATCCTCTCTCTCTCTCTCTGCTGGATCCTCTCTCTCTGCAGGATCCTCTCTCTCTCTGCAGGATCCTCTCTCTCTGCAGGATCCTCTCTCTCTCTCTGCAGGATCCTCTCTCTCTGCAGGATCCTCTCTCTCTCTCTCTGTGAGATCCTCTCTCTCTGAAGGATCCTCTCTCTCTCTCTCTGCGGGGTCCTCTCTCTCTCTCTGCGGGATCCTCTCTCTCTCTCTGCAGGATCCTCTCTCTCTCTGCAGGATCCTCTCTCTCTCACTGCAGTATCCTCTCTCTCTCTCTGTGGGATCCTCTCTATCTCTGCGGGATCCTCTCACTCTGCGGGATCCTCTCTCTCTCTGCAGGATCCTCTCTCTCTCTCTGCAGGATCCTCTCTATCTCTGCGGGATCCTCTCACTCTGCGGGATCCTCTCTCTCTCTGCAGGATCCTCTCTCTCTCTCTGCAGGATCCTCTCTATCTCTGCGGGATCCTCTCACTCTGCGGGATCCTCTCTCTCTCTGCAGGATCCTCTCTCTCTCTCTCTGCAGGATCCTCTCCCTCTCGGCGTGATCCTCTCTCTCTCTCTCTGCGGGATCCTCTCACTCTGCAGGATCCTCTATCTCTCTCTGCAGGATCCTCTCTCTGTCTCTGCAGGATCCTCTCTCTCTCTCTGCGGGATCCTCTCTCTCTGCAGGATCCTCTCTCTCTCTCTGCGGGATCCTCTCTCTCTGCGGGATCCTCTCTCTCTGCAGGATCCTCTCTCTCTCTCGGCGGGATCCTCTCTCTCTGCGGGATCCTCTCTCTCTGCAGGATCCTCTCTCTCTCTCTGCGGGATCCTCTCTCTCTGCGGGATCCTCTCTCTCTGCAGGATCCTCTCACTCTCTCTGTAGGATCCTCTCACTCTCTCTGCGGGATCCTCTCTCTCTCTCTGTGAGATCCTCTCTCTCTGCAGGATCCTCTCTCTCTCTCTGCAGGATCCTCTCTCTCTCTCTCTCTGCGGGATCCTCACTCTCTGCGGTATCCTCTCTCTCTCTGCGGGATCCTCTCTCTCTGCGGTATCCTCTCTCTCTCTGCGGGATCCTCTCTCTCTCTGCGAGATCCTCTCTCTCTGCAGGATCCTCCCTCTCTGCGGGATCCTCCCTCTCTCTCTGCGTGATCCTCTCTCTCTCTCTCTGCGGGATCCTCTCTCTCTGCGGTATCCTCTCTCTCTCTGCGGGATCCTCCCTCTCTCTCTGCGTGATCCTCTCTCTCTCTCTCTGCGGGATCCTCTCTCTCTGCAGGAGCCTCTCTCTCTGCGGGATCCTCTCTCTCTCACCGCAGGATCCTCTCTCTCTCTGAGATCCTCTCTCTCTGCGGGATCCTCTCTCACTCATTGTACTGGATCCTCTCTCTCTCTCTGTGGGATCCTCTCTCTCTCTCTCTGCAGGATCCTCTCTCTCTCTGCAGGATCCTCTCTATCTCTGCGGGATCCTCTCACTCTGCGGGATCCTCTCTCTCTCTGCAGGATCCTCTCTCTCTCTCTCTGCAGGATCCTCTCCCTCTCGGCGGGATCCTCTCTCTCTCTCTGCGGGATCCCCTCTCTCTCTCTCTGCGGGATCCTCTCTCTCTCTCTGCGGGATCCTCTCTCTCTCTCTCTGCGGGATCCTCTCTCTCTCTCGGTGGGATCCTCTCTCTCTGCAGGCTCCTCTCTCTCTCTCTCTGCGGGATCCTCTCTCTCTCGGCGGGATCCTCTCTCTCTGCGGGATCCTCTCTCTCTCTGCGGGATCCTCTCTCTCTCTCTGCGGAATCCTCTCTCTCTCTCTGCGAGATCCTCTCTCTGCAGGATCCCCTCTCTCTCTGCGGGATCCTCTCTATCTCTCTACAGAATCCTCTCTCTCTCTCTCTGCAGGATCCTCTCTCTCTGCAGGATCCTCTCTCTCTCTCTGCAGGATCCTCTCTCTCTTTCTGCAGGATCCTCTCTCTCTCTCTGCAGGATCCTCTCTCTCTTTCTGCAGGATCCTCTCTCTCTGCGGGATCCTCTCTCTCTCTCTCTCTGCGGAATCCTCTCTCTCTCTCTGCGAGATCCTCTCTCTCTGCGGGATCTTCTCCCTCTGCAATATCCTCCCTCTCTCTCTCTGCGGGATCCTCTCTATCTCTCTACAGGATCCTCTCTCTCTCTCTGCGGGATCCTCTCTCTCTCTCTCTCTGCGGGATCCTCTCTCTCTCTCTGCGGGGTCCTCTCTCTCTCTCTGCAGGATCCTCTCTCTCTCTCTGCGGGATCCTCTCTCTCTCTCTGCAGGATCCTCTCTCCGCGGGATCCTCTCTCTCTCTCTGCAGGATCCTCTCTCTCTCTCTGCGGGATCCTCTCTCTCTCTCTGCAGGATCCTCTCTCTCTGCGGGATCCTCTCTCTCTCTCTCTGCAGGATCCTCTCTCTCTCTCTGCGGGATCCTCTCTCTCTCTCTGCGGGATCCTCTCTCTCTGCGGGATCCTCTCTCTCTCTGCAGGATCCTCGCTCTCTCTCTCTGCGGGATCCTCTCTCTCTCTCTGCGGGATCCTCTCTCTGTGCGGGATCCTCTCTCTCTCTCTCTCTGCGGGATCCTCTCTCTCTCTGCGGGATCCTCTCTCTCTCTGTGGGATCCTCTCTCTCTCTCGGCGGGATCCTCTCTCTCTGCAGGATCCTCTCTCTCTCTCTGCGAGATCCTCTCTCTCTGCAGGGTCCTCTCTCTCTCTCTCTGCGGGATCCTCTCTCTCTCTCTCTGCGGGATCCTCTCTCTCTCACTGCAGGATCCTCTCTCTCTCTCTGTGAGATCCTCTCTCTCTCTCTCTGCGGGATCCTCTCTCTCTCTGCGGGATCCTCTCTCTCTCTGTGGGATCCTCTCTCTCTCTCTCGGCGGGATCCTCTCTCTCTGCAGGATCCTCTCTCTCTCTCTGCAGGATCCTCTCTATCTCTGCGGGATCCTCTCACTCTGCGGGATCCTCTCTCTCTCTGCAGGATCCTCTCTCTCTCTCTGCAGGATCCTCTCTATCTCTGCGGGATCCTCTCACTCTGCGGGATCCTCTCTCTCTCTGCAGGATCCTCTCTCTCTCTCTCTCTGCAGGATCCTCTCCCTCTCGGCGTGATCCTCTCTCTCTCTCTCTGCGGGATCCTCTCACTCTGCAGGATCCTCTATCTCTCTCTGCAGGATCCTCTCTCTGTCTCTGCAGGATCCTCTCTCTCTCTCTGCGGGATCCTCTCTCTCTGCAGGATCCTCTCTCTCTCTCTGCGGGATCCTCTCTCTCTGCGGGATCCTCTCTCTCTGCAGGATCCTCTCTCTCTCTCGGCGGGATCCTCTCTCTCTGCGGGATCCTCTCTCTCTGCAGGATCCTCTCTCTCTCTCTGCGGGATCCTCTCTCTCTGCGGGATCCTCTCTCTCTGCAGGATCCTCTCACTCTCTCTGTAGGATCCTCTCACTCTCTCTGCGGGATCCTCTCTCTCTCTCTGTGAGATCCTCTCTCTCTGCAGGATCCTCTCTCTCTCTCTGCAGGATCCTCTCTCTCTCTCTCTCTGCGGGATCCTCACTCTCTGCGGTATCCTCTCTCTCTCTGCGGGATCCTCTCTCTCTGCGGTATCCTCTCTCTCTCTGCGGGATCCTCTCTCTCTCTGCGAGATCCTCTCTCTCTGCAGGATCCTCCCTCTCTGCGGGATCCTCCCTCTCTCTCTGCGTGATCCTCTCTCTCTCTCTCTGCGGGATCCTCTCTCTCTGCGGTATCCTCTCTCTCTCTGCGGGATCCTCCCTCTCTCTCTGCGTGATCCTCTCTCTCTCTCTCTGCGGGATCCTCTCTCTCTGCAGGAGCCTCTCTCTCTGCGGGATCCTCTCTCTCTCACCGCAGGATCCTCTCTCTCTCTCTGAGATCCTCTCTCTCTGCGGGATCCTCTCTCACTCATTGTACTGGATCCTCTCTCTCTCTCTGTGGGATCCTCTCTCTCTCTCTCTGCAGGATCCTCTCTCTCTCTGCAGGATCCTCTCTATCTCTGCGGGATCCTCTCACTCTGCGGGATCCTCTCTCTCTCTGCAGGATCCTCTCTCTCTCTCTCTGCAGGATCCTCTCCCTCTCGGCGGGATCCTCTCTCTCTCTCTGCGGGATCCCCTCTCTCTCTCTCTGCGGGATCCTCTCTCTCTCTCTGCGGGATCCTCTCTCTCTCTCTCTGCGGGATCCTCTCTCTCTCTCGGTGGGATCCTCTCTCTCTGCAGGCTCCTCTCTCTCTCTCTCTGCGGGATCCTCTCTCTCTCGGCGGGATCCTCTCTCTCTGCGGGATCCTCTCTCTCTCTGCGGGATCCTCTCTCTCTCTCTGCGGAATCCTCTCTCTCTCTCTGCGAGATCCTCTCTCTGCAGGATCCCCTCTCTCTCTGCGGGATCCTCTCTATCTCTCTACAGAATCCTCTCTCTCTCTCTCTGCAGGATCCTCTCTCTCTCTCTCTCTGCGGGATCCTCACTCTCTGCGGTATCCTCTCTCTCTCTGCGGGATCCTCTCTCTCTGCGGTATCCTCTCTCTCTCTGCGGGATCCTCTCTCTCTCTGCGAGATCCTCTCTCTCTGCAGGATCCTCCCTCTCTGCGGGATCCTCCCTCTCTCTCTGCGTGATCCTCTCTCTCTCTCTCTGCGGGATCCTCTCTCTCTGCGGTATCCTCTCTCTCTCTGCGGGATCCTCCCTCTCTCTCTGCGTGATCCTCTCTCTCTCTCTCTGCGGGATCCTCTCTCTCTGCAGGAGCCTCTCTCTCTGCGGGATCCTCTCTCTCTCACCGCAGGATCCTCTCTCTCTCTCTGAGATCCTCTCTCTCTGCGGGATCCTCTCTCACTCATTGTACTGGATCCTCTCTCTCTCTCTGTGGGATCCTCTCTCTCTCTCTCTGCAGGATCCTCTCTCTCTCTGCAGGATCCTCTCTATCTCTGCGGGATCCTCTCACTCTGCGGGATCCTCTCTCTCTCTGCAGGATCCTCTCTCTCTCTCTCTGCAGGATCCTCTCCCTCTCGGCGGGATCCTCTCTCTCTCTCTGCGGGATCCCCTCTCTCTCTCTCTGCGGGATCCTCTCTCTCTCTCTGCGGGATCCTCTCTCTCTCTCTCTGCGGGATCCTCTCTCTCTCTCGGTGGGATCCTCTCTCTCTGCAGGCTCCTCTCTCTCTCTCTCTGCGGGATCCTCTCTCTCTCGGCGGGATCCTCTCTCTCTGCGGGATCCTCTCTCTCTCTGCGGGATCCTCTCTCTCTCTCTGCGGAATCCTCTCTCTCTCTCTGCGAGATCCTCTCTCTGCAGGATCCCCTCTCTCTCTGCGGGATCCTCTCTATCTCTCTACAGAATCCTCTCTCTCTCTCTCTGCAGGATCCTCTCTCTCTGCAGGATCCTCTCTCTCTCTCTGCAGGATCCTCTCTCTCTTTCTGCAGGATCCTCTCTCTCTCTCTGCAGGATCCTCTCTCTCTTTCTGCAGGATCCTCTCTCTCTGCGGGATCCTCTCTCTCTCTCTCTCTGCGGAATCCTCTCTCTCTCTCTGCGAGATCCTCTCTCTCTGCGGGATCTTCTCCCTCTGCAATATCCTCCCTCTCTCTCTCTGCGGGATCCTCTCTATCTCTCTACAGGATCCTCTCTCTCTCTCTGCGGGATCCTCTCTCTCTCTCTCTCTGCGGGATCCTCTCTCTCTCTCTGCGGGGTCCTCTCTCTCTCTCTGCAGGATCCTCTCTCTCTCTCTGCGGGATCCTCTCTCTCTCTCTGCAGGATCCTCTCTCCGCGGGATCCTCTCTCTCTCTCTGCAGGATCCTCTCTCTCTCTCTGCGGGATCCTCTCTCTCTCTCTGCAGGATCCTCTCTCTCTGCGGGATCCTCTCTCTCTCTCTCTGCAGGATCCTCTCTCTCTCTCTGCGGGATCCTCTCTCTCTCTCTGCGGGATCCTCTCTCTCTGCGGGATCCTCTCTCTCTCTGCAGGATCCTCGCTCTCTCTCTCTGCGGGATCCTCTCTCTCTCTCTGCGGGATCCTCTCTCTGTGCGGGATCCTCTCTCTCTCTCTCTCTGCGGGATCCTCTCTCTCTCTGCGGGATCCTCTCTCTCTCTGTGGGATCCTCTCTCTCTCTCGGCGGGATCCTCTCTCTCTGCAGGATCCTCTCTCTCTCTCTGCGAGATCCTCTCTCTCTGCAGGGTCCTCTCTCTCTCTCTCTGCGGGATCCTCTCTCTCTCTCTCTGCGGGATCCTCTCTCTCTCACTGCAGGATCCTCTCTCTCTCTCTGTGAGATCCTCTCTCTCTCTCTCTGCGGGATCCTCTCTCTCTCTGCGGGATCCTCTCTCTCTCTGTGGGATCCTCTCTCTCTCTCTCGGCGGGATCCTCTCTCTCTGCAGGATCCTCTCTCTCTCTCTGCAGGATCCTCTCTATCTCTGCGGGATCCTCTCACTCTGCGGGATCCTCTCTCTCTCTGCAGGATCCTCTCTCTCTCTCTGCAGGATCCTCTCTATCTCTGCGGGATCCTCTCACTCTGCGGGATCCTCTCTCTCTCTGCAGGATCCTCTCTCTCTCTCTCTGCAGGATCCTCTCCCTCTCGGCGTGATCCTCTCTCTCTCTCTCTGCGGGATCCTCTCACTCTGCAGGATCCTCTATCTCTCTCTGCAGGATCCTCTCTCTGTCTCTGCAGGATCCTCTCTCTCTCTCTGCGGGATCCTCTCTCTCTGCAGGATCCTCTCTCTCTCTCTGCGGGATCCTCTCTCTCTGCGGGATCCTCTCTCTCTGCAGGATCCTCTCTCTCTCTCGGCGGGATCCTCTCTCTCTGCGGGATCCTCTCTCTCTGCAGGATCCTCTCTCTCTCTCTGCGGGATCCTCTCTCTCTGCGGGATCCTCTCTCTCTGCAGGATCCTCTCACTCTCTCTGTAGGATCCTCTCACTCTCTCTGCGGGATCCTCTCTCTCTCTCTGTGAGATCCTCTCTCTCTGCAGGATCCTCTCTCTCTCTCTGCAGGATCCTCTCTCTCTCTCTCTCTGCGGGATCCTCACTCTCTGCGGTATCCTCTCTCTCTCTGCGGGATCCTCTCTCTCTGCGGTATCCTCTCTCTCTCTGCGGGATCCTCTCTCTCTCTGCGAGATCCTCTCTCTCTGCAGGATCCTCCCTCTCTGCGGGATCCTCCCTCTCTCTCTGCGTGATCCTCTCTCTCTCTCTCTGCGGGATCCTCTCTCTCTGCGGTATCCTCTCTCTCTCTGCGGGATCCTCCCTCTCTCTCTGCGTGATCCTCTCTCTCTCTCTCTGCGGGATCCTCTCTCTCTGCAGGAGCCTCTCTCTCTGCGGGATCCTCTCTCTCTCACCGCAGGATCCTCTCTCTCTCTCTGAGATCCTCTCTCTCTGCGGGATCCTCTCTCACTCATTGTACTGGATCCTCTCTCTCTCTCTGTGGGATCCTCTCTCTCTCTCTCTGCAGGATCCTCTCTCTCTCTGCAGGATCCTCTCTATCTCTGCGGGATCCTCTCACTCTGCGGGATCCTCTCTCTCTCTGCAGGATCCTCTCTCTCTCTCTCTGCAGGATCCTCTCCCTCTCGGCGGGATCCTCTCTCTCTCTCTGCGGGATCCCCTCTCTCTCTCTCTGCGGGATCCTCTCTCTCTCTCTGCGGGATCCTCTCTCTCTCTCTCTGCGGGATCCTCTCTCTCTCTCGGTGGGATCCTCTCTCTCTGCAGGCTCCTCTCTCTCTCTCTCTGCGGGATCCTCTCTCTCTCGGCGGGATCCTCTCTCTCTGCGGGATCCTCTCTCTCTCTGCGGGATCCTCTCTCTCTCTCTGCGGAATCCTCTCTCTCTCTCTGCGAGATCCTCTCTCTGCAGGATCCCCTCTCTCTCTGCGGGATCCTCTCTATCTCTCTACAGAATCCTCTCTCTCTCTCTCTGCAGGATCCTCTCTCTCTGCAGGATCCTCTCTCTCTCTCTGCAGGATCCTCTCTCTCTTTCTGCAGGATCCTCTCTCTCTCTCTGCAGGATCCTCTCTCTCTTTCTGCAGGATCCTCTCTCTCTGCGGGATCCTCTCTCTCTCTCTCTCTGCGGAATCCTCTCTCTCTCTCTGCGAGATCCTCTCTCTCTGCGGGATCTTCTCCCTCTGCAATATCCTCCCTCTCTCTCTCTGCGGGATCCTCTCTATCTCTCTACAGGATCCTCTCTCTCTCTCTGCGGGATCCTCTCTCTCTCTCTCTCTGCGGGATCCTCTCTCTCTCTCTGCGGGGTCCTCTCTCTCTCTCTGCAGGATCCTCTCTCTCTCTCTGCGGGATCCTCTCTCTCTCTCTGCAGGATCCTCTCTCCGCGGGATCCTCTCTCTCTCTCTGCAGGATCCTCTCTCTCTCTCTGCGGGATCCTCTCTCTCTCTCTGCAGGATCCTCTCTCTCTGCGGGATCCTCTCTCTCTCTCTCTGCAGGATCCTCTCTCTCTCTCTGCGGGATCCTCTCTCTCTCTCTGCGGGATCCTCTCTCTCTGCGGGATCCTCTCTCTCTCTGCAGGATCCTCGCTCTCTCTCTCTGCGGGATCCTCTCTCTCTCTCTGCGGGATCCTCTCTCTGTGCGGGATCCTCTCTCTCTCTCTCTCTGCGGGATCCTCTCTCTCTCTGCGGGATCCTCTCTCTCTCTGTGGGATCCTCTCTCTCTCTCGGCGGGATCCTCTCTCTCTGCAGGATCCTCTCTCTCTCTCTGCGAGATCCTCTCTCTCTGCAGGGTCCTCTCTCTCTCTCTCTGCGGGATCCTCTCTCTCTCTCTCTGCGGGATCCTCTCTCTCTCACTGCAGGATCCTCTCTCTCTCTCTGTGAGATCCTCTCTCTCTCTCTCTGCGGGATCCTCTCTCTCTCTGCGGGATCCTCTCTCTCTCTGTGGGATCCTCTCTCTCTCTCTCGGCGGGATCCTCTCTCTCTGCAGGATCCTCTCTCTCTCTCTGCGAGATCCTCTCTCTCTGCAGGGTCCTCTCTCTCTCTCTCTGCGAGATCCTCGCTCTCTCTCTGCGGGATCCTCTCTCTCTCTCTGCGGGATCCTCTCTCTCTGCAGGGTCCTCTCTCTCTCTCTCTGCGGGATCCTCTCTCTCTCTCTCTCTGCGGGATCCTCTCTCTCTCTCTGCGGGATCCTCTCTCTGCGGGGTCCTCTCTCTCTCTCTGCGGGATCCTCTCTCTCTCTCTGCGGGATCCTCTCTCATTCTACTGGATCCTCTCTCTCTCTGTGGGATCCTCTCTCTCTCTCTGCAGGATCCTCTCTATGTCTGCGGGATCCTCTCACTCTGCGGGATCCTCTCTCTCTCTGCAGGATCCTCTCTCTCTGCAGGATCCTCTCTCTTTCTCTGCAGGATCCTCTCTCTCTCTCTGCGGGATCATCTCTCTCTCTCTGCAGGATCCTCTCTCTCTCTCTGCAGGATCCTCTCTCTCTCTCTGCAGGATCCTCGCTCTCTCTCTCTCTGTGAGATCCTCTCTCTCTGTGAGATCCTCTCTCTCTGCGGGATCCTCTCTCTCTCTCTGCAGGATCCTCTCTCTCTCTCTGCGGGATCCTCGCTCTCTCTCTGCGGGATCCTCTCTCTCTCTCTGTGAGATCCTCTCTCTCTGCGGGATCCTCTCTCTCTCATTCTACTGGATCCTCTCTCTCTGCAGGATCCTCTCTCTCTCTCTCTGCGGGATCCTCTCTCTCTGCGGGATCCTCTCTCTCTCTCTCTCTGCAGGATCCTCCCTCTCTCTCTGCGGGATCCTCTCTCTCTCTCTGCGGGATCCTCTCTCTCTGCAGGATCCTCTCTCTCTCTCTCTCTGCGAGATCCTCTCTCTCTCTCTCTCTGCGAGATCCTCTCTCTCTCTCTCTCTGCGGGATCCTCTCTCTCTCATTCTACTGGATCCTCTCTCTCTGCAGGATCCTCTCTCTCTCTCTCTGCGAGATCCTCTCTCTCTGCAGGATCCTCCCTCTCTCTTTGCGGGATCCTCTCTCTCTCTCTGCAGGATCCTCTCTCTCTCTCTGTGAGATCCTCTCTCTCTCTCTGCGGGATCCTCTCTCTCTGCAGGATCCTCTCTCTCTCACTGCAGGATCCTCTCTCTCTCTCTGTGAGATCCTCTCTCTCTGCGGGATCCTCTCTCTCTCATTCTACTGGATCCTCTCTCTCTGTGGGATCCTCTCTCTCTCTCTCTGCAGGATCCTCTCTATCTCTGCGGGATCCTCTCTCTCTGTGAGATCCTCTCTCTCTGCAGGATCCTCTCTCTCTCATTCTACTGGATCCTCTCTCTCTCTCTGTGGGATCCTCTCTCTCTCTCTCTGCAGGATCCTCTCTATCTCTGCGGGATCCTCTCACTCTGCGGGATCCTCTCTCTCTCTGCAGGATCCTCTCTCTCTGCAGGATCCTCTCCCTCTCGGCGGGATCCTCTATCTCTCTCTGCGGGATCCTCTGCCTCTCTCTGCAGGATCCTCTCTCTCTCTGCGGGATCCTCTCTCTCTCTCTCTCTGCAGGATCCCCTCTCTCTCTCTGCAGGATCCTCTATCTCTCTCTGCAGGATCCTCTCTCTCTCTCTGCAGGATCCTCTCTATCTCTGCGGGATCCTCTCTCTCTCTCTCTCTGCAGGATCCCCTCTCTCTCTCTGCAGGATCCTCTCTATCTCTGCGGGATCCTCTCTCTCTCTCTCTCTCTGCAGGATCCTCTATCTCTCTCTGCAGGATCCTCTATCTCTCTCTGCAGAATCCTCTCTCTCTCTCTCTCTGCGGGATCCTCTCTCTCTCTGCGGGATCCTCTCTCTCTCTCTTTGCAGGATCCTCTCTCTCTCTGCAGGATCCTCTCTCTCTCTCTGCAGGATCCTCTCTCTCTCTGCAGGATCCTCTCTCTCTCTCTGCAGGATCCTCTCTCTCTCTGCGGGATCCTCTCTCTCTCTCTTTGCAGGATCCTCTCTCTCTCTGCAGGATCCTCTCTCTCTCGCTGCAGGATCCTCTCTCTCTCTCTGTGAGATCCTCTCTCTCTGTGAGATCCTCTCTCTCTCTGCGGGATCCTCTCTCTCTCTCTGTGAGATCCTCTCTCTCTGCGGGATCCTCTCTCTCTCATTCTACTGGATCCTCTCTCTCTCTCTGCAGGATCCTCTCTCTCTCATTCTACTGGATCCTCTCTCTCTCTCTGCAGGATCCTCTCTCTCTGCGGGATCCTCTCTCTCTCTCTGCGGGATCCTCTCTCTCTCTCTCTGCGGGATCCTCTCTCTCTCTGCAGGATCCTCTCTCTCTCTCTGCAGGATCCTCTCTCTCTCTCTGCGGGATCCTCTCTCATTCTCGGCGGGATCCTCTCTCTCTCTCTGCAGGATCCTCTCTCTCTCTCTGTGAGATCCTCTCTCTCTCTGCGGGATCCTCTCTCTCTCTCTGTGAGATCCTCTCTCTCTGCGGGATCCTCTCTCTCTCATTCTACTGGATCCTCTCTCTCTCTCTGCAGGATCCTCTCTCTCTCATTCTACTGGATCCTCTCTCTCTCTCTGCAGGATCCTCTCTCTCTGCGGGATCCTCTCTCTCTCTCTGCGGGATCCTCTCTCTCTCTCTGCGGGATCCTCTCTCTCTCTGCAGGATCCTCTCTCTCTCTCTGCAGGATCCTCTCTCTCTCTCTGCGGGATCCTCTCTCTCTCTCTGCAGGATCCTCTCTCTCTCTCTGCAGGATCCTCTCTCTCTCTCTGCAGAATCCTCTCTCTCTCTCTGCGGGATCCTCTCTCTCTGCAGGATCCTCTCTCTCTCTCTCGGCGGGATCCTCTCTCTCTCTCTGCAGGATCCTCTCTCTCTCTCTGCAGGATCCTCTCTCTCTCTCTGTGAGATCCTCTCTGTGAGATTCTCTCTCTCTCTCTGCGGGATCCTCTCTCTCTCTGTGAGATCCTCTCTCTCTGCGGGATCCTCTCTCTCTCATCCTACTGGATCCTCTCTCTCTCTCTGCAGGATCCTCTCTCTCTCATTCTACTGGATCCTCTCTCTCTGCGGGATCCTCTCTCTCTCTCTCTCTGCGGGATCCTCTCCCTCTCGGCGTGATCCTCTCTCTCTCTCTCTGCGGGATCCTCTCACTCTGCAGGATCCTCTATCTCTCTCTGCAGGATCCTCTCTCTGTCTCTGCAGGATCCTCTCTCTCTCTCTGCGGGATCCTCTCTCTCTGCAGGATCCTCTCTCTCTCTCTGCGGGATCCTCTCTCTCTGCGGGATCCTCTCTCTCTGCAGGATCCTCTCTCTCTCTCTGCGGGATCCTCCCTCTCTCTCTGCGGGATCCTCTCTCTCTCTCTGCGGGATCCTCTCTCTCTGCAGGATCCTCTCTCTCTCTCTCTCTGCGAGATCCTCTCTCTCTCTCTCTCTGCGAGATCCTCTCTCTCTCTCTCTCTGCGGGATCCTCTCTCTCTCATTCTACTGGATCCTCTCTCTCTGCAGGATCCTCTCTCTCTCTCTCTGCGAGATCCTCTCTCTCTGCAGGATCCTCCCTCTCTCTTTGCGGGATCCTCTCTCTCTCTCTGCAGGATCCTCTCTCTCTCTCTGTGAGATCCTCTCTCTCTCTCTGCGGGATCCTCTCTCTCTGCAGGATCCTCTCTCTCTCACTGCAGGATCCTCTCTCTCTCTCTGTGAGATCCTCTCTCTCTGCGGGATCCTCTCTCTCTCATTCTACTGGATCCTCTCTCTCTGTGGGATCCTCTCTCTCTCTCTCTGCAGGATCCTCTCTATCTCTGCGGGATCCTCTCTCTCTGTGAGATCCTCTCTCTCTGCAGGATCCTCTCTCTCTCATTCTACTGGATCCTCTCTCTCTCTCTGTGGGATCCTCTCTCTCTCTCTCTGCAGGATCCTCTCTATCTCTGCGGGATCCTCTCACTCTGCGGGATCCTCTCTCTCTCTGCAGGATCCTCTCTCTCTGCAGGATCCTCTCCCTCTCGGCGGGATCCTCTATCTCTCTCTGCGGGATCCTCTGCCTCTCTCTGCAGGATCCTCTCTCTCTCTGCGGGATCCTCTCTCTCTCTCTCTCTGCAGGATCCCCTCTCTCTCTCTGCAGGATCCTCTATCTCTCTCTGCAGGATCCTCTCTCTCTCTCTGCAGGATCCTCTCTATCTCTGCGGGATCCTCTCTCTCTCTCTCTCTGCAGGATCCCCTCTCTCTCTCTGCAGGATCCTCTCTATCTCTGCGGGATCCTCTCTCTCTCTCTCTCTCTGCAGGATCCTCTATCTCTCTCTGCAGGATCCTCTATCTCTCTCTGCAGAATCCTCTCTCTCTCTCTCTCTGCGGGATCCTCTCTCTCTCTGCGGGATCCTCTCTCTCTCTCTTTGCAGGATCCTCTCTCTCTCTGCAGGATCCTCTCTCTCTCTCTGCAGGATCCTCTCTCTCTCTGCAGGATCCTCTCTCTCTCTCTGCAGGATCCTCTCTCTCTCTGCGGGATCCTCTCTCTCTCTCTTTGCAGGATCCTCTCTCTCTCTGCAGGATCCTCTCTCTCTCGCTGCAGGATCCTCTCTCTCTCTCTGTGAGATCCTCTCTCTCTGTGAGATCCTCTCTCTCTCTGCGGGATCCTCTCTCTCTCTCTGTGAGATCCTCTCTCTCTGCGGGATCCTCTCTCTCTCATTCTACTGGATCCTCTCTCTCTCTCTGCAGGATCCTCTCTCTCTCATTCTACTGGATCCTCTCTCTCTCTCTGCAGGATCCTCTCTCTCTGCGGGATCCTCTCTCTCTCTCTGCGGGATCCTCTCTCTCTCTCTCTGCGGGATCCTCTCTCTCTCTGCAGGATCCTCTCTCTCTCTCTGCAGGATCCTCTCTCTCTCTCTGCGGGATCCTCTCTCATTCTCGGCGGGATCCTCTCTCTCTCTCTGCAGGATCCTCTCTCTCTCTCTGTGAGATCCTCTCTCTCTCTGCGGGATCCTCTCTCTCTCTCTGTGAGATCCTCTCTCTCTGCGGGATCCTCTCTCTCTCATTCTACTGGATCCTCTCTCTCTCTCTGCAGGATCCTCTCTCTCTCATTCTACTGGATCCTCTCTCTCTCTCTGCAGGATCCTCTCTCTCTGCGGGATCCTCTCTCTCTCTCTGCGGGATCCTCTCTCTCTCTCTGCGGGATCCTCTCTCTCTCTGCAGGATCCTCTCTCTCTCTCTGCAGGATCCTCTCTCTCTCTCTGCGGGATCCTCTCTCTCTCTCTGCAGGATCCTCTCTCTCTCTCTGCAGGATCCTCTCTCTCTCTCTGCAGAATCCTCTCTCTCTCTCTGCGGGATCCTCTCTCTCTGCAGGATCCTCTCTCTCTCTCTCGGCGGGATCCTCTCTCTCTCTCTGCAGGATCCTCTCTCTCTCTCTGCAGGATCCTCTCTCTCTCTCTGTGAGATCCTCTCTGTGAGATTCTCTCTCTCTCTCTGCGGGATCCTCTCTCTCTCTGTGAGATCCTCTCTCTCTGCGGGATCCTCTCTCTCTCATCCTACTGGATCCTCTCTCTCTCTCTGCAGGATCCTCTCTCTCTCATTCTACTGGATCCTCTCTCTCTGCGGGATCCTCTCTCTCTCTCTCTCTGCGGGATCCTCTCCCTCTCGGCGTGATCCTCTCTCTCTCTCTCTGCGGGATCCTCTCACTCTGCAGGATCCTCTATCTCTCTCTGCAGGATCCTCTCTCTGTCTCTGCAGGATCCTCTCTCTCTCTCTGCGGGATCCTCTCTCTCTGCAGGATCCTCTCTCTCTCTCTGCGGGATCCTCTCTCTCTGCGGGATCCTCTCTCTCTGCAGGATCCTCTCTCTCTCTCTGCGGGATCCTCTCTCTCTGCGGGATCCTCTCTCTCTGCAGGATCCTCTCTCTCTCTCTGCGGGATCCTCTCTCTCTGCGGGATCCTCTCTCTCTGCAGGATCCTCTCACTCTCTCTGTAGGATCCTCTCACTCTCTCTGCGGGATCCTCTCTCTCTCTCTGTGAGATCCTCTCTCTCTGCAGGATCCTCTCTCTCTCTCTGCAGGATCCTCTCTCTCTCTCTCTGCTGGATCCTCTCTCTCTCTCTGCAGGATCCTCTCTCTCTCTCTGTGAGATCCTCTCTCTCTGTGAGATCCTCTCTCTCTCTCTGCAGGATCCTCTCTCTCTCTCTGCAGGATCCTCTCTCTCTCTCTCTGCAGGATCCTCTCTCTCTCTCTCTGCAGGATCCTCTCTCTCTCTGCGGGATCCTCTCTCTCTCTGTCTGGGATCCACTCTCTGTGCAGGATCCACTCTCTCTCTCTCTCTCTGCGGGATCCACTCACTCTCTCTGCAGGATCCCCTCTCTCGCTGCGGGATCCTCTCTCTCTCTCTCTGCGGGATCCTCTCTCTCTGCTGGATCCACTCTCTCTCTGCAGGATCCTCTCTCTCTCTCTGCGGGATCCTCTCTCTCTGCGGGATCCTTTATCTCTCTGCAGGATCCTTTCTCTCTCTGCGGGATCCACTCTCTCTCTCTGCTGGATCCTCTCTCTCTCTCTGCTGGATCCTCTCTCTCTCTCTGCAGGATCCTCTCTCTCTCTCTGCGGGATCCTCTCTCTCTCTCTCTCTGCAGGATCCTCTCTCTCTCTCTGCAGGATCCTCTCTCTCTCTCTGCAGGATCCTCTCTCTCTCTCTGCGGGATCGTCTCTCTCTCTCTCTGCAGGATCCTCTCTCTCTCTCTGCGGGATCCTCTCTCTCTCTCTCTGCAGGATCCTCTCTCTCTCTCTGCGGGATCCTCTCTCTCTCTCTGCAGGATCCTCTCTCTCTCTCTGCAGGATCCTCTCTCTCTCTCTGCAGGATCCTCTCTCTCTCTCTGCAGGATCCTCTCTCTCTCTCTGCAGGATCCTCTCTCTCTCTCTGCAGGATCCTCTCTCTCTCTCTGCAGGATCCTCTCTCTCTCTCTGCAGGATCCTCTCTCTCTCTCTCGGCGAGATCCTCTCTCTCTCTCTGCAGGATCCTCTCTCTCTCTCTGCAGGATCCTCTCTCTCTCTCTGTGAGATCCTCTCTGTGAGATTCTCTCTCTCTCTCTGCGGGATCCTCTCTCTCTCTCTGTGAGATCCTCTCTCTCTGCGGGATCCTCTCTCTCTCATCCTACTGGATCCTCTCTCTCTCTCTGCAGGATCCTCTCTCTCTCATTCTACTGGATCCTCTCTCTCTGCGGGATCCTCTCTCTCTCTCTCTCTCTCTGCGGGATCCTCTCTCTCTCTCTGCAGGATCCTCTCTCTCTCTCTGCAGGATCCTCTCTCTCTCTCTCTGCTGGATCCTCTCTCTCTCTCTGCGGGATCCTCTCTCTCTCTGCAGGATCCTCTCTCTCTCTCTCTGCTGGATCCTCTCTCTCTGCGGGATCTTCTCTCTCTGCAGGATCCTCTCTCTCTCTCTCTGCAGGATCCTCTCTCTCTCTCTCTGTAGGATCCTCTCTCTCTGCAGGATCCTCTCTCTCTCTCTGCAGGATCCTCTCTCTCTCTCTGCAGGATCCTCTCTCTCTCTCTGCGGGATCGTCTCTCTCTCTCTCTGCAGGATCCTCTCTCTCTGCAGGATCCTCTCTCTCTCTCTGCGGGATCCTCTCTCTCTCTCTCTGCAGGATCCTCTCTCTCTCTCTCTGCAGGATCCTCTCTCTCTGCAGGATCCTCTCTCTCTCTCTGCTGGATCCTCTCTCTCTCTCTGCTGGATCCTCTCTCTCTCTCTGCAGGATCCTCTCTCTCTCTCTGCGGGATCCTCTCTCTCTCTCTCTCTGCAGGATCCTCTCTCTCTCTCTGCAGGATCCTCTCTCTCTCTCTGCAGGATCCTCTCTCTCTCTCTGCGGGATCGTCTCTCTCTCTCTCTGCAGGATCCTCTCTCTCTCTCTGCGGGATCCTCTCTCTCTCTCTCTGCAGGATCCTCTCTCTCTCTCTGCAGGATCCTCTCTCTCTCTCTGCAGGATCCTCTCTCTCTCTCTGCAGGATCCTCGCTCTCTGTAAGACCCCTTGACCATATATGTAGATAACACTCACTTTTAGTGTGGTGACCTGAGCACACTTTGCTCGGAGGCTGTGGTTGGTGGTTTTTGCCTCATTCAGCTCTTCCTGCAGCCTCTGGACATGCTGCTGCAGGTTTGAAAGGGCCTTGCCCCTTTCCCCATGTGCAGCCAGACTCTCCAAGCCCGATGACCTCGCCTCTAACCGCTCCAGCTTGGCAGTCAGGACCTCGATCTGTTGTTTGCTGTTCCCCAGCTTCTCTCTTTGATAAGTCACCTGTCAGACAGCAAGGTGATGACGTGACTGACACAAGCAGAATATTGCAGAATTGCCAACACAGAAACTAGCCACTCAGTACAACCAGCTCCTCCTATCATTACCTTGCACAGAAACAAATAGTCTGAATCAAGTTTACCCATTTTACCGACTTTTCTATAAAAGCAAATTACTGCGGATGCTGGAATCTGAAACGAAAGAGAAAATGCTGGAAAATCTCAGCAGGTCTGGCAGCATCTGAAGGGAGAGAAAAGAGCTCAACGTTTCGAGTCCGATGACCCTTTGTCAAAGCTAACAGACCGAGAAAGTGGGAAATATTTATACTGTGGAGTGAGAATGAAAGATGAAAAAAGATTCGCACTCCACAGTATAAATCAGGATGGTGTGTGACTTGGAGGGGAACCTCCAGGCGGTGGGGTTCCCAGGTATCTGCTGCCCTTGTCCTTCTAGATGGTAGTGGTCACAGAACTGGAAAGTGATATCCAAGGAGCCTGGAAGAGTTGCTGGTGTGTATCTGTGTGTCAGTGGCGAAGAGGTGAGCGGTTAATCTGGTCGATGTGCCAATCAAACGGGCTGCTTTGTCCTGGATGGTGTTGAGATTCTTGAGTGTTGTTGGAGCTGCGCTCATCCAGGCAAGTGGAGAGTATTCCATTACACTCCTGACTTGTGCCTTGTAGATGGTGGACAGGCTTTGGGGGGGTCAGGAGGTGACTGACTGTCAGCTATGTCTTTCACAGACTTCCGGGTGCGGCGATGACCAGCTAGGTCGCACGTTTCGGCAGCTCCCGTTGGAACGGACTTTTGGGCTCTTAATAGGAGCCCCAACGGCAATTTAAACGGCCAAAAACACTGTGCGGTAAACCAGAAGGGAATCCCCCCGGACACGCATGGAAAAAGGAGAGGATAGCGGCCGGATTGCGGAGGATCCTCTGGAGCAGCGGCAAGGAAGGGAAGCTCGAAGCAAGATGGCGTCGGAAGGTGGCCGTTTGTTATGGGGCCCGGACCAACAAGAGTTCCTGCGGCGCTGTGTGGAAGAGCTGAAGAAGGAGTTGAAGAAGGAAGTGTTGGCCCCGATATTACAGGTGATTGAAGGGCTAAAGGAGGAGCAGAGGACCCAAGAGCTGGAGCTTCAGGTCGTGAAGGCAAAGACTGCTGAAAACGAGGATGAAATACAGGGCCTGGTGGTGAAGACAGAGACGCACGAGGCACAGCACAAAAGGTGTGTGGAAAGGCTGGAAGTACTGGAGAATAACTCGAGGAGGAAGAATTTAAGAGTCCTGGGTCTTCCCGAGGGCGCAGAGGGGGCGGACGTCGGGACATATGTGAGCACGATGCTTCACTCGCTAATGGGATCGGAGGCCCCGACGGGCCCTTTGGAGGTGGAGGGAGCTTATCGGGTTCTGGCGCGAAGACCAAAGGCAGGAGAAATACCTTGAGCCATAGTGGTGAGGTTTCTCCGCTACAATGACAGAGAGACGGTCCTCAGATGGGCGAAGAAAACTCGGAGCTGTAGGTGGGAGAACGCGGTGATCTGCGTCTACCAGGATTGGAGTGCGGAGGTGGCGAGAAGGAGGGCAAGTTTCAATCGGGCTAAGGCGGTGCTTCACAAAAAGAAGGTCCAATTTGGAATGTTGCAACCGGCGAGACTGTGGGTCACACACCAAGGGAAGCACCACTACTACGGCAGAAGAGGCGTGGACATTCATTGTGGACGAGAAGCTGGAATAGTCTGGCGAGAGAAAGAGCTTCTGGGACAAAGTGGTGGGGTGATAATGTGGGGCGAGGAAGGGGAAAGGGGGCGGTGGGGATGATTTTTCAATTTGTTAATTCTATGATCCTGTAACTTTACTAACTTTTCTCTCTTCCCCATGTTGGGGGGGGGGAGTATGAGGAACTGTGGGCGCCGGTGGGACGGAAAGGGGAAGGAGAAGGGAAATGCGCCATTAGGGGCGGGGCCGAGTGGGAAACGCGGGCTTTGCTCCCGTGCTATGGTAATTGTGGTGGGAACAGGGACACAGGAAGGAGGGGGCCTCGCACAGTGGGGGCCGAGGGCAAGGGGAGAAGCCGAGGTCAGCCAGAGTTCGCTGACTTCTGGGAGCAACATGGGGGGTGCAACTGCGCTAGAGGGGGATATAGCGGAGGGGGGGGGTAACTGGGTTGCTGCTGCTAAGGAGAAGGGGGAGCTGTTATGGGACGGGGTGGTCGAGACGGGGGGGCACCGTCGGTGGGATATACAGGTACGTGGGAACCGGGTGAGGAGCTGGGTTAAAAAAGGGGATGGCTAGTCGACGGGGGGGGGGGGGGGTAAAGAGCCCCCCAACCCAGCTGATCACGTGGAATGTGAGAGGGCTGAACGGGCCGATTAAAAGGGCGCGGGTACTCGCACACCTAAAGAAATTAAAGGCAGATGTGGTTCTGTTGCAGGAGACGCACCTGAAATTGACAGATCAGGTAAAGGATGGGTGGGACAGGTGTTTCATTCAGGTTTAGATGCGAAGAATAGAGGGGTGGCTATATTAGTGGGGAAATGGGTACTGTTTGAGGCAAAGACCATAGTGGCGGACAGTGGGGGTAGATATGTGATGGTGAGTGGCAGATTGCAAGGGGAGGCAGTGGTTCTGGTGAACGTATACGCCCCGAACTGGGATGATGCAAATTTTATGAGGCGTATGTTGGGGCGTATCCTGGACCTGGAAGCGGGAAAGTTGGTAATGGGGGGGAGACTTCAATACGGTGCTTGATCTAGGGCTGGACCGGTTGAGGTCCAGGACCGGGAGGAGGCCGGCAGCGGTGGAGAGGAAAAAGAACAGCACCCACTCTGGAGAATGGATATGGGCTTATTGGCGGATGAGGGGGTATGTCGAAGGGTGAGGGGGTGTATCGAAAGGTACTTAGAGCTTAATGACAACGGAGAGGTTCAGGTGGGAGTGGTCTGGGAGGCAGTGAAGGCGGTGGTCAGAGGGGAACTGATATCCATAAGGGCACATAAAGGGAAGCAAGAGGGTAAAGAAAGGGAGCGATTGTTGAGAGAACTTCTGAGGGTGGACAGGCAATATGCAGAGGCACCGGAGGAGGGACTGGACAGGGAAAGACAAAGGTTACATGTGGAATTTGACCTGCTGACCACGGGTAAGGCAGAGGCACAGTGGAGGAGGGCACAGGGTGTACAGTATGAGTATGGAGAGAAGGCGAGTCGGCTACTGGCCCACCAATTGAGGAAGAGGGGAGCGGCGAGGGAGATAGGTGGGGTGAGAGATGAGGAGGGAGAGATGGAACGGGGAGCGGAGAGAGTGAACGGGGTGTTCAAGGCATTCTATGAGAGGTTATATAAGGCTCAGCCCTCGGAAGGGAAGGAGGGAATGATGTGTTTCCTGGATCAACTGGAATTCCCGAAGGTGGAGGAGCAGGAGAGGGCGGGACTGGGAGCACAGATTGATGTGGAGGAGGTGGTAAAAGGGATTGGGAGCATGCAGGCGGGGAAGGCCCCGGGACCGGATGGATTTCCGGTGGAATTTTATAGGAAATACATGGACCTACTGGCCCCGCTTTTGACGAGAACCTTTAATGAGGCCAGGGAAAGGGGGAAGTTGCCCCCGACTATGTCGGAGGCGACGATATCGCTACTTTTGAAGAAGGAAAAAGACCCGCTGCAGTGTGGGTCCTACAGGCCCATTTCCCTTTTAAACGTAGATGCTAAGCTCCTGGCCAAGGTGATGGCGACGAGGACAGAGGACTGTGTCCCGGGGGTGGTCCACGAGGATCAAACTGGGTTCGTTAAGGGGAGACAGTTTAACACGAACATACGGAGGCTGCTAGGGGTGATGATGATGCCCCCACCAGAGGGGGAGGCGGAGATAATGGTGGCGATGGACGCCGAGAAAGCATTCGACAGAGTGGAGTGGGATTATCTGTGGGAGGTGCTGAGGAGATTTGGTTTTGGAGAAGGGTTTATTGGATGGGTACAGCTGCTATATAGGGCCCCGGTGGCGAGTGTGGTCACGAACAGGCAGAGGTCTGACTACTTCCGTCTTTATAGAGGGACGAGGCAGGGGTGTCCCCTGTCTCCGTTACTGTTTGCATTGGCGATTGAGCCCCTGGCCATAGCACTGAGGGGCTCCAGGAAGTGGAGGGGAGTACTCAGGGGAGGAGAAGAACACCGGGTATCATTGTATGCAGATGATTTATTGCTGTATGTTGCGGACCCAGTGGAGGGGATGCCTGAGATAATGCAGACACTCAGGGAGTTTGGGGAATTCTCGGGGTACAAATTGAATATGGGGAAGAGTGAGTTGTTTGTGGTGCATCCGGGGGAGCAGAGCAGGGGAATAGATGATTTACCGCTGAGGAAGGTAACAAGAGATTTCCGGTACTTAGGGATTCAGATAGCCAGGATTTGGGGAACCTTACATAGGCTTAATCTAACACGATTGGTGGAACAGGTGGAGGAGGATTTTAAGAGATGGGGCATGGTGCCCCTGTCACTGGTGGGTAGGGTGCAGGCGGTCAAAATGGTAGTCCTCCCGAGATTCCTTTTTGTGTTTCAGTGCCTCCCGGTGATAGTCACGAAGGCTTTTTTCAAGAAAATCGAGAAAAGTGTCATGAGTTTTGTGTGGGCTGGGAAGACCCCGAGAGTGAGGAGGGTTTTTTTGCAGCGTAGCAGGGATAGGGGGGGGACTGGCACTACCGAGCTTAAGGGAGTACTACTGGGCCGCCAATATCTCAATGGTGTGTAAGTGGATGGGAGAAGGGGAGGGAGCGGCGTGGAAGAGATTGGAGATGGCGTCCTGCAAAGGAACCAGCCTACAAGCACTGGCGACGGCGCCGTTGCTGTTCTCCCCGAAGAAATACACCACAAGTCCAGTGGTGGTGGCAACACTGAAAATTTGGGGGCAGTGGAGACGGCATAGGGGAAGGACGGGAGCCTCGGTGCGGTCCCCGATAAGAAATAATCATAGGTTTGTCCCGGGGAGAATAGACGGGGGATTTGGAGCATGGCAGAGAGCTGGGATTGTGCAACTGAGGGATCTGTTCTTAGACGGGACGTTTGCGAGTCTGGGAGCGCTGATGGAAAAATATGGGTTGCCCCAAGGGAATGCATTTCGATACATGCAACTGAGGGCTTTTGCGAGGCAACAGGTGAGTGAATTCCCGCAGCTCCCGACGCAGGAGGTTCAGGATAGAGTGATCTCAGGGACATGGGTGGGGGATGGTAGGGGGTCGGATATATACAGGGAAATGAGGGACGAGGGGGAGATCATGGTGGATGAGCTGAAGGGGAAATGGGAAGAAGAGCTGGGGGAAGAGATCGAAGAGGGGCTGTGGGCAGATGCCCTACGTAGGGTAAACTCTTCGTCCTCGTGCGCCAGGCTAAGCCTGATACAATTCAAGGTTTTACACAGGGCACATATGACTGGAGCAAGGCTCAGTAAATTTTTTGGGGTAGAGGATAGGTGTGGGAGATGCGCGAGAGGCCCAGCCAACCACACCCACATGTTTTGGTCATGCCCGGCACTGCAGGGGTTCTGGGTGGGGGTGGCAAATGTGCTTTCGAAGGTGGTGGGAGTCCGGGTTGAGCCAAGCTGTGGGGGGGGGTTGGCTATATTTGGGGTTGCAGAAGAGCCGGGAGTGCAGGAGGCGAGAGAGGCTGATGTTTTGGCCTTTGCGTCCCTAGTAGCCCGTCGAAGGGTGTTGCTTATGTGGAAGGAAGCCAAACCCCCGGGCGTGGAGACCTGGATAAACGATATGGCAGGGTTTATAAAACTAGAACGGATAAAGTTTGTATTAAGGGGTTCGGCTCAAGGGTTCACCAGGCGGTGGCAACCGTTCATTAACTACCTCGCAGAACGATAAAGGAGATGGGAAGGTAACAGCAGCAACCCAGGGGGAAGGGGGGAGGGGAGGGCTCGGGAGGGTCCTCAGAGGTGTTTTTGTATAGATATTTGTACTTGGCTATGTATATTGGACTGTTTGATCTTATTATCGGGGAGAGTTATTATTTTTGTTCTGGCAGTTGCCGTTTAGTTTATAAATTTATTTATTTGTTAAAAACGGTCACTGTTATTTATATTGTTTTATTGTAAAAAGGGAAAAACCTTTGTATTGTTTTGTTTGGCTGAAAAATTTGAATAAAATATTTTTTTTTTAAAAAGCTATGTCTTTGACAGCTCAGGCAACTTGGTCAGTAGTGGTGCTACTAGCCAGGCTTGGTGCTGTTTTTTCCAAGTAGTTTTCAACATTTAACAGACACCTGATTCATCAAATGAGTGATGAGTCTTCCTGACAAAATGTGTAATAAGAAAGGAACCATTGCTGATCTAGTTGTGCGAGACCTCTTGGGGATGAGTGACCATAACATGATCGAATTTTTCATCAAGGTGGAGAGTGACGTAGTTGATTCTGAAACTCGGGTCCTAAATCTAAATAAAGGAAAATACGATGATATGAGGCGGGTTGACTGTGATGGATTGGGGGAACGTTACTTAAATGGATGACAGGGATTGGGAATGGCAAACATTCGCGAAGTGCATGTGGGATCTAACCCACTCGCCTTGGGGACCTCGGGCGAGTGCAGTTCAGAATCGTCTCCACAAGTAGGGACCAGATGGAACGGCAGTCATGGGGATCTGCGGGGAGATTTGAGGCCCCCAGGTGCATGGCCTCTGGGCAGGGTGGTACCCTGGCACTGCTAGTGCCACCTGAGCACCCTGGCAGTGCCACCTGGGCACCAGCCAGGCATTGTCAAGGTGCCCAGGTGGGACTGGCAGAGGCACTGCCATGGTATGAGGCTGGCACTATCAAGGTGCTAAGCTGCCACTTTTTGCACAGTGGTGATCGAGCTGGGGTGTACCCTGCGCAGGCGTGGAGGGTGTGGGGAGGTGCGGGCGGGCCCAGGGCCCTCCTTATAGCGAGTTGAGGATTCGGGGTGTTCAGGTGTCACGCCGGGGCTCGAGAGATCAGGACACCAATTTTGCTGCACTGAGGAATTCCGGACAGAAGGACACCTCAGTGCAGAAAACGGGGTGAGTGCGGCCTCGACGGGGGGTTCCCTGCTGAGGCCCCCGATCTACCCAGATGGGCGTTAGATGGTGGGGTGCTTCTTGGCACTCTGAGTGCCTGGAAACATCCAGTTAATCTTGCGCGATGGGACTCTGTCCTCATTCATGTCGATCACGCCCACTGAGTGTAAAAGTTTCTGTAGGTACTTGAAGAGAAGATGATTGGTGAAGACAAATGTAGGTCCCTTACAGTCAGAAATAGGGAATTTATAATGGGGGAACAAAGAAATTACTGACCAACTGAATACATACTTTGGTTCTGTCTTCACAAATGAGGACACAAATAACGTACCAGAAATGTTGGGGACTGCACGGTTTAGTGAGAGGGAGAAACTGAAGAGAAATAGTTGGGATTGAAGACTGATAAATCCCCAGGGCCTGATAATCTACATCCCAGATTACTGAAGGAAGTGGCTCTAGGAATAGTGGGTGTATTGGTGGTCACCTTCCAGGATTCTGTAGACTCTGGAACAGTTCCTGCAGATTGGAGAGTGGCTAATGTAACTCCACTATTTAAAAAGGGAGGTAGAGAGAAAACAGGGAATTAGCGACCAATCAGACTGACGTCGGTAGTGGGGAAAATTTTAGAATCCATTATCAAAGATTATGTAGCAGAGCACTGAGAAAACAGTGGCAGGGTCGGACAGAGCCAGCATGGATTTACGAAGGGGAATCATGCTTGACAAATCTACTGGAATTCTTTGAGGGTGTAACTCTTGGAATTGATGAGGGGGAGCCTGTGGATGTGGTTTACTTGAACTTTCAGAAGGCTTTTGACAAAGTTCCACATAATAGAGTGCCATTATTGGGATTAGGAGTCGTGTATTGAGATGGATAAAAGATTGGTTGGCAGATAGGAAACAATAAGATTGAGTATTTGATTGTTGCTGCTGCCTCGGTGGTGCTGGACCTTCGAGAAGTCAGGCACTGTTCAGGCGTCCCACACTGGGTGTCCCACACTGGGTGTCCCACACTGCGTGTCCCACACTGCGTGTCCCACACTGGGTGTCCCACACTGCGTGTCCCACACTGCGTGTCCCACACTGGGCGTCCCACACTGGGTGTCCCACACTGGGCGTCCCACACTGGGCGTCCCACACTGCGTGTCCCACACTGGGCGTCCCACACTGGGCGTCCCACACTGCGTGTCCCACACTGCGTGTCCCACACTGGGCGTCCCACACTGGGCGTCCCACACTGGGCGTCCCACACTGGGCGCCCCACACTGGGTGCCCCACACTGGGTGCCCCACACTGGGTGTCCCACACTGGGTGTCCCACACTGGGTGCCCCACACTGGGTGTCCCACACTGGGCGTCCCACACTGGGTGCCCCACACTGGGTGCCCCACACTGGGTGCCCCACACTGGGTGTCCCACACTGGGTGTCCCACACTGGGTGCCCCACACTGGGTGTCCCACACTGGGTGCCCCACACTGGGTGTCCCACACTGGTGTCCCACACTGGGTGTCCCACACTGGGTGCCCCACACTGGGTGTCCCACACTCTACAGAGCCCCACACTGGGTGTCCCACACTCTACAGAGTCCCACACTGGGTGTCCCACACTGGGTGTTCCACACTGGGTGTCCCACACTCTACAGAGCCCCACACTGGGTGTCCCACACTCTCTGTCCCACACTGGGTGTTCCACACTGGGTGTCCCACACTGGGTGTCCCACACTCTCTGTCCCACACTGGATGTCCCACACTGGGTGTCCCACACTCTCTGTCCCACACTGGATGTCCCACACTGTGTGTCCCACACTCTACAGAGTCGCACACTGGGTGTCCCACACTGGGTGTCCCACACTGGGTGCCCCACACTGGGTGTCCCACACTGGGTATCCCACACTGTGTGTCCCACACTGGGCGCCCCACACTGTGTGTCCCACACTGGGCATCCCACACTGGGTGTCCCACACTGGGCGTCCCACACTGGGTGTCCCACACTGTGTGTCCCACACTGGCGTCCCACACTGTGTGTCCCACACAGGGCATCCCACACTGGGTGTCCCACACTGTGTGTCCCACACTGGCGTCCCACACTGGGCATCCCACACTGGGTGTCCCACACTGGGTGTCCCACACTGGGCATCCCACACTGGGTGTCCCACACTGTGTGTCCCACACTGGCGTCCCACACTGGGCATCCCACACTGGGTGTCCCACACTGGGCATCCCACACTGGGTGTCCCACACTGTGTGTCCCACACTGGCGTCCCACACTGGGTGTCCCACACTGTGTGTCCCACACTGGGCATCCCACACTGGGTGTCCCACACTGTGTGTCCCACACTGGCGTCCCACACTGGGCATCCCACACTGGGTGTCCCACACTGGGTGTCCCACACTGGGCATCCCACACTGGGTGTCCCACACTGTGTGTCCCACACTGGCGTCCCACACTGGGTGTCCCCCACTGGGTGTCCCACACTGGGTGTCCCACACTCTACAGAGCCCCACACTGCGTGTCCCACACTGCGTGTCCCACACTGGGTGTCCCACACTGGGCGTCCCACACTGGTTGTCCCACACTGGGTGTCCCCCACTGGGTGTCCCACACTGGTTGTCCCACACTCTACAGAGTCCCACACTGGGTGTCCCACACTGGGCGTCCCCCACTGGGTGTCCCACACTGGGTGTCCCCCACTGGGTGTCCCACACTGGGTGTCCCACACTCTACAGAGCCCCACACTGGGTGTCCCACACTGGGTGTTCCACACTGGGTGTCCCACACTGGGTGTCCCACACTCTACAAAGTCCCACACTGGGTGTCCCACACTGGGTGTCCCACACTGGGTGTCCCACACTCTACAGAGCCCCACACTGGGTGTCCCACACTGGCCGTCCCACACTGGGTGTCCCACACTCTACAGAGTCCCACACTGGACGTCCCACACTGGGTGCCCCACACTGGGTGCCGCACACTGGGCGTCCCACACTGGGTGTCCCACACAGTGTGTCCCACACTGGGTGTCCCACACTCTACAGAGTCCCACACTGGGTGTCCTACACTGGGAGCCCCACACTGGGTGTCCCACACTGGATGTCCAACACTGGGAGCCCCACACTGGGTGTCCCACACTGGATGTCCAACACTGGGAGCCCCACACTGGGCGTCCCACACTGGATGTCCCACACTGGGTGCCCCACACTGGGCGTCCCACACTGGGTGTTCCACACTGGGTGCCCCACACTGGGTGTCCCACACTGGGTGTCCCACACTCGGTGTCCCACACTGGGTGCCCCACACTGGGTGTCCCACACTGGGTGTCCCACACTGGGTGCCCCACACTCTACAGAGTCCCACACTGGGTGTCCCACACTGGGTGTCCCACACTGGGTGTCCCACACACTACAGAGCCCCACACTGGGTGTCCCACACTGGGTGTCCCACGCTGGGTGTCCCACACTCTACAGAGCCCCACACTGGGTGTCCCACACTGCGTGTCCCACACTGGGCGTCCCACACTGGATGTCCCACACTGGGTGTCCCACACTGGGTGCCCCACACTGGGTGCTGCACACTGGGTGCCGCACACTGGGTGTCCCACACTGGGTGCCCCACACTGGGTGTCCCACACTGGGTGTCCTACACTGGGTGCCGCACACTGGGTGTCCCACACTGGGTGTCCCACACTGGGTGTCCCACACTGGGTGCCCCACACTGGGTGCCGCACACTGGGTGCCGCACACTGGGTGTCCCACACTGGGTGCCCCACACTGGGTGCCCCACACTGGGTGTCCCACACTGGGTGTCCCACACTCTACAGAGCCCCACACTGGGTGTCCCACACTGGGTGTCCCACGCTGGGTGTCCCACACTCTACAGAGCCCCACACTGGGTGTCCCACACTGCGTGTCCCACACTGGGCATCCCACACTGGATGTCCCACACTGGGTGTCCCACACTGGGTGCCCCACACTGGGTGCTGCACACTGGGTGCCGCACACTGGGTGTCCCACACTGGGTGCCCCACACTGGGTGTCCCACACTGGGTGTCCTACACTGGGTGCCGCACACTGGGTGTCCCACACTGGGTGTCCCACACTGGATGTCCCACACTGGGTGTCCCACACTGGGTGCCCCACACTGGGTGCCGCACTCTGGGTGCCGCACACTGGGTGTCCCACACTGGGTGCCCCACACTGGGTGCCCCAGACTGGGTGTCCCACACTGGGTGCCCCACACTGGATGTCCCACACTGGGTGTCCCACACTGGGCGACCCACACTGGGTGCCGCACACTGGGTTTCCCACACTGGGTGCCCCACACTGGGTGTCCCACACTGGGTGCCCCACACTGGGTGTCCCACACTCTACAGAGTCCCACACTGGGTGTCCCACACTGGGTGTCCCACACTGGGTGTCCCACACTCTACAGAGCCCCACACTGGGTGTCCCACACTGGGTGTCCCACGCTGGGTGTCCCACACTCTACAGAGCCCCACACTGGGTGTCCCACACTGGGTGCCCCACACTGGGTGTCCCACACTGGGCGTCCCACACTCTACAGAGTCCCACACTGGGTGTCCCACACTGGGTGTCCCACACTGGGTGTCCCACACTCTACAGAGCCCCACACTGGGTGTCCCACACTGGGTGTCCCACGCTGGGTGTCCCACACTCTACAGAGCCCCACACTGGGTGTCCCACACTGGGTGTCCCACACTGGGTGTCCCACACTGGGCGTCCCACACTGGGTGTCCCACACTGGGTGCCCCACACTGGGTGCCCCACGCTGGGTGCCGCACACTGGGTGCCGCACACTGGGTGTCCCACACTGGGCGACCCACACTGGGTGTCCCACACTGGGTGCCCCACACTGGGTGCCGCACACTGGGTGCCGCACACTGGGTGCCCCACACTGGGTGTCCCACACTGGGTGTCCCACACTGGGTGCCCCACACTGGGCGACCCACACTGGGTGTCCCACACTGGGTGTCCCACACTGGGTGCCCCACACTGGGTGCCCCACACTGGGTGTCCCACACTGGGTCCCCCACACTGGGTGTCCCACACTGGATCTCCCACACTGGGTGTCCCACACTGGGTGTCCCACACTCTACAGAGTCCCACACTGGGTGTCCCACACTGGGTGTCCCAGACTAGACCGGCGTGAGACAGGTTTGTTTTACCCTACTGATGATTACAAAGTGTTGTTGCAATAGTAATCCTGCTCAGTACGAGAGGAGCCGCAGGTTCAGACATTTGGTATATGTGCTTGGCTGAGGAGCCAAGCTACCATCTGTGGGATTATGACTGAACGCCTCTAAGTCAGAATTCCGCCTAAAAGTAACGATACCCGACATCCGGTGGCGACTGTGAGGGAGTAGGTCGCACATTTGGTGGCTCCCGTTTCGGTCGGGCTTTTGGACCTTTTCCCCTGACTTCTTTGCGCTTTTGAGCACGGAATTGGAAAGCAATAGTATTCAGGCACTGGACCCATACAGAATTGTCTGGACCTAAGAAGCTGGAGGGACCGTAAACAGCAGAAGAAGTGGTCGAGCAAGGGCACAGTGGAGGCTGTGAGAGAGAGCAGCATGGCTGGTGTTCAGAGCAAGGAGCCGACAGCCCCGCCCACAATGCAGCAGCTGCTGCAGACTATGCAGGAGGGCGTTTGGCTTTGGAACGTGACAACTTGGAGCCGCTACAGAAGTCGATTGACCGGATGGGAAAAAGGCTGGACGATCAGGCTGAGAAGCTCCAGCAGTTGGAGAAGTCAGTGGAGGAGCAGGCTGACTTTCAAACGGTGGCGGATGTGGAAATTCAGAGTCTGAGGGACCAGCAAAAAGTGCTTCTGGAAAGGCTGGAGGACGTGGACAACAGATCTCGCCGGCAGAACGTGAGAATCGTGGGCCTCCCGGAGGGGGCAGAGGGTCATGCAGTCGGGTAAAGCCCCGGGGCTGGACGGGTACCTGGTGGAGTTTTACAAAAACTTTGCCGGGATAGTGGGGCCGGTGCTGGTCAGGGTCTTTAACGAGGCAAGAGACAGAGGGAGTTTACCCCCCCCGACGATGTCGCAGGCCACCATCTCGCTCATTCTGAAACGGGATAAGGACCCGGAGGCCTGTGGGTCACACAGGCCGATCTCTTTGATCAACGTAGACGCCAAGTTACTAGCCAAGATCTTGGCAACTAGAATTGAGGACTGTGTACCGGATGTAATTGTGGAGGACCAAACCGGGTTTGTAAAGGGGAGGCAGCTGGTGGCCATCCTAAGAAGGCTGCTCAACGGGATTATGATGCCCCCGGAGACTAGGGAGGTAGAGGTAGTGGTCGCCATGGAAGCTGAAAAGGCTTTTGACCGGGTCGAGTGGGAGTATCTGTGGGAGGTACTAGGACAGTCCGGGTTCGGGGCGGGGTTCATCGACTGGGTCAAGCTATTGTATCAGGCCCCGGAGGCGAGTGTAAGGACGAAAAGGATGACATCGGACTACTTTAGACTGCACTGTGGGACACGACAGGGCTGCCCTCTCTCCCCACTGCTGTTTGCGCTGGCCATAGAGCCGCTGGCAATTGCACTGAGAGCTTCTAGGGGCTGGAAAGGGCTGGTTCGGGGTGGAGTGGAACATAGAGTCTCGTTGTACGCGGATGATCTGCTGTTATATGTATCGGACTCAATGGGGGGGATGGACGGTATTATGGCAACCCAGTCTCACACTCGGTCACACTCGGTGTCCCACACTCAGAGTCTCACACTCGGTGTCTCACACTCAGTGTTCCACACTCAGAGTCTCACACTCAATGTCTCACACTCGGTGTCTCACACTCGGTCACACTCGGTGTCCCACACTCAGAGTCTCACACTCGGTGTCTCACACTCAGTGTTCCACACTCAGAGTCTCACACTCGGTGTCCCACACTCAGAGTCTCACACTCGGTGTCTCACACTCAGTGTTCCACACTCAGAGTCTCACACTCGGTGTCTCACACTCAGCGTTCCACACTCAGAGTCTCACACTCAGAGTCTCACACTCGGTGTCTCACACTCAGTGTCCCACACTCGGTGTCTCACACTCGGTGTCCCACACTCAGAGTCCCACACTCAGAGTCTCACACTCGGTGTCCCACACTCAGAGTCTCACACTCGGTGTCTCACACTCAGTGTTCCACACTCAGAGTCTCACACTCGGTGTCTCACACTCAGCGTTCCACACTCAGAGTCTCACACTCAGAGTCTCACATTCGGTGTCTCACACTCAGTGTCCCACACTCGGTGTCTCACACTCGGTGTCCCACACTCAGAGTCCCACACTCAGAGTCTCACACTCGGTGTCCCACACTCAGAGTCTCACACTCAGAGTCTCACACTCGACGTCTCACACTCGATGTCTCACACTCGGTGTCTCACACTCAAGAGTCTCACACTCGGTGTCCACACTCAGAGTCTAACACTCGACGTCTCACACTCGATATCTCACACTCGGTGTCTCACACTCAGTGTCCACACTCAGAGTCTCACACTCGGTGTCCCACACTCAGAGTCTCACACTCAATGTCTCACACTCGGTGTCTCACACTCAGAGTCTCACACTCAGAGTCTCACACTCAGTGTCCACACTCAGAGTCTCACACTCAGTGTCCACACTCAGAGTCTCACACTCGGTGTCCCACACTCAGAGTCTCACACTCAGAGTCTCACACTCGATGTCTCACACTCAGAGTCTCACACTCGGTGTCCACACTCAGAGTCTCACACTCAGTGTCCACACTCAGAGTCTCACACTCGGTCACACTCGGTGTCCCACACTCAAAGTCTCACACTCGATGTCTCACACTCAGTGTTTCACACTCAGAGTCTCACACTCGGTGTCCCACACTCAGAGTCTCACACTCGGTGTCTCACACTCAGCGTTCCACACTCAGGGTCTCACACTCAGAGTCTCACACTCGGTGTCTCACACTAAGCGTCGCACACTCAGAGTCTCACACTCGGTGTCTTACACTCGGTGCCTCACACTCGGTGCCTCACACTCAGCTCCTCACACTTTGTTACAGATGCAAAACAGTCTCTTTAAACTTTATCTTTCAGAGCAGAAAACCTTTCCATGCTTAATGCTGGCTCCCCCTCAAAGGCAGGAGATATCACGGAACCCCAGCAACAACAACGTTAAAATATGTGTTATTTATCCACCACAACGAGTGACTTGATACCCTGATGATTATGGATTTCGAAACCAGAGACCTTTATCGGGGTTATCTATCCCCTGCCCACCAATTACTCAGCAAATGCAATGACATTTCCTTCTCTGTTCAATAGTGTATTAAATGTCACCCATGCATCTGTCGCACTGAGCGTGACTCTTTCGGGACGGGTTGACACTCCCCAGCCCCCCACCCTCCCCCCACCCACCCCCGCCCCTGCTCTTGGTATCGGCTGTGGCCCAGATCAAGAATGGTACTGTTCAAACTAGACAGGAATAATTGAAAATTAGAGATTGTACCGAGGTGGATGGAGGGGGAAAATGATTATTTTTAAAAGTACTCAATGTTCTTGTGTGACAAAGCAGTTGCTAAGGAGAAGATTGAATCTTGTTGAGAGGCTGCAGCATCTTTTATCAAAAAGATTATCTTTTGTGAACCTGCTGTCGGTAGAAAAGGAGGAAACTGATCTGCAGCATTTCATTCTTTCCGGGCCAGTGAGCTGCTGTGGGGCCTGTATGCTGCTTCAGATCTGTCTCTGTTGTTGCGAGGCTTTGCTTAAGTTAGCTAGCTTGTCCTGAGGACCCCTCTGTCCAAGCACTTTGTGTCACTGATCTCCGAAACCGTCACATTCAGTGCTCCACCTGACAGTGGAGGGTGATGGCTCCGGATATGAGCAGAAGGGTGTTATTGAGTGTGGCTGATATTGTGATGAATGTAGGAGATTGTTATTTATATTAACTATCTGTTGCAGTAATGGTGTTATAAATCCTGGTTTAACATTCGGGCAGGTGGTCTGCATATAAAAGATGCAATTAAGATGTTGTAAACATTCAATTGTTTTCCGATATAGGCATAGTGGACTTTTGCCTGTAGAAAGAAGGTTCCCTGGGGTTTAGATAATTAGGCATTTGTGTTTAATAAGGTGGTCTTAAGACAGTTAGTGCGATGGA
The DNA here is from genome assembly GCF_047496885.1 of Scyliorhinus torazame. Lineage (NCBI taxonomy): Eukaryota > Metazoa > Chordata > Chondrichthyes > Carcharhiniformes > Scyliorhinidae > Scyliorhinus > Scyliorhinus torazame. The sequence goes on along the minus strand of NC_092708.1, from coordinate 396,505,358 downwards.
GCTGATGTAACTAATGGGAGGAGCCAGGTCTGTAGCAGGTACTTTAGCTTTCAGTCTGCAAAATACAGAAGGGCATGAAGCTCATGTCTGACAGAATCTCTCATTTGCTGAAAGCAACTCTTGACACAGGGGACAGCAAATATCTCACAGTTTGCCTATCATATTTACAAGTGACTTTAGATCTGTATTGGGTTTTTTCAATTGGAGATAGAGAAGGTATCAGTGAGAAGTTAAAGCGTTGACTTTTATTGTTAAGAATCTGTGATGTTAATGTAGTTCGTCCTCTGTTAAGGAGAAAGTTTGTTTTCATATAAAAGGTATCTATTGTCAGTGGAATCACCCCTGGGGGTTGATGAATCCTCACAGTTTACAAATCGCAAAATTATTGAGGATTCTCGTTCGGTTTTCTAACATACATTGAGGTTTGGTCCAGTACCTTAACAATGTTACCTAGAGAACTCTATTGTTCGAGGGCAGATACAGCATGAGGTTAGATACAGAGTAAAGCTCTCTCTATACTGTCTCCATCAAGCATTCCCAGGACAGGTACTGCACGAGGTTCGATACAGAGTAAAGCTCCCTCTACATTGTCTCCATCAAACACTCCCAGGACAGGTCAGCACGGGGTTAGATACAGAGTAACGCTCCCTCTACATTGTCCCCATCAAACACTCCCAGGACAGGTACAGCACAGGGTTAGATACAGAGTAAAGCTCCCTCTACATTGTCACGATCAAACACTCCCAGGACAGGTGCAGCACGGGTTTACAGACAGAGTAAAGCTCCCTCTACACTGTCCCCATCAAACACTCCCAGGTCAGGTACAGCACAGGGTGAGATACAGAGTAAAGCTCCCTCTACACTGCCCCCATCAAACACTCCCAGGACAGGTACAACACGGGGTTAGATACAGAGTAAAGCTCCCTCTACACTGTCCCCATCAAACACTCCCAGGACAGGTACAGCACGGGGTTAGATACAGAGTAAAGCTCCCTCTACAGTGTCCCCATCAAACACTCCCAGGACAGGACCAGCATGGGGTTAGATACAAAGTAAAGCTCCCTCGACACTGTCCTCATCAAACACTGCCAGGACAGGTACAGCACAGGGTTAGATACAGAGTAAAGCTCCCTCTACATTGTCACCATCAAACACTCCCAGGACAGGTACAGCACGGGGTTAGGTACAGAGTAAAGCTCCCTCTACACTGTTCCCATCAAACACTCCCAGGACAGGTACAGCACGGGGTTACAGACAGAGTAAAGCTCCCTCTACACTGTCCCCATCAAACACTCCCAGGTCAGGTACAGCACAGGGTGAGATACAGAGTAAAGCTCCCTCTACATTGTCCCCATCAAACACTCCCAGGACAGGTACAGCACGGGGTTAGATACAGAGTAAAGCTCCCTCTACAGTGACCCCATCAAACACTCCCAGGACAGGACCAGCACGGGGTTAGGTACAGAGTAAAGCTCCCTCTATACTGTCCCATCAAACACCCCCAGGACAGGTACAGCACGGGGTAGGTACAGAGTAAAGCTCCCTCGACAGTGTCCCCATCAAACACTCCCAGGACAGGTACAGCATGGGGTTAGATACAGAGTAAAGCTCCCTCTACAATGATCCCATCAAACACTCCCAGGACAGGTACAGCACAGAGTTTGATACATAGTAAAGCTCCCTCTATACTGTCCCCATCAAACACTCCCAGGACAGGTACAGCACTGGGTTAGATACAGAGTAAAGCTCCCTCCACATTTTCCCACTCAAACATTCCCAGGACAGGTACAGCACGGGGTTAGATACAGAGTAAAACTCTTGCCGAATTAACCCAAATCTATGAATGATTTTATTTCCAGATTGAGAGTATAATTCTGACATGGTTTGGATTGTAGTTAACACACTCATTTCATGTCGGTGTCTGAATTGTGTGATTTTCTGTGACTGCTCATGACGTCACCGTGTTCTACGCTTTCCAAAGCATCATTTTGCAGTGAAGGTCCAGGCCACAGGCTGTGACCAACACCAACCTTTCTCTGTAGAGTGTGCAGGAGCTCCTGGTTGTGACTGAGTCCCTCCGCCTCGATCTCAGTGAGTTGTTGAGCCCTGGCTAGCAGCCTCTTGCTCTGGCTCTCCCAGTCATGTGCTGGGGTGTCCTTCTCAAGCTTCATTCGCTCAGCCAGTTGCAGCAGGAACCTCAGGTGCTGAAATGAAACAAAAGACACCATGAAAATGCTGGTGATACGCAGAAGGTCAGGGATCATCTGTGGAGAGAGAACATATATTCTTCACATCAATGACTTTTCATGAGTTCCAGCATATCCTGGTTTAGTTCAGATTTCCAGCATTGGCAGCATGTTCGATACAGCGTAAAACTCTCTCTACACAGTCGCCATCAAACACTCCCAGGACAGGTACAGCACGGGGTTAGATACAGAGTAAAGCTCCCTCTACACTGTCCCCATCAATCACTCCCAGGACAGGTACGGCACAGGGTTAGATACAGAATAAAGCTCCCTCTACACTATCCCCATCAAACACTCCCAGGACAGGTCCAGCATGGGGTTAGATACAGAGTAAAGCTCCCTCTACACTGTCCCCATCAAACACTCCCAGGACAGGTACAGCACGGGGTTAGATACAGAATAAAGCACCCTCGACACTGTCCCCATCAAACACTCCCAGGACTGGTACAGCACGGGGTTAGATACAGAGTGAATCTCCCTCTACACTATCCCCATCAAACACTCCCAGGACAGGTCCAGCATGGGGTTAGATACAGAGTAAAGCTCCCTCTACACTGTCCCCATCAAACACTCCCAGGACAGGTACAGCACGGGGTTAGATACAGAATAAAGCTCCCTCGACACTGTCCCCATCAAACACTCCCAGGACTGGTACAGCACGGGGTTAGATACAGAGTGAATCTCCCTCTACACTGTCCCCATCAAACACTCCCAGGACAGGTACGGCACAGGGTTAGATACAGAATAAAGCTCCCTCTACACTATCCCCATCAAACACTCCCAGCACAGGTACAGCACGGGGTTAGATACAGAGTGAAGCTCCCTCGACACTGTCTCCATCAAACACTCCCAGGACAGGTACAGCACGGGGTTAGATACAGAGTAAAGCTCCCTCTACGCTGTCCCCATCAAACACTCCCAGGGCAGGTCCAGCATGGGGTTAGATACAGAGTAAAGCTCCCTCTACACTGTCCCCATCAAACACTCCCAGGACAGGTACAGCACGGGGTTAGATACAGAATAAAGCTCCCTCGACACTGTCCCCATCAAACACTCCCAGGACTGGTACAGCACGGGATTAGATACAGAGTGAATCTCCCTCTACACTGTCCCCATCAAACACTCCCAGGACAGGTACAGCACGGGGTTAGATACAGAATAAAGCTCCCTCTACACTGTCCCCATCAAACACTCCCAGCACAGGTACAGCACGGGGTTAGATACAGAGTAAAGCTCCCTCTACGCTGTCCCCATCAAACACTCCCAGGACAGGTCCAGCATGGGGTTAGATACAGAGTAAAGCTCCCTCTACACTGTCCCCATCAAACACTCCCAGGACAGGTACAGCATGGGGTTAGATACAGAATAAAGCTCCCTCGACACTGTCTCCATCAAACACTCCCAGGACAGGTACAGCACGGGGTTAGATACAGAGTGAAGCTCCCTCGACACTGTCCTCATCAAACACTCCCAGGATAGGTACAGCACGGGGTTAGATACAGATTAAAGCTCCCTCCACACTGTCCCCATCAAACACTCCAAGGACAGGTACAGCACGGGGTTAGATTCAGAGTAAAGCTCCCTCTACACTGTCCACATAAAACAGTTCGAGGACAGGTATAGCACGGGGTTAGATACAGAGTAAAGCTCCCTCTACACTGTCCCCATCAAACACTCCCAGGATAGGTACAGCACGGGGTTAGATACAGAGTAAAGCTCCCTCTGCACTGTCCCCATCAAACACTCCCAGGACAGGTACAGCACGGGGTTAGATACAGAGTAAAGCTCCCTCTACACTGTCCCCATCAAACACTCCCAGGACAGGTACAGCAAGGGGTTAGATACAGAGTAAAGCTCCCTCTACACTTTCCCCATCAAACACTCCCAGGACAGGTATAGCACGGGGTTAGATACAGAGTAAAGCTCCCTCTACACTGTCCCCATCGAACACTCCCAGGACAGGTACAGCACGGGGTTAGATACAGAGTAAAGCTCCCTCTACACTGTCCCCATCGAACACTCCCAGGACAGGTACAGCACGGGGTTAAATACAGAGTAAAGCTCTGTGGTTGTCTGTGTAGAGGTATTACAGTACCTGGTAATGCTGGAACACCATTGGTAGATATTGTATGCTTCCTATTGGTCAAGCTGTATGGTAGCTCCGCCCTGCTAGGCAGGGTATAAGAGCCTGTGCCACCCCAGCAGCCTTCATTCTGTACCTGAGCTGCTGGGGGAAACATCTAGCTTATTAAAGCCTTCAAGTTGGACTACAACCTCGCTTTATTGGTCATTGATCGTGCATCAATTTAATAAGCTAGACTTAAAAGGATAGAGCTCCGAATCAAGCCAGAGTGTCTGCAACTCAGCCCCCACGCGGCGAATTCAGCGGCAATCTTCAAGCACTGGCTGGCGTGTTTTAAAGGATATCTCGGAACGGCCGAAAACACACCCACAGGAGAGCAGAAAATGCAAGTCCTGCACTCGAGGGTGAGCCCGGAAATTTACACCCTCATCGAGGACGCGGAAGACTTCGATGCGGCAATAGAGCTGCGAAAAGGACATTATATCCCCCCCAGTAAACCAGGTCTACGCCCGACATCTGCTAGCAACGAGGCGACAAATCCCTGGGGAATCGCTGGAAGAATTCTACCGTGCACTCCTGGTGTTGGGGAGAAACTGCAGCTGCCCGCAAGTTTCGGCGAGCAACCACACAGAACTTTTGATCCAGGACGCTTTCGTGGCAGGTATGCTATCCTCCCAAATCCGCCAGCGATTGCTGGAAAAAGACACCCTAGGCCCTTGCAGGGTCCCTGGACGTGGCCTCCAGAAACACCCGCGCTTACGTTCCCGACTGCGCGGCAGTCCCCTGGGCAGTGTGGAACTCCTCCGCAGCTGACCCCGAGACATTCCCCATCCCCCCACAAGCTAGTGCTGCAAGGCAGCCTGGCAACACCGAGGGGCCCCGCTGCTACATTTGCGGGCAGGCCAAGCACCCCCGCCAGCGCTGCCCGGCCCGTGCATCCACCTGGAAGGGATGCAGTAAAAAGGGCCATTTCGTGGTGGTATGCCAGGCCCGTGCGGTTGCCGCGGTCTCCGGCAGCGAATGCGGACCACCACCACAAACCTCTCCACGGTCCCCATGCGGCCAGCGGGCGCCGCCATCTTCCTACTCCAGGGCCACGTGCGGCCCCCGGGCGCCGCCATCTTGTCCCGCGGATGCCACATTAGATGGATGGGCGCCGCCATTTTGTGCACCCCCAGCCATGAGCAACCAATGGGAGCCGCCATCCTGGATGGACCCCCAGGACCCCAGCTCGGCTGACCACACACCGCCTGAAGAGAACACTTAAACTGCTGCGATTAGCCTCGGTGACTCTGGATCAGTGCCGGCCTCTAACACTCTCACCTGCGACAACGACTGTACTTATCAACGGGCACGAGACGTCCTGCTTAATCGACTCTGGGAGCACCCTCCACACTGACCCCATCAAACACTCCCAGGACAGTTACAGCACGGGGTTAGATACAGAATAAAGCTCCCTCTACACTGTCCCCATCAATCACTCCCAGGACAGGTACGGCACAGGGTTAGATACAGGGTAAAGCTCCCTCGACACTGTCCCCATCAAACACTCCCAGGACAGTTACAGCACGGGGTTAGATACAGAATAAAGCTCCCTCTACACTGTCCCCATCAATCACTCCCAGGACAGGTACGGCACAGGGTTAGATACAGGGTAAAGCTCCCTCGACACTGTCCCCATCAAACACTCCCAGGACAGGTACAGCACGGGGTTAGATACAGAGTGAAGCTCCCTCGACACTGTCTCCATCAAACACTCCCAGGACAGGTACAGCACGGGGTTAGATACAGAGTAAAGCTCCCTCTCGCTGTCCCCATCAAACACTCCCAGGACAGGTACAGCACGGGGTTAGATACAGAGTGAAGCTCCCTCGACACTGTCCCCATCAAACACTCCCAGGACAGGTACAGCACGGGGTTAGATACAGAGTAAAGCTCCCTCGACACTGTCTCCATCAAACACTCCCAGGACAGGTACAGCATGGGGTTAGATACAGAGTAAAGCTCCTTCTACACTGTCCCCATCAAACACTCCCAGGACAGGTACAGCACGGGGTTAGATACAGAGTGAAGCTCCCTCGACACTGTCCCCATCAAACACTCCCAGGACAGGTACAGCACGGGGTTAGATACAGAGTAAAGCTCCCTCGACACTGTCTCCATCAAACACTCCCAGGACAGGTACAGCACGGGGTTAGATACAGAGTAAAGCTCCTTCTACACTGTCCCCATCAAACACTCCCAGGACAGGTACAGCACGGGGTTAGATACAGAGTGAAGCTCCTTCGACACTGTCCCCATCAAACACACCCAGGACAGGTACAGCACGGGGTTAGACACAGAGTAAAGCTCCCTCTACACTGTCCTATGCAAGCAAACAGTTTAATTGGTTATTGTCGTTTTGATGAGAATGTGGCCTTAACACTTTCCCAACATATTTGTGCTGCAGATGTCACTAACTCTGTGTTTCAGGATGTCCTGGAATCGCTTTGAGATGTCTTCTGTGTGTGAACGGAGCTGTATAAATACAAGTTCATTCTCATCCTTTACCAAATGCAGAAAATGCCAGAATTCAAATTGAAAGCTCTGCTAGTTTGCTCGAAACCTGCCCCTGGATTTTCAATCCCCACTCATCGTAATGAGCTTTCAGACATAATACTTAATTTGTTTTTGGTTGGAGCAATTGAAAGGCAAGAAAGTTCAACACGATAAAAGAGCAAGTGGTTTGGTTAATTTTAAAAACAGGATTTCAATATGATATTCCAGGATTTAATTTTAAAAGAAAAACATTGCTTAATGTGTGTAGGCGGCCAATAATGCTGTGTCTGAGAGTCAGCTCTTTAATGCTCGCATCTTCATAAGAATCAGACAGCTATTTATATTTGTTTTGAGATCAACTTCACAGTCTGCATCAGGACGAGGGTGTCCTCACCCACCCACTCATTCACAGAACCACACAACTCAGAGGAGTCTATTCAGCCTATTAGTCTGAAAACTGTGCCTATAGATCTGAGTAGCTCTTTCACCTCTCATTTGCAGCTCTCAACTTTTCCCAGATGAATTATATTGATGTGAAAAGATTCAGCGCACAAATTAAGTCAAGTTAACTAAAAGTTGTGTTTTTACTGTTGGGTGGTAAAGTTAACTTTATAGATTGAATGACTATTTTAACTACAAACACCTCCAATCCTGTCTCTAAAGTCCATCTCTGCTGACAATATCTGCTGTGCCTCTCGAGCTCGGACATTTTCGAATCTAGAGGCAACACGAAACAACGATGTTGCAACGCTAGGCAACTATTGCCAGGGATCCCTGGAATGAAGAGCTTGTCGTATGAGGAACGGTTGAGGACTCTGGGTCTGTACTCGTTGGAGTTTAGAAGGATGAGGGGGGATCTTATTGAAAATTACAGGATACTGCGAGACCTGAATAGAGTGGACGTGGAGAGGATGTTTCCACTTGTAGGAAAAACTAGAACCAGAGGACACCATCTCAGACTAAAGGGCCGATCCTTTAAAACAGAGATGAGGAGGAATTTCTTCAGCCAGAGGGGGGGAAATCTGTGGAACTCTTTGCCGCAGAAGGCTGTGGGGGCCAAATCACTGAGTGTCTTCAAGACAGAGATAATTAGGTTCTTGATTAATAAGGGGATCAGGGGTTATGGGGAGGAGGCAGGAGAATGGGGATGAGAAAATATCAGCCATGATTGAATGACGGAGCAGGACCGATGGGCCGAGTGGCCTAATTCTGCTCCTATGTCTTATGGAGATGGCATCTTCAGCCCAGCAACAAAACAGTCTCCAGTGCGTTCCAGGCCACCACCATTCTCTGTGTAAAACGCTTCCCCTGCACATCTCCACTGAACCTTGCCCCCCCTCACCTTGAACCTGTGCCCCCTTGTAATTGTCATTTCCACCCTGGGAAAAAGCCTCCAACTGTTCACCCTATCTATACCCCTCATAATTTTATAAACTTCCATCAGGTCGCCCCTCAGTCTCTGTCTCTCTCGGGAGAACAATCCCAGTTTATTCAATCCCTCCTCAAAGCTGATACCCTCCAAACCAGGCAACATCCTGATAAACCTTTTCTGTACTCTCTCCAAAGCCTCCTCGTCCTTCTGGTAGTGCGGTGACCAGAATTGGACACAGTATTCCAAATGTGGCCTAACCAACGTTCTATATAATTGTGACATAATTTTCGAGCTTTTATACTCAATACCCCCTCCCATGAAGGCGAGCATGCCATATGCTTTCTTTACCATCATTTCCACCTGTGCTGCCAGTTTTAAGGATCTGTGGACCTGCACATCCAGATCTCTCTGTGTCTCTCTGCTCCTGATGGTTCTGCCATTTATTTTATAGCTCCCACCTGAATTGGATCCACCAAAATGCATCACCTCACATTTGTCCGGGTTAAATTCCATCTGCCATTTCTCTGCCCAATTTTGCAGCCTATCTATATCCTGCTGTATTCTCTGACAATCTTCATCACTATCCGCAACTCCAGCAATCTTAGTATCATCCGCAAACTTGCTAATCAGACTAGCTATGTTTACTTCCAAGTCATTTATATATATTACAAACAGCAGAGGTCTCAGGACTGATCCCTGCAGAACACCACTAGTTACAGACCTCCATTCGGAAAAACACCCTTCCACTGCTACCCTCTGTCTTCCATGGCCAAGCCAGTTCTGAATCCATCCAGCTAGCTTACCCCTGACCCTGTGTGATTTAATCTATTGCATCAGTCTGCCATGAGGGACCTTATCAAATGATTTACTAAAGTCCATGTAGACAACATCCACAGCCCTTCCCTCGTCAATCATTTTTGTCACCTCCTCAAAAAATTCAATTAAGTTAGTGCGACATGAGCTGCCTCGTGCAAAACCATGCTGTCTGTCGCTAATAAGACCATTCACTCCCAAATGTGAAGAGATCCTGGGTGGGATTTTCCATTGGCCGACGCCAATATCGTAATCGGCGATCGGGCAGAGAATCCCTTCCAATACCCAAATCGGAGGCGGCGCCGGTTTCACGCCGGTTTTCGAGTCTCCGAGATGGCATCATCGCGTCGCGTGCCGCACACCGTTGGAACAGCGTCAGCGGGTCATTGGAAGGCTCTTCCCGATGCTCCACCCTCATTGGGCCTAGTTCCCGACCGCACAGTTGACATGTGGTCCAGCGCCACACTCGGCCGGGAGCCATGCTGGTAGCCGGGGGGGGGGGGGCTTCTGCGAGGGCTGAGGGTACAGGTGGAGGGTGACCAAGGGGTGGCCTGTGGGGCCGTAAATGGCAGGTTGGGTCCGCTCACGGCCGGCGCCATGTTATACGGCGCCACTGCTGCAGGTCGTCGCTGTGCGCGTGCACGGCCACGGATCCAGCCATTCTCCGGCGGTTTTTGGCACGGGAGCCGGGGGTTTTACCCGGCACCGTGGCTAGCCATTCACTGGTCGCAGAATCAATGAGGGTTCAGCGCCGATTTTGGAGTCGTAAAACGGCAGGAAATTCTCTGTTTCCGCCGGCACTCTGAGAATCTTTTCCAACAATTTCACTCGCACTGACGTCAAGCTCACTGGCCTATAATTACCCGGGTGATCCTTGCTACCCTTCTTAAATAACGGGACAACATTGGCTATCCTCCAATCCTCTGGGATCTCACCTGTGGCCAACAAGGACTCAAAGATTTCTGTTGGAGGCCCAGCGATTTCATCTCTTGTCTCCCTCAGTAATCTGGGATAGACGTCATCTGGCCCTGGGGATTTGTCTACCTTAATACTTTTTAACACATCTCCCTCGTAATAATTACTTGTCCTAAAGTGTTTACATATCCCTCTGAGACACCACCAATCAGCGTGCCCCTCTCCTTTGTGAATACTGATGCAAGATACTCATTAAGGATCTCATCCACTTCCTCATAGTTCCATGCATAATTTCCCTCCTTTGTCCTTGAGTGGACCAACTCTTTCTCTAGCTACTCTCTTGTTCCTAAGGGACGTATAAAATGCTTTGGGATTTTCCTTAATTCTGTCTGCCAAGGACATTTTGTGACCCCTTTTTGCCCTCCTAACTCCCTATTTGAGCTCTTTTCTACTTTCCCTGCATTCTTCAAGTGCTCCATCTGTTTTTAGTTGCCTAGACCTCATGTATGCATCCTTTATCTTTTTGACTCAACTCGCAATTTCCCTGGATATCCATGGTTCCTGAATCCTGCCTTTCCTGTCCATTCCTTTTTACCGGCACATGCCTGTCCTGCATTCCCATCAACTGCTCCCTAAAAGACTCCCACATGCCTAATGTGGATTTATCCGCAAACAGCCTCTCCCAAACAACGGCCTCCAAATCCTGCCTAATCTGGTTGTAGTTAGCCTTCCCCCAATTTAGCACCTTAACCCTAGGACAACACTCGTCCTTTCCAACAAAGAACAAAGAACAAAGAAAAGTACAGCACAGGAACAGGCCCTTCAGTCCTCCAAGCCCGTGCCGACCATGCTGCCCGACTAAACTACAATCTTCTACACTTCCTGGGTCCGTATCCCTCTATTCCCATCCTATTCATGTATTTGTCAAGATGCCCCTTAAATGTCACTACCGTCCCTGCTTCCACCACCACCTCCGGTAGCGAGTTCCAGGCACCCACTACCCTCTGTGTAAAAAACTTGCCTCGTACATCTACTCTAAACCTTGCCCCTCGCACCTTAAACCTATGCCCCCTAGTAATTGGCCCCTCTACCCTGGGGAAAAGCCTCTGACTATCCACTCTGTCTATGCCCCTCATAATTTTGTAGACCTCTATCCGGTCGCCCCTCAACCTCCTTCGTTCCAGTGAGAACAAACCGAGTTTATTCAACCGCTCCTCATTGCTAATGCCCTCCATACCAGGCAACATCCTGGTAAATCTCTTCTGCACCCTCTCTAAAGCCTCTACATCCTTCTGGTAGTGTGGCGACCAGAATTGAACACTATACTCCAAGTGTGGCCTAACTAAGGTTCTATACAGCTGCAACATGACTTGCCAATTCTTATACTCAATGCCCCGGCCAATGAAGGCAAGCATGCCGTATGCCTTCTTGACTACCTTCTCCACCTGTGTTGCCCCTTTCAGTGACCTGTGGACCTGTACACCAAGATCTCTCTGACTGTCAATACTCTTGAGGGTTCTACCATTCACTGTATAGTTTCATTCATTTTCCATGAGTATCCAAAAGCTTTCTGAATTGTGGTCACTGTTCACCACATGTTCCCCCACTGAAAGCGGGCAGCATAATGAAAGATCCCTCCCACCCGGGTTATTCTCTCTTCCAACTTCTTCCATCGGGCAGGAAATACAAAAGTCTGAGAACACGCACGAACAGAGTCAAAAACAGCTTCTTCCCCGCTGTTATCAGACTCCTAAACGGCCCTCTTATGCACTAATCTGATCTCATCACACATCTTCTCTACTGAGTACACTACACCCTGTATGCTTCACCCGATGCCTGTGTCTATGTATTTACATTGTGTATTTTATGTTTGCCCTATGTATTTTTTCATGTACGGAATGATCTGTCTGAACTGTGCGCAGAAAAATACTTTTCACTGTACCTCGCTACACGTGACAATAAATCAAATCCAATCCAATCCAACGGGTCTGAAATATACAGCAACAGGTCGCCTGCATAATGCGAGACCCTATGCTCGATGCCCCCCCACCCATTCGATCTCTCTCCAGTCCCTCGACGCCCTAAGCGCCAATGCCAGTGGCTCTATCGCCAAGGTGAAGAGCAATGGGGAGAGAGGGCACCCCTGTCTCGTCCCTCGATGCAGCCCAAAGTACCCCAAACTCACTCGGTTCATCCGCACACTTCTACAAACTTCTACAAACCTTCTGCAAACCCCTGCCTGAACCCAAACCACCCCAACACCTCCAGCAGATACTCCCACTCCACCCGATCAATCACCTTCTTCACGTCCATCTCCACCACTACTTCCACCTCCTGCCCCTCCGAAGGCATCATGATTACATTAAGCAGCCTCCTCACGCTTGCCATCAACTGCCTCCCCGTCACAAAACCTGTTTGGTCCTCACCTATCACCCCCGGGACACAGTCCTCGATTCGCGAGGCCCGCACCTTCACCAACAGCTTTGTTGAGTTAAGGTAGCGGGCGGTACGGCTCCGGGTCCATATCCTGCTTTAATATCAGGGAGATGGAAGCTGCGACAATGTGTGGGGGGGGGAATCCCCCCTCTGCGTTGCTTCGTCTCGACCCTCGCCCGCATTGGCCCCAGGACCTCCCCAATCTTTTGTAGAACTGCACTGGGAACCCGTCCGGACCCGGGGCCTTCCCTGCCTGCATCTCCCCATAGTCTTCATCGCCTCCCTCAACCCAACTGGGGCCCCCAGTCCCTCAACCAGCTCCTCCTCTACCTTGGAAAACTCCAGTCCATCCAAAAACCGCCACCTGCCCGCCCCCCGGCCGGGGGCTCCGACTCGTATAACCTTCTGCAGAACACCTCAAACATGCCATTCACCCTCTCCGGGTCATCACCACCTTGCCCTTATCGTCCCTAACTCTGCCGAACTCCCTCGCCGCCTCTTGCTCCCTGAACTGATAGTTCAACATCCTGCTCACCTCTCCCTGTACTCGTATACTGCCCCTCTGGCCCTCCATGACTGCCTGGAGACACTCGCCCAAACTCCATCTGGAGCCTCTGCCTCTCCCTCAACAACCCTGCCTCCGGGGCCTCCGAGTATCTCTTAACCACCCTCAAAGTCCCGTCCACCATCTCTGCCCGTGCTGCTATCTCCTTGCGTGCCCAAATAGAAATGAACTCCTCCCTAACGCCCACCTTGAGTGCCTCCCACAGCGTGGCGGCCGTGACCTCTCCTGTGCCGTTTAGCTCCGCCAGTTTGCGGAGAATCCCGCCCCATGTAGCTACCGGTTTGACTTAAAAACCGGCTTCACCAATGTCATTTCGGGAGTGAAATCTGCCATCTTTACCTGGCCTGGCCTGTGACTCCAGACACACCGCAATGTGGCTGTCACTTAACTGTCCCTGCGGTGACCTCCGGGTGCGGCGATGCAGAGCTAGGTCGCATGTTCGGTAGCTCCCGCTTGGAACGGACTTTTCGGCTCTTTTACAGGGCCCCCACGGCATCTTTTCGACATTTCCCGGTGTGGGAAGAAGACTGCAACATTCCCCTGACAGTGTCCCCCAGGAATGTTATGTCTCTTGGTTACCAGACCCGGCAGAAACAGTAAAAGATTTGTCTGTAACTGCAGGATAAACAGAGCCTCTTCCAGCATGCAGGCGGGGGAAGGGCAAGTTTAAAGGCTGCAAGCTGACTTGAGGGCCTTTATTAAAGGTGAATTCTAGCAGCAGAGGGAACAACTGTGAAGAGATCTACCAAGGCCATTGAAGAAGCGGGGACGAGGCTTCCGGTGGCGGCCATGGAGGAGTAGGTCGCGCATTCGGCAGCTCCCGTCTGGAACCGACTCTCAGACCTTTTTCAGGAGTTTCCACAGACTTTTTGGGGCAGATTGGTGAAGCGAACACTGCCAAAAGGATTCCCTCTCGACTTCCGGTTGCGGCTATGCGGAGCTAAGTCGCACATTCGGCGGCTCCCGCAAAAACGGACTTTTGGGCTCTTTTCAGGGCCCCCAAGGGCACTTTTTCGACGTTTCCCGGTTTGGGAAGGAGTTAATAACAGCTCCCCGTCAGTATATGGCTTTACCTAGGAGCGGGGCGACAAAAAAGGTGGTGGTGGACCCGAAGAAGGTGCGAGGGAAGAAGGACAAAATGGCGGCGGGCGGAGACCAGGCAGCGTGGAGGCAGTGGGCGGAGGAGCAACAGGAGGGTATCCAGCGCTGCTTCAGAGAGATTAAAACGGACCTGCTAGAGCCGATGAAGGCTTCTATTGATAAGCTGCTGGAGACACAGACGGCCCAGGGGGTGGCGATCCGAGAGGCTCGACAAAAGATCTCTGAAAATGAGGACGAGATCTTAGGCCTTGCGGTAAAGGTGGAGGCGCACGAGGCGCTCCACAAGAAATGGCAGGAGCGGTTCGAGGAGATGGAGAATCGGTCGAGGCGGAAGAATCTGCGGATTCTGGGCCTCCCAGAGGGGCTGAAGGGGCCGGACGTGAAGCTGGACACAGACTGAGGGTCGGGATGGGCGATTGGGGACTGCGGTGGATATGTTATGCCTATTTGTGGTTTTGGGGGGGCGGGGGGGCCTTTGCATTGTTTTGCGTTTCTTTTTCTCTGTGTTTTTCTCTTTCGGGTTGGGGAGGGTGGATGGGGCGGGTTGGGCGCTGGTTTGGTTGGTGGCGGGGCCTGGTAGGTGGAGAGCGCGGGACTTTGTCCCACGCCGAAGACTGGGGGGGGGGGGGGCGGGGGGGGGGCCGGGGCGGGGGAGCGAGGATTGTTTCCCGCGCTTAGAACGGAGGGGGGAGGGAGAGAGCCTGTGGATGGGGAGCGGGAGAGGAGGGTGTGCCACACAATGGGAGGAGTCGAAGGGGAGGCGGGAATGGCCGGGGTCAGCAGGAGTCAGCTGACTTGCGGAAGTGCAATGGGGGGAGTAAACCAGCTAGGGCGGGTCCTAGCCGGGGGGGGGGGGGGGTGAATCGAGTTGCTGCTGCTAAGGTCAAGGAGGAGCTGGAGTGAGTGGGGGGGGTCGAGACGGGGGGGTGCCGCTGTGGGGAACGGGCCGGGTGTGGGGTGCGGGCGCGTGGCTGGTCGAGGAGGGGTCATGGCTAGTCGGCGGGAGAGGGGGGCGGGTAGCCCCCTGATCCGGCTGATAACCTGGAATGTAAGGGGACTGAATGGGCCGGTTAAGCGGGCCCGCGTGTTTACGCACCTGAAGAGGTTTAAGGCGGATGTGGTTATGCTCCAGGAGACACACCTGAAGGTGGCAGACCAGGTAAGACTGAGGAAAGGGTGGGTAGGTCAGGTGTTTCACTCGGGGCTAGGTGCCAAAAATCGAGGGGTGGCGATCTTGGTGGGAAAGAAGGTGTCATTCGAGGCGTCGAGCATTGTGGCAGATAATGGCGGCAGGTACATAATGGTAAGTGGTAAGTTGCAGGGAGAGAGGGTGGTACTGGTCAATGTGTACGCTCCGAACTGGGACGATGCGGGTTTTATGTGGCGTATGTTGGGTCGGATCCCAGACTTGGAAGTGGGGGGCCTGATAATGGGGGGAGACTTTAACACGGTGTTGGATCCGGCACTGGATCGCTCCAGGTCTAGGACGGGTAGGAAGCCGGCGGCGGCTAGAGTGCTGAGGGGGTTTATGGACCAGATGGGAGGGGTGGACCCTTGGAGATTTGCAAGGCCGGGGGTTAGGGAATTTTCATTCTTCTCACATGTCCATAAGGCTTATTCTCGAATCGACGTTTTCATTTTGAGTAGGGCGCTGATAGCGAGAGTAGAGGATACCGAGTATTCGGCAATAGCCATTTCGGACCACGTCCCGCATTGGGTGGACTTGGAGATGGGGAGGCGAGGGACCAGCGCCCGCTGTGGCGCTTGGAGGTGGGGCTGTTGGCGGACGAGGAGGTGAGCGAGCGGGTCTGAGGAAGTATAGAGAGGTACTTGGAGACCAACGACAACGGGGAGGTCTGAGTGGGGATGGTATGGGAGTCACTGAAGGCGGTGGTGAGGGGAGAGCTGTTGAGGGAGAGGCGCAGCCTCCAGGCCGAATTCGACCTGGTGACCACCAGGAGGGCGGAGGTGCAGTGGAGGGGGGGGGGGGCAGGGGGCGGTCTACGAGTGTGGGGAGGGGGCGAGCCGAATGCTGGCGCATCAGCTTCGGAAGTGGGACGCAGCTAGGGAGATCGGGGGAGTTAAGGATAGGGGAGGGAGCGTGGTGCGGAGTGGGGTTGGCATCAATGGGGTCTTCAGGGACTTCGACGAGGAATTGTACCGATCCGAGCCTCCACGGGAGGAGGGAGGGATGGGCCATTTCCTGGACCAATTGAGGTTTCCAAAGGTGGAAGAGTGACTGGTGGCGGGATTGGGGGCCCCGATTGCGCTGGAGGAGCTGATCAAAGGGATAGGAAGCATCCAGGCGGGGAAGGCACCAGGGCCGGACGGTTTCCTGGTCGAGTTCTATAAAGAATATATGGACCTGTTGGGCCCACTGTTAGTTAGGACCTTTAATGAGGCAAGGGGGGGGGGCTTTACCCCCGACGATGTCCCGGGCACTGATCTCCTTGATCCTGAAGCGTGACAAGGATCCCCTGCAATGTGGGTCTTACAGACCGATTTCCTTGCTAAATGTAGATGCCAAGGTGCTGGCGAAGGTCTTAGCCACGAGGATTGAGGATTGTGTGCCGCAGATCATCCATGAAGACCAGACGGGGTTTGTGAAGGGGAGACAGTTGAACACGAATGTGCGGAGGCTTTTGAACGTTATCATGATGCCGGTGAGGGAGGGGGAGGCGGAGATAGTGGTGGCGATGGACGCTGAGAAAGCCTTCGATAAGGTAGAGTGGGGGTACCTGTGGGAGGTGCTGAAGAGGTTTGGGTTTGGGGAGGGGTTTGTCAGGTGGGTTAGGCTGTTGTATGAGGTCCCGATGGCGAGTGTGGCCACAAATAGGAGGAGGTCCGAGTACTTTCGGTTGCACCGAGGGACAAGACAGGGGTGTCCCCTGTCCCCCCTGCTCTTCACACTGGCGATTGAACCCCTGGCTATGGCACTGAGAGAGTCGAGGAACTGGAGGGGTTGGTGCGGGGTGGGGAGGAGCATAGGGTGTCGCTTTATGCGGACGACCTGCTGCTGTATGTGGCGGACCCGGTGGGAGGAATGCCGGAGGTAATGAGGATCCTTTGGGAATTCGGGGACTTTTCGCGGTACAAGCTCAATATGGGGAAGAGCGAGCTGTTCGTAGTTCAGCTAGGGGACCAGGAGAGGGGGATTGGCGAGCTCCCACTAAAAAGGGCAGAGAGGAGCTTCAGATATTTGGGGGTCCAGGTGGCCAGGAGCTGGGGGGCTCTGCATAGGCTTAACTTTACAAGGCTGGTGGAGCAAATGGAGGAGGAGTTCAAGAGGTGGGACGCGTTGCCGCTGTCCCTGGCGGGTAGGGTGCAGTCAATCAAAATGACGGTGCTCCCAAGGTTTTTGATCCTGTTCCAGTGCCTTCCCGTGTTTATCCCGAAGGCTTTTTTCAGGCGGCTTAACAGGAGTATAATGGGGTTTGTGTGGGCGCGAGGGACTCCGAGGGTGAGAAGGGTGTTCCTGGAACGTAGTAGAGATAGGGGGGGGCTGGCGCTGCCCAACCTCTGTGGGTACTACTGGGCCGCCAATGCGATGATGGTGCGCAAGTGGGTGATGGAGGGGGAGGGGGCTGCATGGAAGAGGCTGGAGACGGCATCCTGTGTGGGTACGAGTCTGGGGGCGCTGGCAATGGCGCCGCTGCCGCTCCCTCCAATGAGGTATACCATGAGCCCGGTGTTGGTGGTGGCCCTCAAAATATGGGGGCAGTGGAGGCGGCATAGGGGGGGAAGTTGGGGCCTCGGCACGGACCCCATTACGGGGGAACCACCGGTTCGCCCCAGGAAGAACAGGTGGAGGGTTTTCGGGGTGGCACAGGGCAGGGATACGAAAGTTGGGGGACCTGTTTGTGGACGGGAAGTTCGCGAGCTTGGGTGAGCTGGAGGAGAAGTACGGGCTCCCCCCCGGGGAACATCTTCAGGTACTTACAGGTAAGGGCGTTTGCCAGACGGCAGGTGATGGAATTCCCACGGCTACAGCCACACACAGTACAGGACAGGGTGCTCTCGGGGGGGTGGGTGGGAGTGGGGAAGATCTTGGAAACTTACCAGGTGATGCAGGAGGAGGAGGAGGCCTCGGTGGTGGAGTTGAAAGGAAAGTGGGAGGAGGAGTTGGGGGAGGAGATCGAGGAGGGGAAGTGGGCAGATGCCCTAGGGAGGGTGAACTCTTCCTCTTCGTGTGCGAGGCTCAGCCTCATACAGTTTAAGGTGCTGCACAGGGCACACATGACTGGGACAAGGATGAGCCGGTTCTTTGGGGGTGAGGACAGGTGTGTTAGGTGCTCAGGGAGCCCAGCAAATCACACACATATGTTCTGGGCATGCCCAGCGCTGGAGGAATTTTGGGAGGGTGTAGCGAGGACGGTGTCGAGGGTGGTAGGATCCAGGGTCAAGCCGGGCTGGGGGCTCGCAATATTTGGGGTGGCAGAGGAGCCGGGAGTGCAGGAGGCGAAAGAGGCCGGAATTCTGGCCTTTGCGTCCCTGGTAGCCCGGCGAAGGATTCTCCTTCAGTGGAAAGATACGAGGCCCCCAAGTGTGGAATCCTGGACCAGCGATACGGCAGGGTTCATTAAATTGGAGAGGGTGAAATTCGCCTTGAGAGGGTCGGTACAAGGGTTCTTTAGGCGGTGGCAACCGTTCTTAGACTTCCTGGCAGAACGCTAGACATTGGTCAATGGCAGCAGCAGCTTGGGGGGCGGGGGGGTTTACTTTATTTTTGTTTAAGTTATTTGCACCGGAAGGGTCTGAGGGGGTGTATACACCTGTTGTCTTAAGTCGGGGTGTTAATGTTAATTTATTATTTAGGTACAGGGGGGAGGGGTTTGGGGGGTTGCTTTTTTAGATTGTGTTTTGTACTTAACCCTGTTGGGTTCTTTTTTCTTTCTCATTTTGTTATTGATATTTTATGAAAACCTTTAATAAAAATTGTTTTTATTTTTTTTAAACTGTCTGCGGTTGCCGAGCAAACTGCTTTGTATGAAAAAAAACTACATCAACAAAAAGCTACGACCCAGACGGGCTGCAGCAGTTCACGAAGCGGTTCACCATCACCTTCTCAGGGGCACATCGGGAGAGGCAATAAGTGTTGGCCTTGTCAGTGATCCCTACTCTCCAGGAATGAAGGAAACAAACTCCACCACCAGAGGAAATAATTTCTATCTGTCCTATCACATCCTTTAATGATCTTAATTCGATCACCCTTAACTTGAAGGAATACAAGTCTGATCAATTCAACAACAGAAAATGCTGGACAATCTCCGCAGGCCCGACAGTATCTGTAGAGAGAGAGAAGGCAGCGAACGTTTCGAGTTTGGGTGACTCTTTGTCAAAGCTGGGGAGAACTGGAAATGGGGTCAGATTTATCCTGGAGAGGGGGGGGCGTGGGGCTGGATAGGGGGGCCAGCGATAGATGGAGATAGACAAAGATGATGAGGACAGGAGACAAAAGGAATGTAAATAGAGGTGACAAGGACTAAGAAGGGTGGGGATGGTGTCACATGAAAAGATCAGAATTACAAACCCACTGACCATTACAAACCATTACAAACCCACCGACTCCCACAGCTCCCTCGACTACAGCTCTTCACACCCCACATCCTGTAATGACTCCATCCCATTCTCCCAGTTCCTTCCCTCAGTCACATCAGTTCCGATGATGCCACTTTCCAAAGCGGTGCTGCTGACATATCTTTGTTCTTCCTTAATCGTGGTTTCCCACCCACTCTGGTCGACAGGGCTCTCAACCGTCTCGGACACATCTCCCGCATCTCTGCCCTCACCCCCTCCCTTCCCTCCCAGAACCAGGAGAGGGTCCCCCTTGTCCTCACCTTTCACCCCACCAGGCTCCGCATTCAAAGGATCATCCGCAACCCGTTCCTCCAACTCCAGCGTGATGCCGCCACCAAGCACATCTTCCCCTCACTCCCCATCAGCATTTCGCAGGGACCGTTCCCTCCGGGATACCCTGGTCCACTCCTTCATCACCCCCAACACCTCAATCTCTTCCCACGGCACCTTCCCATGCAATGGCAGAAGGTGCAACACCTAACCTTTACCTCCTCCCTGCTCACCATCCCAGGTCCTAAATACTCTTTTCAGGTGAGGCAGCGCTTCACGTGCACCTCCTTCAATCTGGTCTATTGCATTCGCTCCCAGTGCAGTCTACTCTACATTGGAGAGACTAAACACAGACTGGGTGACCGCTCTGCAGAACACCTCCAGTCCGTCCACATGCAGGACCCGGACCTTCCTGTCGCTGCCATTTCAACTCCCCGTCCTGCTCTCACACCCACACGTCCATCCTTGGCCTGCTGCAACGTCCCGGTGAAGCCCAGCACAAACTGGAGGAACAGCACCTGGGGCGAAATTCTCCGGAAACGGCACGATGTCCGCCGACTGGCACCCAAAATGGCGCCAATCAGACGGGCATCGCGCCGCCCCAAAGGTGCGGAATGCTCCGCATCTTTGGGGGCCGAGCCCCAACATTGAGGGGCTAGGCCGACGCCGGAGGAAGTTCCGCCCCGCCAGCTGGCGGAAACGGCCTTTGTTGCCCCGCCAGCTGGCGCGGAAATGACATCTCCGGGTGGCGCATGCGCGGGAGCGTCAGCGGCCGCTGACAGTTTCCCACGCATGCGCAGTGGAGGGAGTCACTTCCACCTCCGCCATGGTGGAGACCTCGCCTTAATCCCCATTTACTTTCCTTTTGTCTTATTTCCATGGCACCTTTGACAACCTGCACCTATCCAGCCCCACCGCCCTCCCAATCCAGCATAAATCTGACCCCATTTCCAGTTCTCTCTGACTTTGACAAAGAGTTATCCAGACTCGAAATGTTTGCTTCCTCCTCTCTCCACAGAGGCTGTCAGACCACTGAGGTTGTCCAGCACTTTCTGTTTTTGTTTGAGATTCCAGTATCTGCAGTAATTTGCTTTTAGCCAGTCAACTCAAGCTCTGCTCATAATTCTACTCTCTTATCCTGGTATCACTCTGGTGAATCTGTCCCCTCCAATCAAAGCCAATCTATCCTTCCTGAGGTAGGGTGCACAGAATTGAACAGACTTTGATGGGGAAAACCTTGCATAAGCTGACCTTCTTCAGTTCGAACTGGCGGCCCCCTTTCAGCAGGTCCTCGGCAGCGAGCTGGCCTTCAAGGTGCCTGAGGGTCTCTTCCCGTTCGCTTAGCATTTCCTCCGCCTGCCGAGCACGACCCAGTGTCTGATGGTAGATTTCACTCTGATGCTCCAACTGTTCGTTCATCTTAGCGATCTGCTCCTTGAGGTCCTTCATTTTCTTTCAACAAAAACAACTTGCATTTAGAAAGCACCTTTAACACGGTAACAAGTTCCAGTTGGGCTTTGCAGGAGCATTAGCAAATCAAACCTATCACAGAGCCATGTAAGCAGACAATAGGACAGATGACAAAAACCTTAGTCAAGGACATGGGTTTTAAGAAGCATCTGAAACGGGGAAATATGTGCGGGAGATTAAGGGAGGGTGTTCCAGAGCCTAGGATCCAGGCAGTTAAAGGCACAACCACCAACATAGGAGTGATTAAAATCAGAGATGATTAAATGGCCAGAATTCGAGGGCGCAGAGGGTGGGGGTTGGAGAGGAGGGGAGGGTTTACAGTGATAGGACGGAGAAGGAGCCATGGAAGTATTTAAATGGATACATGACCAATTTTTATTTAATTTGTGTGTTATGGGCGAGGCATTTTCAGAACCCCAAAATGTATCATGGGGTTCAACCAACCTCCCCCTTTAATGTATTTGTTGCTATTCCTAGCACACGGCTTGTTCCCTAGGTGTGGGATTATAATTATGGACACGTGGGTTTTTAAACACAAAACAATGTTTATTCCATGAGCTCAACTTAACATCTTAAATAAACATGGGATCTCTTAGCACCCCTTACTTCAAAGATAACTCCGAAAATATTGCAACAGTAAATAATTCCTCAAAATGTTCCTTCAAACTTCCAAGAGAGTTAACACCTTTAAACAGAATCACATCAGGTTAAAGGCTTTACTGTTATGAGTTTAATCACCCAAATGATCCAGAGATAGTCTTTCATGGCAGAGATCACAGCAAATCCAGCTCACTGCAAAACACAGACACACACCCAGCTCTTTTCCTCCAAACTACAGCTCTTTGGAAACACACAGACACACACAAGCTCTTTTTCAAACTGCAACTAAAAACTGCAAAAAGGCTGATCTAAAGCCCAGCTCCACCCACTCTCTGACATCACTGTTTTCTTAAAGGTACACTGCTTAAACATCCATGTTTTAAAGGTATTCTCACATGACACGTGTAATTTGCAGATTGGAGGCACAAGGTCTGATGTGATGAGAAAGCAGAAAGTGGTGCAGAATAAAGGCACCCGTGATAAAGAAATCTCCCCGAACCCCTATATTAGATATTCCAGTCAGGAACTCACTCCCGGGTATCTGTTATTCTACATATAAACCACGCCGAACCCCTCAATTAGATTCCAGTCTGTAACTCACTCCCGGGTATCTGTCATTCTAGATATAAACCACCCCGAACCCCTCGATTAGATTCCAGTCTGTAACTCACTCCCGGGTATCTGTTATTCTATATATAAACCACCATGAACCCCTCGATTAGATTCCAGTCTGTAACTCACTCCCGGGTATCTGTTATTCTATATATAAACCACCCTGAACTCCTCGATTAGATTCCAGTCTGTAACTCACTCCCGGGTATCTGTTATTCTATATATAAACCACCCTGAATCCCTCGATTAGATTCCAGTCTGTAACTCACTCCCGGGTATCTGTTATTCTATATATAAACCACCCCGAACACCTCGATTAGATTCCAGTCTGTAACTCACTCCCGGTTATCTGTTATTCTATATATAAACCACCCCGAACCCCTCGATTAGATTCCAGTCTGTAACTCTCTCCCGGGTATCTGTTATTCTATATACAAACCACCCTGAACCCCTCGATTAGATTCCAGTCTGTAACTCACTCCCGAGTATCTGTTATTCTATATATAAACCACCCTGAACCCCTCGATTAGATTCCAGTCTGTAACTCACTCCCGGGTATCTGTTATTCTATATATAAACCACCCTGAACCCCTCGATTAGATTCCAGTCTGTAACTCACTCCCGGGTATCTGTTATTCTATATATAAACCACCCTGAACCCCTCGATTAGATTCCAGTCTGTAACTCACTCCCGGGTATCTGTTATTCTATATATAAACCACCCTGAACCCCTCGATTAGATTCCAGTCTGTAACTCACTCCCGGGTATCTGTTATTCTATATATAAACCACCCTGAACCCCTCGATTAGATTCCAGTCTGTAACTCACTCCCGGGTATCTGTTATTCTATATATAAACCACCCTGAACCCCTCGATTAGATTCCAGTCTGTAACTCACTCCCGGGTATCTGTTATTCTATATATAAACCACCCTGAACCCCTCGATTAGATTCCAGTCTGTAACTCACTCCCGGGTATCTGTTATTCTATATATAAACCACCCTGAACCCCTCGATTAGATTCCAGTCTGTAACTCACTCCCGGGTATCTGTTATTCTATATATAAACCACCCTGAACCCCTCGATTAGATTCCAGTCTGTAACTCACTCCCGGGTATCTGTTATTCTATATATAAACCACCCTGAACCCCTCGATTAGATTCCAGTCTGTAACTCACTCCCAGATATCTGTTATCCAAATATGAACCACCCCAAAATTGATTCCAGCATGTAATTTGATAAACAATGAAAGTATTAATTTGATTATTAATCCCACATTATTATTGGATGGAAGATGTTAGACTCAGTAGTTGATTGAGTCACTTGATTATAAATTTGCTGATTTTGTCGGAATTGTCTGTTGCAATTGTGAGGCCGTGCTGTTCCCTTGGTTACTTGTCAATTTTCCTCTTGCAGTCAGTAACCCAGCAGTTGGACGCCATATACTTCTGGTATTTTTAAGAGTTTTCAAATTGTTTTAAAGCTGGGAGCGCGAAGTTGCACCAACATTGATATTATTTAACACATGTGTTCGGCGGTCATAAAAGATTCTGGGTATTTTGTTGCATGCCGTCTCTGTGCTTCGATGCCATCCCATAATCGTGAGTTTGAAAAGAGAACAAAGTGGAAAGTTCTGGCCCACAAAGAGCTGTTGGAGAAATTATTTGATTCACACTTCACTGGAGGTCATTCCGCATAGCCCTGCTGTACATTAAAAGCATTCCCTGCTTTTATTCAAGAAGATTTTTGCTTTGCTGGTTACCCCTGGTGTTTTGCGGGATATCTGACTGTGCCCCTTTGAACCAGCTAAGCTGCGGAGTGATCACTGCTGATCAAACTCAGTCCCCTCAAACACTCGCAACTACAAGCTCACCCCAGCTGATTTGTTCTCGATTGGGGTAGAATGACACAATGGTGTTTGTTATCTGGTGAGGTAGCAGAATACCTTTGGAGAGTAGAGATGTAAGAATGGAGGAATATCCAGAAGTTCTCTTTGCAATAAAAAAGATAGCAAGAAATTAACAAGATTTGGGTGTACTCCATGGTGGATAACATTGAGTGGGGAGAGTCCATGCTAGGTGAGACTCAGTGGAGATTAACTGGAGATTAACTGTGCTGATTTGATTACCACAGTGAAGAACATCAAATTTGTAAATCCTTTTCAAAACCTTGAAACCTTCAGTCATGTTACCTTGAAGTTGCCCCTTTTTTAAAGCAAACATACCCATCTTCTTTAATCCTTCGTCTGTACTGTAAGTGATACCTGGAATCAGATCGTCTCTGTTATGTTTGGCAGGACTAGACATAGTGACAGCAGTCTGGGGAGGAGAGGACAGCAGCCTGTAAAACTTTTAACGTGAGCTTAGGAGGGGTGTTCTTGCACCTTTCCACACCAGATTCAGGCAACTTTTGCATGCAGCGCTGTTGGTTCAGGCCTGCTCGCCCACATGTCGACCTTCCTACAAAACTCACTGTCAGCAGCAGGCAGGAAATGAATAATCGATCCCTGAAGAACCCCGAACAACCCAGGGGTGTACTTCAGTTACGTCGAGAGATTAGAGAAGCTGATTAGTTTGCCGATGACGGAAGACGAGGTGGGACAATGAGTTGTGAGGAAGCTTCAAGGAGATGTAGACAGGCTGAGTGAGTGGGCAAGAACAGGGCAGATGGAATATAATGGGGGAAAATGTGGAGTTATCCACGTTGGAATGAAAAATGAAAATCGCTTATTGTCACCAGTTGGCTTCAAATGAAGTTACTGTGAAAAGCCCCTAGTCGCCACATTCCGGCGCCTGTTCGGGGAGGCTGGTACGGGAATTGAACCGTGCTGCTGGCCTGCCTTGGTCTGCTTTAAAAGCCAGCGATTTAGCCCAGTGTGCTAAACCAGCCCCAAGGGTAGGATTGGTAGGCCACGTTGGTAGGATCAGCAGAAATACAGAGGGTTACAGGTGGGAGATTGGGAAGTGTTGATGTCCAGAGGGACCGGGCAGACCTTCTTCACCAGTCACTGAAAGCTCACATACAGGTGCAGCAAACAATTAGGAAGGCAAATGGGTTGGCCTTTCAATGCAAGAGGATTCAAGTACAAGAGTAAACATAGAACATCGAACATGGAACATACAGTGCAGAAGGAGGCCATTAGGCCCATCGAGTCTGCACCGACCCTCTTAAGCCCCCACGTCCACCCTACCCCTGTAACCCAATAACCCCTCCTAACCTTTTTGGGCACTAAGGGCAATTTATCATGGCCAATCCACCTAACCCGCACGTCTTTGGACTGTGGGAGGAAACCGGAGCACCCGGAGGAAACCCACGCAGACACGGGGAGAACGTGCAGGCTCAGCACGTCCCGTCCCCCCCCCGTACATTCCATGATTCTACGTATCCTGCGAACCCTTCATGTTGACCCCATGATACTCACGACTTTCTGGGTCTGGTAATTCCCGCAGATTTCTTTCACTTTGGTTTTGATGGCTTCCTCTGTGGCAGCAACACTGTCAAAGCCATCACTCAGCAATGCAGCCAGCTGGTCAATCAAACTCTGGTGTAGCACGTTGGCCGCTCTCGTTTGGTAGGTGCTGCTGCGCAGGCGGTCATCCAGGTCACTCACTTGTTTCTCATTGAGGGCCTGTTCCTGGCAGGCGGTGCCCAAAGTTCGTTGGCAGTCCTCCAGCCTCTCACGAAGGATCTTGTTCTCCTGCTCCACCCTCTTCTTCAGGAGGAAAGCTTCGTCCCTCTCCTAGGCAAACAAGGAACAAATACCAAGTCATAACTCAGCAGGTTGTGGGTACAGGTCCAAATCTACAGACGAGACACAAAGTCCGGGCCGATACTCGCAGTGCAGTACTGAGGGAGGTGAGATCAGATGTCAACCCAGGCGGCCTCTATCAGGTGGGCTGTATTTGAAGAAGGACAAGGGAATTACCCCAGTCTCGAGGCCAATATTCATCTCCCAATTGACACTCGCTAAAAGAGACACTAGATTATCTGGTCATTATCACATTGATGTCTGTGGGAGCTTGCTGTGCACAAATTGACTGCTGCGTTCCCAACATTATAATAACATACGAAACAGGAGCAGGAGGAGCCAAATCAACCCATTGAGCCTGCTCCCCATTCAGTCCAATCAGGACTGCTCATCGGTTCCACCTCCACTTGCCTGCTCCCTATACACTTTATTCCCTGAGCCTTAAATAACCTTCTGGGGTACAGAATTCCAAAGACTCACAATCCTCTGAGTGAAGAAGTTTCTCCTCATCTCACTCCTAAATGATCGACCCCCTTACCCCTTACCCAGATGTGCCCCTGGGTTTTTGTATTCCCCGACCGGGGCGGGGGGGGGTGGTGGGCGATGGTCAGTGTCCATCCTGTCAAACCCCTTCAGAACCTTGGCCGGGATTCTCCGCTAACCGGCGGGGCCAACCGCACCGGCGGCGAGGAGCGGCGTGAACCACTCCGGCGTCGGGCCGCCCGGAAGGTGCGGAATCCACCGCACCTTCGGGGGCTGGGCTGGCGCTGGAGGGGTCTCCGCCGGCCAGCGCGAGTTGGCGCACGCGCAGGAGCGGCAGCGTGTTCTGGCACATGCGCCCCCGCCAAAAAAACGGCGCCGGAGAATTCGGGCGGGATTCACGCCGCCCCCCCCCCGGCGATTCTCCGACCTGGCCGGGGGGGGGAGGGGGGGGGGGAGAATCCGCCCACTTGTCTGCTTCCGCGAGATTGTCGAAACTCTGGACAACATAGACCCAATTCACTGGGCCCCTCTTCATACCACAATGACTGCAAGTTACTTTGTTTGCCCTAACGGTGCTTTGACAGGTCATGAAGGGTGCTACACAAATGCAGTCCTTCTTTACAGAGATTAGGTCATCAGAAAAGGAGATGAAGGGAGATGGTGGGAGAAATGTTATCACGTTTGCAGCAAAGAAACAGTACAAAGATGTGCTGGTTAGGTTGATTGGCCATGCTAAATTGCCCCTTCATGTCCAAAGGTTAGGTGGGGTTACTGGGTACTGGGATAGGGTGGAGGTGTGGGCTTGAGTAGGGAGCTCTTTCCAAGGGTCGGTGCAGATTCGATGGGCCGAATGGCCTCCTTCGGCACTGCAGGGAGTCTATGAAGGACACAGCTCATTAAGTCAAACTATTTTTTACTCAGAGCCATTGAGACATGGAGTATGGAACCTGAATCCGCAATAGCTCTTCAAAAGGAATAGGGTGGGTGTTTGAGAAGGAGAAATGTGGAAGGGAAGGGGACTAATTGGAAAGTTCCTTCAGATTACTAGCACGGACAGCGGGGGCCAACTGCCTGAGTCTCCTACTGTGCTGAGAATGTCGATTAAGATATGAAATTCGAGCAGAAGCCCGTTTGAGGAACAGAAAGACCCAGGAACATCTTCCTTGGATGTGATAGGAACACTCTGCAATGTCTGAATTAGATAGTAAGTTTGAAGTCTCTGAGAGAAGAAATCAGTCCGTTTGGACTTCCATGGGATAATGGTCCCTCTCCCCACCTTTATCCCCTGTGGGCATTGGCAAGAAATTCAAGCAAAGAAAAGTTGCATTATATAAAAGTTACTTACAAAAGTTTAGCTTATTTCTCTTGTGACTTCCACCTTGGAAGGGTTTAATACTGTAAACATATAACTATTTTGCGTTGTCTTTCGTTAAATAAACATGTTTCTCAGCTTTGAGATGTGCTCCAAAAAGGCAACCTCTATTCACTCATCGAAGCGATAAACGGTCATACGAACGTACAAGAACAGTAGCTAAAAGTAATGAGCACGCAGGCTTGTTTCCTATCCCAGATGCTGTGTGAGCGAGATCGCAAGGCTAGGTTACATTTCCTCAAAGGGAGTCAGGATTCCCAGCCTCTGGCTTGCTCTGGTAGCCACAAGTGTTCACGTGGCTGGCCCAGTTCAGTTTCTGATCAATGGCCTCCCCCCAGGATGTTGATTTAGCAACGATAATACTATTGAATGTCTAGTCTAGGGGAAGATGGCTAGATTCTCTCTTCCACAGTTCTCATTATAAAGAAGAAGGGCCTTTGGAGAAGGTACAACAAAGGTTCAGATTTATGATACTAGAATTGAGAGGTTATACCAATCAGGAAAAGTTGAACAGACTGGGGTAAAAATAGGAAGACTGAGGGTGACATAATAGAGATCTTTAAGATAATAAAAGGAGTTGATGGAGTAGATGTAGAGATGTGAAAGAGTCCAAAACCAGGGGAAATAAACATAAAACAGTAAACCCTATTGGGAATTCGGGAGATTTCTTTAGCCAGAGAGTGATGAGAATGTGGAAGTCACTACCTCAAGGAATAGTTGAGGTGAATAGCAGAAATATATGGAAAGGAATAGTGGATAAAAACACGAGGGAGAAGGGATTCGAAGGATATGTTGATAGGGTAGGTTGTAATTCAGTGGAGCAAACTTATGAGGAACATCAACACTGACACAGGCCTGTTGGCCAAATGGTCTGTTTCTGCTGAACACTCAAGTAATTCTATAAACAACGTTTTTTTTTTACCTTTCTGGTAGCTTTCATGTCCACACTGTACGTGGCTGCCGTTTGCTGTGCTTTGCCTGCATCAGAGACCAGCTTCATTAGTGTTTGGCGACCAGCCCTGAACTCCAGCTCCTGACTGGCCAATGTCTCCTCCAGCGTCGCTATCCTCGTCTCCCACAGGCGGTGTTCCTGGAACAGCTCGGAAGCCTAAATCCAAAGAACATCCATTAAAAACATGAAAGGTCCGGCACAGGGACAATCCATCCACTCTCGGAATCAAGAAAAGGTCATTGGAAAAGTGTTCAAACGTGCTGGGCCAGAGACATTGCAACTTATATTGTGCGCGGTCCCATTCAAACTGGATTATAGCGACAAGTGTGAAGCACGTCAGGACGATTGACTACATAGATACATAGAAGATAGGAGCAGGAGGAGGCCTTTTGGCCCTTCGAGCCTGCTCCGCCATTCATCACCATCATGACTGATCATCCAACTCAATAGCCTAATCCTGCTTTCTCCCCAGAACCTTTGATCCCATTCCCCCCGAGTGCGATATCCAGTCGCCTCTTGAATATATTCAATGTTTTAGCATCAACTACTTCCTGTGGCAATGAATTCCACAGGCTCACCACTCTTTGTGTGAAGAAATGTCTCCTCATCTCTGTCCGAAATGGTTTACCCTGAATCCTCAGACTGTGACCCCTGGTTCTGGACACACCCACCATCGGGAACAACTTCCCTGCATCTACCCTGTCTAGTCCTGTTAGAATTTTATAAATCTCTCTGAGATCCCGCCTCATTCTTCTGAACTCCAGCAAGAACAATCCCAACCTAGTCAATCTCTCCTCATATGACAGTCCCACCATCCCTGGAATCAGTCTGCACTCGAAACCTCTCTCAGTGAATGTCATGATATTCAAACACACACATCATGATGGACACACTAACAGGCAAATCAGAGTACACAACACCACAACCAATCACAGACAAGAACACCAACCACATAAAAAGCACGAGCACGACACCTGGAGGTCGGTAGGTCTGGGGAGAAGGAAGCATGAAAGAGCTGTTGAAACACCACAAGCAGGGAGCCCCCCACGTGCAGAGTGCAAAGACCAAGTTGTAAATAGTGAGTTTAAATAAACAAGTGTTGTACCATATGCAACTGTGTTGGCTCTTCTGTGTGTTAGAACACCCAACACCACATGGTACAGGAGTGGATCGATACCTGCCTACCAACCTGCCATTCTGGACATGGACCACACCGGCAAACCGCAGCCGATGCAAGTCACGGGGAACCTAGGCACCAACTGGAAGCTCTACAGGCAGCGATTTGACCTGTACATCCGTGCCACCGAAAAACAGAATGTCTCGGATGATTCGAAGATTGCAATGCTCCTCTTCTACGCAGGCCCCCACCCAAATGATGTCTTTAATTCACTGGTGTTCGAGGAAGGCGAAAACCAGGCCAAATATGACACGGTCATCCTCAAAATGGACCAGCACTTTCAAACTGAAGTAAACGAAACTTTCGAAAGATACATCTTTCAGCAACGCCTGCAAGGTAAGGAGGAGCTTTTTCAACCCTTTTTGACGCACCTCCGGATTCTAGCGCAGTCCTGCGGTTACGGCACCACCACAGAGTCCATGATCAGGGACCAGATTGTTTTTGGCGTTGCCTCCAGTGGCCTACGCCAGCAGCTTCTTAAAATAAAGAGCCTCACCTTAGCGTCTGCTGTGGAAGCCTGTGTCCTCCATGAAAATGCGACCTGCCGTTTTGCCCGATTCCAGGCGTCCGAGTTGGCACGGAGGGGGTCCCCAGCCGTCGAATCGGCAAGCCAGGCCGCCCACGACGTTGAACGCATCCAGGCCGTCGATTTCTTCCCGCCCCACGGCCCGGACGACAGCGGCCGCTTCCCGCGCTTTTCGCGGTCTCCCGCGCAGGTGCGCGCCAAGAATAACGGCCACAACGAGGGACGCACTGCGCAGGCGCGCCCACCGCAAGATCGCACTGCGCATGCGCAGTGGCGCAACGAACGCCGTGACGTCATGACGTGCAGCAAGTGTGGAGGTCTACACTTAAAAGGGCAATGTCCTGCAAAATACCAACAGTGCAACAGATGTGCCATGATAGGCCACTACGCAGCCCGCTGTCGTGCGGCTCAACCCATGGATCCGGCGCATCCTCGACAACCTCGCACACGAGTCAGGACCGTCCAGCCCACGCATCAAGACTTCCAGTTAAGTGATGCAGATGACCAGGATGACTTCAGAGTTGCCGTCATTGATGTCAACAAGGTCAATGCCATCAATCCAGACGATGAGTGGTGTGCCACCCTGACGGTCAACCGATCGCGCGTCGCCTTCCGTCTGGACACCGGCGCATCCGCCAACCTGATTGCTTACTCTGCAGTCCAGGCCATGAAGGTCAAACCACTCATCACACCATCCCGGCTTAAGATGGTTGACTATAACGGGAACGTTATCCCGTCCGTAGGATCTTGCCAGCTACAGGTGACTCACAAGGGGTACACGGCCACACTCCCCTTCGAAGTTGTGGGCTCATCAAAGGACTCGTTACTGGGCGCACAAGCGTGTAAGGTCCTTCACCTGGTACAGCGCATCATGTCTCTCTCTCCAGATGAGATATCCGACTTCCCGGATGCTGAGTTCCACGCGAATCTCCATTCCCTCCTCGCTCACAACCAGGAGGTTTTTGAAGGCATGGGGACATTGCCACACACGTACAAGATTCGACTCAGACCGGACGCCATCCCTGTCGTTCACGCACCTCGCAGGGTTCCTGCGCCTCTCAAAGACCGCCTCAAGGCACAACTGCAGATTCTTCAGGACCAAGGGGTCCTATCCAAAGTCACGGAGCCCACGCCATGGGTCAGCTCCATGGTCTGTGTAAAGAAGCCCTCTGGCGAGCTCCGTATATGTATAGATCCAAAAGATCTGAACAACAACATCATGCGGGAACACTATCCCATCCCAAAACGAGAAGACCTCACCAGCGAGATGGCGCGAGCCAACATATTCACTAAATTGGATGCGTCCAAAGGATTCTGGCAGATCCAACTGGACCCGGCCAGCCGAAGACTATGCACATTCAACACCCCTTTTGGCAGATTCTGCTACAACCGGATGCCATTCGGCATCATTTCGGCATCTGAAGTATTCCACCGCATTATGGAGCAGATGATGGAAGGCATCGAAGGGGTACGTGTATATGTGGACGATATCATCATTTGGTCCACCACTCCGCAGGAACACATGCATCGTCTTCGACGTGTCTTCACCCGCATACGGCAAAATGGCCTGCGTCTCAACCGTGCGAAGTGTGCTTTCGGCCAGACGGAGCTGAAATTCCTCGGGGACCACATCTCAAGGTCCGGGGTCCGTCCCGATGCAGACAAGGTTAGCGCCATCACAGCCATGCCACGACCGGCTGACAAGAAGGCTGTCTTAAGATTCCTGGGCATGGTCAACTTCCTTGGGAAGTTCATTCCCAACCTGGCTTCTCATACAACAAACATGCGCCATCTCGTAAAAAAATCGACGGAATTCAACTGGCACCAGTCGCATCAGCAGGAATGGGAGGAGCTCAAGCACAAACTGGTCACGGCACCAGTGCTGGCCTTCTTTGACGCGACTCGCCCTACAAAGATCTCAACAGACGCCAGCCAATCTGGTATTGGAGCGGTACTCCTGCAAAAAGACAGCACGTCATCATGGGCCCCGGTTGCGTATGCCTCACGAGCCATGACCCCTACCGAACAGCGCTACGCGCAAATCGAAAAAGAATGCCTGGGCTTGTTAACTGGACTGGACAAGTTCCACGACTATGTGTATGGCCTGCCACGATTCACGGTCGAAACTGACCACCGCCCCCTGGTCAACATCATTAACAAAGACCTGAACGACATGACTCCTCGCCTCCAGCGCATCTTACTCAAACTCAGGAGGTACGATTTTGAACTGATCTACACTCCGGGGAAGGAACTCATAGTGGCGGACACTCTTTCCCGAGCAGTGAGCACACCACCAGATGCGGAGGGGTTCGTGCGTCAAATTGAGGCACACGTGACTCTGACAGCAGCAAATATGCCAGCTGATGATCCTTGTCTGGCCCACATACGCGCAGAGACGGCGACTGACCCTCTGCTGCAGCGAGTGATGCGCCACATGACGGAAGGGTGGCTAAAAGGGCAGTGCCCCCAGTTTTACAATGTGCGAGATGATCTCACCAATATAGACGGGGTCCTTATGAAATCGCATAGGATCGTCATTCCACACAGTGTGCGCCAGATGATTCTTCGTCAACTACACGAAGGCCACTTGGGTGTCGAAAAATGCAGACGAAGGGCCCGGGCGGCGGTATATTGGCCGGGTATTAATGAAGACATAGCCAACATGGTGCTCAACTGCACAACCTGTCAGAGGTTTCAGCCGGCGCAACCTCCGGAAACACTTCTACCACACGAGATGGTGACGTCCCCCTGGGCGAAGGTGGGTGTTGACCTATTTCACGCGCTCGGCAGAGATTACATTGTTATTATAGACTACTTCTCAAACTACCCGGAAGTCATGCCTCTCCATGATCTGACGTCGTCCGCAGTCATTGGGGCCTGCAAGGAAACGTTTGCTCGCCATGGCATTCCAAGGACTGTCATGTCAGACAATGGACCTTGTTTTGCCAGCCGTGAATGGTCGTCCTTTGCCGCAGCATATGGTTTCACTCATGTGACATCCAGCCCTCTGCATCCACAATCGAACGGGAAGGCTGAAAAGGGTGTCCACATCGCAAAGCGGCTCCTGTGCAAGGCGGCTGATGCCGGATCGGACTTTAACCTTGCCTTGCTGGCCTATCGATCGGCCCCGTTATCCACGGGCCTCTCGCCAGCGCAGCTACTAATGGGTCGCTCCCTCAGGACGACGGTACCTTCCGTCCTGGCACCGACAACAGACCATGAGGCGGTTCTTCGGGACATGCAACTGCAGCGTGATCGCCAGAAAGGTCGGTACGACACACGAGCGACGGACCTGCCCCCCCTGTCCTCCGGAGACAAAGTACGCGTCCATCAACCGTATGGTGGCTGGTCAGCACCGGCCGAAGTCCTCCGACAAGTGGCTCCCCGCTCGTTCCTGGTTCGCATGCCGGATGGTTCCGTGCGTCGCCGCAATCGGCGCGCCCTTCGCCGACTTCCACGTTCACAGCCACACAACACGCCAGATCCTCAACAGGCTTCCGAGGATGACTTTGTGGAGCTGCCGCACATCACGCCCTTTCCATCGCCACCCATGGCCATGCCTGCACAGCAGCCGGTGGTTCTTGATCCACCCTTAAGGCGGTCAACCCGAATTCGTCGCAAACCCATTAGAATGGACTTATAATACAGTTCATATGTTTAATAAGTTGGACAATTTTACATGATAACCTGTTGTTGTTTATCGTTCCAGATGTCGTCTGACTGGACAACTGTTCAAAATTTTTTTTCTTCTTCTCTCGTTCGCATTTCTGTTATGTTATGGTACAACTGGATTCATGTGACGCACTCGACATCGCCCCATGTACATAGTTCCGTCATAGACACATGCTGCACACGACACACACACACTCTTAGATGCACTCACGTCACGATCATATTTATTACCACGTAGGCACATATCTTTGTAAAAAGGGGGGATGTCATGATATTCAAACACACACATCATGATGGACACACTAACAGGCAAATCAGAGTACACAACACCACAACCAATCACAGACAAGAACACCAACCACATAAAAAGCACGAGCACGACACCTGGAGGTCGGTAGGTCTGGGGAGAAGGAAGCATGAAAGAGCTGTTGAAACACCACAAGCAGGGAGCCCCCCACGTGCAGAGTGCAAAGACCAAGTTGTAAATAGTGAGTTTAAATAAACAAGTGTTGTACCATATGCAACTGTGTTGGCTCTTCTGTGTGTTAGAACACCCAACACCACAGTGAAGGCCACCCTACCATTAGCCTTCTTTACCGCCTGCTGCACCTGTATGCTTACCTTCAGCGACTGGTGCACAAGGACACCCAGATCCCGCTGCACACACCCCTCTCCCAATTTACAACCATTCGGGTAGTAATCTGCCTTCCTGTTTTTGCTTCCAACATGAATAACCTCACACTTATCCAAATTATACTGCATCTGCCATTGATTTGCCCACTCGCCCAACCTGTCCAGATCATGCTGTAGGATCTCTGCATCCTCGTCACAGTTCACCCTCTCACCCAACTAGGTATCATCTGCAAACTTTGAGATGTTACATTTTGTTCCCTCATCCAAATCATTAATATTTATTGTGAATAGCTGGGGTCCCAGCACCGATCCCTGTGGTTCCCCACTGGTTACTGCCTGCCAATTTGAAAAGGACCCATTAATTCCTACTCTTTGTTTCCTCTCTGCCAACCAGTTTTCTATCCACCTCAATACACTTCCCCCAATCCCATGCGCTTTAATCTTGCACAATAATCTCTAATGCAGGACTTTGTCAAACGCCTTCTGAAAGTCCAAATATACCACATCTACTGGCTCCCCCTTGTCAACTGTACTAGTTGAAGGCACAAAATAAATGCAAGTTGTTGCTTTAAACTCATGTGAAGCTGACCAACTAAACATGGTTGGTAATTTTTTTATTGTGTTTCACCAAGTGTCTTTGACCCCAACACTGGCAGCGGCAGGTTTTCTGATCAGCGTGGGGGGTTGCTGAAGAAATGTGACAGAGATTTTATGATGTTTTGTGGTGTGCAAGATCTCGGCAAGAAAGTCAAATCACAGCTGAATTTTATGAGCTTGCAACTACGATTGGGAGGGTGGGGAGAGGGTTCCATTCCTGACTCCCAAGCTGGGAGGGAGGGGGATCTTTGGAAGGGGATGGGTTTGATGGTGGAAGGGGGGTGGTATCTCAATCGAGGAAGCAGCGGGTTAGCTTGGATATCCAGACAGAAGCACCCCTGCCTCTCCTGGTTCCTAAATAGGAATGGAAGGGTTATTAAATTCTTCACTTCAGCTGCCATCTTCCCTCTGCTTGTTCCAGTACAACAGAGTCGAGGGGTGGAATGGCATCCACCAGTTGCTGAAGGTGAAAACCCTGCAGGAGGGTGCCACACTTCTGCACTAAATTTACAGGCCTACCTTGCTGGTCAGGTAGTCAAGTGGATCACGCTGGCCCTCGGGGTCAGAGTTCAGGCTGCGGGCAAGTTTCTCAATGCCAGTGGTCAGTCTCCTCTCCATACTCACTGCCTTCTGCTCTGTCTGCTCCCTCTCGCTCAGCTGCAGCCTGTGTGGGGAATCAGCAACAGTCTCACGTTGGTAGGCATGACCATCATACAAACGTCAGTGTCCAAATTCTCCACTCACACTCGAACCTCACCTATCCCGAGACCCTGATCTCGGCATCAAACCCCTGTGAGAGACAGGAGAGAATCTGAGGGAGCAACAAAGGGTCCATCAGCGTAGACCACTCTCCCACAGGGCTCAGGAAAAGAGGCAATGAAATGGATGAGATTGTTCTTTGATCCAGAGGGTGAGGGCTTATCCAGCAGAGCTTGTGGACCAACAATAGATGACCCTGTACCCCAGTGAGAGTCAGCACCTTCAGGGGAGGAGGGGGACCCTGTACCCCAGTGAGAGTCAGCACCTTCAGGAGAGGAGGGGGACCCTGTACCCCAGTGAGAGTCAGCACCTTCAGGGGAGGAGGGGGACCCTGTACCCCAGTGAGAGTCAGCACCTTCAGGGGAGGAGGGGGACCCTGTACCCCAGTGAAAGTCAGCACCTTCAGGGGAGGCCGGGGCCCTGTACCCCAGTGAGAGTCAGCACCTTCAGGAGAGGAGGGGGGTCCCTGTACCCCAGTGAGAGTCAGCACCTTGAGGGGAGGAGGGGACCCTGTACCCCAGTGAGAGTCAGCACCTTGAGGGGAGGAGGGGGCCCCGTACCCCAGTGAGAGTCAGCACCTTGAGGGGAGGAGGGGACCCTGTACCCCAGTGAGAGTCAGCACCTTGAGGGGAGGAGGGGACCCTGTACCCCAGTGAGAGTCAGCACCTTCAGGAGAGGAGGGGACCCTGTACCCCAGTGAGAGTCAGCACCTTCAGGAGAGGAGGGGACCCTGTACCCCAGTGAGAGTCAGCACCTTCAGGAGAGGAGGGGGGGCCTGTACCCCAGTGAGAGTCAGCACCTTCAGGAGAGGAGGGGGACCCTGTACCCCAGTGAGAGTCAGCACCTTCAGGGGAAGAGGGGACCCGTACCCCAGTGAGAGTCAGCACCTTCAGGAGAGGAGGGGGCCCCGTACCCCAGTGAGAGTCAGCACCTTCAGGAGAGGAGGGGACCCTGTACCCCAGTGAGAGTCAGCACCTTCAGGGGAGGAGGGGACCCTGTACCTCAGTGAGAGTCAGCACCTTCAGGAGAGGAGGGGGACCCTGTACCCCAGTGAGAGTCAGCACCTTCAGGAGAGGAGGGGGTCCCATACCCCAGTGAGAGTCAGCAACTTCAGGGGAGGAGGAGACCCTGTACCCCAGTGAGAGTCAGCACCTTCAGGAGAGGAGGGACCCTGTACCCCAGTGAGAGTCAGCACCTTCAGGGGAGGAGGAGACCCTGTACCCCAGTGAGAGTCAGCACCTTCAGGAGCGGAGGGGGACCCGGAAACTAAGTGAGAGTCAGCACCTTCAGGAGAGGAGGGAGACCCTGTACCCCACTGAAAATCAGCACCTTCAGAAGAGGAGGGGGACCCTGTACCCCAGTGAGAGTCAGCACCTTCAGGAGAGGTGGGGGACCCTGTACCCCAGTGAGAGTCAGCACCTTCAGGAGAGGAGGGGGACCCTGTACCCCACTGAGAGTCAGCACCTTCAGGAGAGGAGGGGGACCCGTATCCCAGTGTGAGTCAGCACCTTCAGGAGAGGAGGGGACCCTGTACCCCAGTGAGAGTCAGCACCTTCAGGGGAGGAGGGGACCCTGTACCTCAGTGAGAGTCAGCACCTTCAGGGGAGGAGGGGACCCTGTACCCCAGTGAGAGTCAGCACCTTCAGGGGAGGAGGGGACCCTGTACCCAAGTGAGAGTCAGCACCTTCAGGAGAGGAGGAGACCCTGTACCCCAGTGAGAGTCAGCACCTTCAGGGGAGGAGGAGACCCTGTACCCCAGTGAGAGTCAGCACCTTCAGGAGCGGAGGGGGACCCGGAAACTAAGTGAGAGTCAGCACCTTCAGGAGAGGAGGGAGACCCTGTACCCCACTGAAAATCAGCACCTTCAGAAGAGGAGGGGGACCCTGTACCCCAGTGAGAGTCAGCACCTTCAGGAGAGGTGGGGGACCCTGTACCCCAGTGAGAGTCAGCACCTTCAGGAGAGGAGGGGGACCCTGTACCCCACTGAGAGTCAGCACCTTCAGGAGAGGAGGGGGACCCTGTACCCCACTGAGAGTCAGCACCTTCAGGAGAGGAGGGGGACCCTGTACCCCAGTGATAGTCAGCACCTTCAGGAGAGGAGGGGACCCTGTACCCCAGTGAGAATCAGCATCTTCAGGAGAGGAGGGGGTCCCGTAGCCCAGTGAGAGTCAGCACCTTCAGGAGAGGAGGGGGACCCTGTACCCCAGTGAGAGTCAGCACCTTCAGGAGCGGAGGTGGACCCTGTACCCCAGTGAGAGTCAGCACCTTCAGGAGAGGAGGGGCACCCTGTACCCCAGTGAGAGTCAGCACCTTCAGGAGAGGAGGGGGACCCTGTACCCCAGTGAGAGTCAGCACCTTCAGGAGAGGAGGGGGACCCTGTACCCCAGTGAGAGTCAGCACCTTCAGGAGAGGAGGGGGTCCCGTACCCCAGTGAGAGTCAGCACCTTCAGGAGAGGGTCCTGTACCCCAGTGAGAGTCAGCACCTTCAGGAGAGGAGGGGTCCCTGTACCCCAGTGAGAGTCAGCACCTTCAGGAGAGGAGGAGACCCCGTACCCCAGTGAGAGTCAGCACCTTCAGGAGAGGGTCCCGTACCCCAGTGAGAGTCAGCACCTTCAGGAGAGGGTCCCGTAACCCAGTGAGAGTCAGCACCTTCAGGAGAGGGTCCTGTACCCCAGTGAGAGTCAGCACCTTCAGGAGAGGGTCCCATATCCCAGTGAGAGTCAGCACCTTCAGGAGAGGGTCCCGTACCCCAGTGAGAGTCAGCACCTGAGTCTTTCCTCCAGTTCAGATATCCTCTCTCTCAGCTCCAGGTTCTCTCCCTGGAGGCTGTGGATGCTGCAGTTTTTTTGAGATGTCCCGCTGGCCATTGTGCCTGACAATTCCTGGGTGCGCCTCCTGCGATCGTTGAGGGACTGGGTGAGTGAGGCCTGTCGAGCATCGTTCTCCTTGTACCTCTCAAGTTCTCTCAGATGCAGCAATGATGCCTCTTTTGGTCTCCGTCTATCTCGAAGCTCAGTGACCTGCACCGGATATTGAATGAGAGTCAATACCAGCCTTACAATCACCAGTACCCAGAGTCTACCGTTCGCTGCCTGCGATTCTCTCAGGCGCTCTAGAAATAGAAGTTATTTTTATATTGGTAAATTCCAATAATCTTTCTTAATTTCATGAAGGGGAGGCCCCAACCTTGAGGGGCTAGGCCCGCGCCGGACTAATTTCCGCCCCGCCAGCTGGCAGAAAAGGCCTTTGGTGCCCCGCCAGCTGGCGCGTAAATGACATCTCCGGGCGGCGCATGCGCGGGAGCGTCAGCGGCCGCTGATGGCATTCCCGCGCATGCGCAGTGGAGGGAGTCTCTTCCGCCTCCGCCATGGTGGCGACCGTGGCGAAGGCGGAATGAAAAGAGTGCCCCCACGGCACAGGCCCGCCCGCGGATCTGTGGGCCCCGATTGCGGGCCAGGCCACCGTGGGGGCACCCCCCGGGGCCAGACCGCCCCGCGCCCCCCCCAGAACCCCGGAGCCCGCCCGCGCCGCCTTGTCCCGCCGGTAAAGTAGGTGGTTTAATCCACGCCGGCGGGACAGGCATTCTCGCAGCGGGACATCGGCCCATCCGGGCCGGAGAATCGCGGGGGGTGGGGGGGGGGGGCAACCGGCACAATGCGATTCCCACCCCCGCCAAATCTCCGGTGCCGGAGAATTCGGCAACCGGCAGGGGCGGGATTCACGCCAGCCTCCGGCGATTCTCCGACGGCGGGGGGTCGGGGAATCTCGCCCTATGATCTCATTCTCTTTTGAAAGCCAAGGCGGTAGTTTTGTGGCACAGCGGGTAATGTGATCAGAAGATTGCCTTCAAAATGAAATGAAATGAAAATCGCTTATTGTCACAAGTAGGCTTCAAATGAAGTTACTGTGTAAAGCCCCTAGTCGCCACATTCCGGCGCCTGTTCGGGGAGGCTATTACGGGAATTGAACCGTGCTGCTGGCCTGCCTTGGTCTGCTTTCAAAGCCAGCGATTTAGCCCAGTGTGCTAAACCAGCCCGACAAGTCCCATCCCAGGACCTGATGTCCAAGGAAGGTGCATTAATACCGGAACAGGCGGAGGTTCAACCTGAAAAATCCTTCCTAACAGGCCAATGGCTGGTGGTTAGAGCGGGAGAGACCCCGGGTCAGCCACGGAGGCTATGGAGCGACGCCCCTCAAACTATCAGCCCCTGGCGACAGACTAGTGACCTATTGCGGGAATTAGTAGCTATGGAAACGGACAAAAGTCTGACTTAGTGCATCACTAGGTGTGGAAAGAGAATTGGAAAGTTGGAAGCACAGATTGAATCTACCTCCACCCTCCCCCCCACCACCCCCAGTTAGCGCATTCCAGATCCTAAATACTCCCGACATGAAGAATGTTTTCCACATGTCGTCAATGCGCCTTTGGTGATGACCTTCAATCTGAACTCATTCTTTTTTTTTAAGAATTTAGAGTACCAAATTCATTTTTTCCAATTAAGGGGCAATTTAGCGTGGCCAATCCACCTACCCTGCGCATCTTTGGGTTGTGGGGGTGAGACCCACGCAGACACGGGGAGAATGTGCAAACTCCACACGGACAGCAACCCGGGGCCGGGATTGATCCCGGATCCTCGGCAACGTGAGGCAGCAGTGCTAACCAAGAACTCTCTCAATCTTGATCCTTCCACCAAAAGAAAGAGGTTCCCTCTCTCGACTCTGTCTAAACCCCTCATCTCTGTCAAATCTCCTCTCAGTGTTCTTATCTCCAAGAAGAATAGCCCAACATCGACAACCTCTCTTCATAACTGTAGTTCCTCATCCCTGGGGCAGCACGGTAGCACAGCGATTAGCACTGTTGCTTCACAGCGCCAGGGTCCCCTGTGCGGAGTCTGCACGTTCTCCCCGTGTGTGCGTGGGTTTCCTCCGGGTGCTCCGGTTTCCTCCCACAGTCCAAAGATGTGCAGGTTAGGCGGATTGGCCATGATAAATTGCCCCTTAGTGTCCACAAGGTTAGGTGGGGTACGGGGATAGTGCCAGGGCGTGGAACTGGGTGGGCTGCTCCCTCAGAGGGTGGGTGCAGACCTCATGGTCAGAATGGACTCCTTCTGCACTGTAGGGTTTCTATATAACCATTTTGGTGAATTTTTTCTGCACTCTCTTCAATTCTTCCACATCCTTCCTAAAGCCCAGAACTGGACCAGCTGAGGCTGAACTCGTGCCTTATACAAGTTCAACATAACCTCCTTGTCTTGTTCTCCAAGCCCCTATTAATAAGGCCACGGATACTTTCTGCTTTATTAACTGCCCTCTCCACCTGTTCTGCCACCTTCAATAATTTGTTCAAATGCACCAAAGTCCCTCTGTTCCTGCACCCCTTATAGAGTTGTACCCATTATTTGATATTGTCTCTCTTTGTTCTTATACCAAAGTCAATCAGCTGAAGCTTCGCTCCATTCACTGTAATCTGCCACCTGTCCACCCATTCCCCCAGCCAATGTCCCTTTGAGGGATCCAACCCAGCCAATTACCACCCTATCAGTCTACTCATCAGCAAAGTGATGGACGCATTCTTACTCAGCAGTAACCTGCTCACGGACGCTCAGTTTGGGGTCCGCCGGGTCACTCAGCTCCTGACCTCATTCCAGCCTTGGTTCAAACATGGACAAAAGAGCTGAATGCCAGAGGTGAGGAGAAAGTGACTGCCCTCGACATCCAGGCAGCATTTGACCGAGTGTGGCCTCAAGGAGCCCGAGCTAAACTGGCGTCAACGGGAATCAGGGGAAAACTCTCCGCTGGTTGGAGTCAAACCCGGCACAAAGGAAGATGGTTGTGGAGGTTGGAGGTCAATTATCTCAACTGCAGGACATCACTGCAGGAGTTCCTCAGGGTCGTGTCCTCGGCCCAAACATCTTCAGCTGCTTCATCAATGACCCCCCTTCCATCATAAGGTCAGAAGTGGTGATGTTTGCGGGTGACTGCACAATGTTCAGCACCATTCGCGACTCCTCAGATAAT
Organism: Scyliorhinus torazame; assembly: GCF_047496885.1. Taxonomy (NCBI): domain Eukaryota; kingdom Metazoa; phylum Chordata; class Chondrichthyes; order Carcharhiniformes; family Scyliorhinidae; genus Scyliorhinus; species Scyliorhinus torazame. The sequence continues at coordinate 396,462,822 of NC_092708.1, read as the reverse complement.
GAAGCAGTCCCTGTCCAAATGCAGCAAGACCCGGACAATATCCAGGCTCGGGGCTGACAAGGGGCAAGTTACATTCATGCCACACAAGTGTCAGGCATCAAGAGACGATCTACCCATCGACCCTTGACATTCAATGGCATTACCATCGCTGAATCCCCCACAATCAACATCCTGGGGGTTACCATTGGTCAGAAACTGAACTGGACCCAGCCACATTAATACTGTGGCTATCAGGGCAGGTCAGAGGCTAGGAATCCTGCGGAGAGAAACTCACCTCCTGACCCACCCCAAAGCCTGTCCACCATCTACAAGGCACAAGTCAGGAGTGTGAGGGAATACTCTCCACTTGCCTGGGTGAGCGCAGCTCCAACAACACTCAAGAAGCTCAACACCATCCAGGACAAAGCAGCCCCGCTTGATTGCTCCCCTTCCACAAACATTCAAACCCCCCACCACCGACGCACAGTAGCAGCCGTGTGTACCATCTACAGGATGCACTGCAGGAACTCACCAAAGTTCCTCAGACAGCACCTTCCAAACCCACAACCACTACCATCTAGAAGGACAGGAGCTGCAGATACCTGGGAACCCCACCACCTGGAGGTTCCCCTCCAAGTCACTCACCACCCTGACTTGGAAATATATTGGTCGTTCCTTCACTGTCGCTGGGGCAACATCCTGGAACTCCCTCCCTAACAGCACAGTGGGTGTACCTACACCTCCTGGACTGCAGCAGTTCAAGAAGGCAGCTCACCCCCACCTTCTGAAGGGCAATTAGGGATGGGCAATAAATGCCGGACTAACCAGCGACCCCCACATCCCGTAAATGAATTCAAAGAAGTTCTATTCTATCCTCCTCACAGTTCAGAATGCTTCCAAATTTCAAGTTGTCTCGGTCACTAATACATATCAGGGAGAGCAGGATCTCTAACCCCTGGGAATACCCACTCCGAAAAGCAACTGTTCCCCACGACTCGGTTGCCTCTCACTCAGCCAGTTCCGTACCCATACTGCCACTTACCCTGTTATTTCTCTACCTTTGTAACAGGTCTGCTGTGTGCCACTTTATCAAAAGCCTTTTGGAAGTCTGTGTACAGCACATCAACAGATTACCCTCAACAACCCTGTCTGTTACTTCATCAAAAAGCAATCACATTAGCTAAACAAGGTTTAGCATCTCACTTTAGGTATCTGGGGCTGCTGGTGGCCCGGGATTGGGCAGGTCTTCGGAAGTTCAATTTTACTAGTTTGGTGGGGAGGGTGAAGGTCGACTTTTTGAGCCGGGACAATCTCCCTCTGTCGTTGGCGGGCCGGGTACAGGTGGTGAAGTTCAATGTTTTACCATGATTCTTGTTTATGTTTCAGTGCTTGCCGGTCTTTTTGCTCAGGGCGTTTTGCAAGGGAGTGGACAGTCTGATTTCCTCGTTTGTTTGGGCATGGAAGGTGGCGAGGATAAGGAAGTTGATACTGCAGAGGGGGCGGCAGTCGGGTGGGGGTTGGGCCTCCCGAATTTGATGCGTTATTACTGGGCGGCGAATGCGGGGAAGGTTCAAGGATGGAATAGGGTGGTGGGGACTCTGTGGGTGAGGGGGGAGGCGGGCTCATGTAGAGGATCGGGGTTGTGGGCGCAGGCAATTGGCACCGCTCCCGATGACCCCTGGGAAGTTTTCAGTGAGTCCAGTGGTGGTGGCCACGCTGAAAATTTGGGGGCAGTTTCGTCAGCATTCTAGGCTGGGAGCGGAGTCGGAGCAGATGCTGAACAGGGGAAATCACGGGTTTGAGCCGGGGAGGATGGATGCGATGTTCTAGAGAAGGGACGAGAAGGGGATTCGGGAAATTAAGGATCTGTTTCTGGAAAGGTGGTTTGCGAGCTCGGAGGAGCTGAGTGACAAGTTTGGGTTGGCACGGGCCGAAGATTTCAGGTATATTCAGGTGCGGGACTTTGCGAGGACATTCTTCCCGACTTGCCCGATTGTGCCCGCCTCTTCATTACTCATTCAAGTACTGACAGCCTATCAAAAACCTCCTCCTTATCAATTTGAAACCCTCCAAGTATCTACCCGGCGCTGAGGTCCCAGGTTCGATCCTGGCCCCGGGTCACTGTCCGTGTGGACTTTGCACATTCTCCCCGTGTCTGCGTGGGTCTCGCCCTCACAACCCAAAGATGTGCGGGACAGGTGGATTGGCCGCGCTAAATTGCACCTTAATTGGAAAAAAAAGAATTGGGCACTCTAAATTTTTTTAAAGCATTACCCCATTTTTCACCAGGATCTTCCTCCTGGGCAAAGACAGATGCAAAGTGTTTGTTTAATGCCTCCATGTGGAAATCCTCTTTTTCGTCTCTATATTAATGCTACCCCGATTATCAAAACGAATTTTCGTGAACAATTATACCTTTCCTGCCAACAACAACTTACATTTAGATAGTGCCTTTCTCATCGTGAAATTCCCACAAGACACTTCACAGGAACCTCCTGAGCCTCCGGGGTCAAACACTCCAGCAGGTGCCCCCCGCCACACCAAGGCACAGGGTGGAGAAGCTGACCTCCACCCCAACAGAACCCTCCTGCGATGGTCAGCGAGGCGAAGGTTAACGCGTCTGCCCCCATACCCGCCTGCAGCTCGGGTTGGTCCGATGCCCCGAATATGGCTTCTAGGGAACAGGGCTCCGCATCCACATGTACTGAACACCGTCCTACACAACCTCTCCAGCTTCGGGCAGGAGCAAAACATATGAACATGAAATGAAATGAAAATGAAATGGAAATCGCTTATTGTCACAAGTAGGCTTCAAATGAAGTTACTGTGAAAAGCCCCTAGTCGCCACATTCCGGCGCCTGTTCGGGGAGGCTGGTACGGGAATTGAACCGTGCTGCTGGCCTGCCTTGGTCTGCTTTAAAAGCCAGCTCTTTAGCCCTGTGCTAAACCAGCCCCTGGTTTGTGAGGCCCCTCCCACATCACTCACAGACATCCGCCACCCCCTCGAACGATCGGCTCATCCTAGGCTTTGTGAGGTGCGCCCTGTACACCACCTTCAGCTGTATCAGCCCCAACCTGGTACTCGAGGTATTTACCCTCCGCAGCACCTCACAAAACAATCCCCCTTCCAGCGCCCCCCCAGCTCCACCTCCCACTTCACCTTAATACCCTCCATGGACCCCCTATCCTCCACCAGGATCCTCCCGTTGATCGCCAAAGCGACCCCCCCCCTCCCCAAGCAACCCCCTCCCCCGCTGACAGCACCGCCTCCAGCAACGAGGAGGCGGGCGCTATCGAGAAGGTTGGGGAAACTTTCCTTGCAAAGTTCTGCACCTGCATATACCCCTCCCCACCCCCCCGCGCGCCAACCCATACTCCTCTCCCAGCTCCTCTAACCTCGCGAATTGCCCCCCAATTTACAATTCTTCATTTCCTTAATCCCCCCCCCTCTCGTCCCATCCCCGAAACCTCACATCCATCCCCTCCGGCTCGAACCCATGATTCCCCCTAATCGGCATTCTCCCTGACCCTGGAAAGGTGGGAATTCTAGAGCTGAGGCTCCGGGCTGTCAGTGGTGGCGAAATTACAATCAGAGGTGCACATGAGGTTGTGTAGGGTCTGATTTAGATAACGTGCCTCCTTGAGTTGGATTGAATGTATATCACTCTTCCTCTGTTGCCATATTCCTGTTCTGCTGAAATATTATCAATGCCCTCAATTCTAGATCGCCACTTAGGCCTCAGCTGGAGTACAACCTGGACTCCACACGTAAGGGGGAAGTTAAGGCCTTGGAGCAAGTGTAGGGGGCATTCACCAGGATGGTATCAGGGATAAGGAATGCCAGGGAGAAGAACAAGAGAAATAGTCGCAGGATGAGGCCATTCGGCCCCTCCAGCTTGCTCCCCCATTGAAAGAGATCATTGCTGAACTTTCACCTCAACTTCACCTTTCCACATTATCCCCTAATTCCCTCAGTCCCAAAAGCTTTTGACCCCTGTCTTGAATATGCTCAATGAACATTCCACAACTCTCTGGGAATGAGAATGCCAAAGATTCACAACCTTGCGAGTGAAGACGTTTCTGTCCTAGATGGCTGACCTCTTAGCCTGATGCTGTGAACCCGTGTTCAAGGTTCCCCAGCTAGAGGAAACATCCTGTCAGCATCGCGAGCCCCTTAACAGTTTTATATGTTTTAATGACATGGCCTTTCGTTCTTCCAGTGTAAATGGAATATCTGTCGACTCAATGTCTCCTCCGAGGGCAGCCTCTCATCCCACAAACCAATCTAATGGACGGAGAGCCGAGATACTAGAATCAGGACCTTCAGGAGAGAAGAGGACAGCAACAAGAAGAGAAGGAAGGAGAGAACATCGCACGAAGGATTACTCATCCCAGTGAACATTTACTGCCGTTTGATTTCGGATTTGTGGTGGTATGTATTAGGGGTAGTACGGTACCCTGTGATGCCGAGAGGCTATTGGTAGACAGACACTGGGTCCTGATTGGATCTGCCGCCTGCTGGCTCCACCCAGTAAGGCGGAGTATAAGAACCCGGGTTCTCCCAGCAGCCGCATTCTGTAACTGAGCTGCTGGGGAACAAGTCTGCGTAATAAAGCCTTCGATTGACTTCATCTCTTCTCGTCCCGTGAGTAATTGATTGTGCTACAGGATTATACAGAGCGTGATCAGGAATAGAATCCTGTCTCCAACATGCTTCAGTTTCCATTGAAGATTGGCCTCTGGTACAGGGATCAAAAGGAATGGTGCGGGCCTAGTTCACAGGGTGTTAGCCAGAGGAGACAAGAGTGTTCTCTCCCTACGACGACCTCTCCAGTCCACGCTTTGCCTGTGTTGCTTTCAAGGGAACATACACTTCACATTTCAACTTGCTGCTTCTCCATCTGCAGATATTCTGGAAGTGTTTGATGGGGACAGTGTAGAGGGAGCTTTACTCTGTATCTAACCCCGTGCTGTACCTGTCCTGGGAGTGTTTGATGGGGACAGTGTAGAGGGAGCTTTACTCTGTGTCTAACCCCGTGCTGTACCTGTCCTGGGAGTGTTTGATGGGGACAGTGCCGAGGGAGCTTTACTCTGTGTCTAACCCCGTGCTGTACCTGTCCTGGGAGTGTTTGATGGGGACAGTGTAGAGGGAGCTTTACTCTGTGTCTAACCCCGTGCTGTACCTGTCCTGGGAGTGTTTGATGGGGACAGTGTAGAGGGAGCTTTACTCTGTATCTAACCCCGTGCTGTACCTGTCCCGGGAGTGTTTGATGGGGACAGTGTAGAGGGAGCTTTACTCTGTATCTAACCCCGTGCTGTACCTGTCCTGGGAGTGTTTGATGGGGACATTGCGGAGGAAGCTTTACTCTGTATCTAACCCCGTGCTGTACCTGTCCTGGGAGTGTTTGATGGGGACAGTGTAGAGGGAGCTTTACTCTGTATCTAACCCCGTGCTGTACCTGTCCTGGGAGTGTTTGATGGGGACAGTGTAGAGGGAGCTTTACTCTGTATCGAAACCTGTGCTGTACCTGTCCTGGGAGTGTTTGATGGGGACAGTGTAGAGTGAGCTTTACTCTGTATCTAGCCCCGTTCTGTACCTGTCCTGGGAGTGTTTGATGGGGACAGTGTAGAGGGAGCTTTACTCTGTATCTAGCCCCGTGCTGTACCTGTCCTGGGAGTGTTTGATGGGGAAAGTGTAGAGGGAGCTTTACTGTGTATCTAACCCCGTGCTATAGCTGTTCTGGGAGTGTTTGATGGGGACAGTGTTGAAGGAGCTTTACTCTGTATCTAACCCCGTGCTGTACCTGTCCTGGGAGTGTTTGATGGGGACAGTGTAGAGGGAGCTTTACTCTGTGTCTAACTCCGTGCTGTACCTGTCCTGGGAGTGTTTGATGGGGACAGTGTAGAGGGAGCTTTACTCTGTATCTAACCCCGTGCTGTACCTGTCCTGGGAGTGTTTGATGGGGACATTGCGGAGGAAGCTTTACTCTGTATCTAACCCCGTGCTGTACCTGTCCTGGGAGTGTTTGATGGGGACAGTGTAGAGGGAGCTTTACTCTGTATCTAACCCCGTGCTGTACCTGTCCTGGGAGTGTTTGATGGGGACAGTGTAGAGGGAGCTTTACTCTGTATCGAAACCTGTGCTGTACCTGTCCTGGGAGTGTTTGATGGGGACAGTGTAGAGTGAGCTTTACTCTGTATCTAGCCCCGTTCTGTACCTGTCCTGGGAGTGTTTGATGGGGACAGTGTAGAGGGAGCTTTACTCTGTATCTAGCCCCGTGCTGTACCTGTCCTGGGAGTGTTTGATGGGGAAAGTGTAGAGGGAGCTTTACTGTGTATCTAACCCCGTGCTATAGCTGTTCTGGGAGTGTTTGATGGGGACAGTGTTGAAGGAGCTTTACTCTGTATCTAACCCCGTGCTGTACCTGTCCTGGGAGTGTTTGATGGGGAAAGTGTAGAGGGAGCTTCACTGTGTATCTAACCCCGTGCTGCACCTGTCCTGGGAGTGTTTGATGGGGACAGTGTATAGGGAGCTTTACTCTGTATCTAATCCCGTGATGTACCTGTCCTGGGAGTGTTTGATGGGGAAAGTGTAGAGGGAGCTTTACTGTGTATCTAACACCATGTTGACCTGTCCTGGGAGTGTTTGATGGGGACAGTGTAGAGGGTGCTTTACTCTGTATCTAACCCCATGCTGTACCTGTCCTGAGAGTGTTTGATGGGGACAGTGTAGAGGATGCTTTACTCTGTATCTAACCCCGTGCTGTACCTGTCCTGGGAGTATTTGATGGGGACAGTATAGAGGGAGCTTTACTCTGTATCTAACCCCGTGCTGTACCTGTCCTGGGAGTGTTTGATGGGGACAGTGTAGAGGGAGCTTTACTCTGTATCTAACCCCGTGCTGTACCTGTCCTGTGAGTGTTTGATGGGGACAGTGTAGAGGCTGCTTTACTCTGTATCTAACCCCGTGCTGTACCTGTCCTGGGAGTGTTTGATGGGGACAGTGTAGAGGGAGCTTTACTCTGTATCTAACCCCGTGCTGTCCCTGTCCTGGGAGTGTTTGATGAGGACAGTGTAGAGGGAGCTTTACTCTGTATCTAACCCCCTCTGTATCTAACTCCCAGAACAGCTATAGCACGGGGTTAGATACACAGTAAACCCCGTGCTGCACCTGTCCTGGGAGTGTTTGATGGGGACAGTGGAGTGGGAGCTTTACTCTGTATCTAACCCCGTGTTGTACCTGTCCTGGGAGTGTTTGATGGGGAAAGTGTAGAGGGAGCTTTACTCTGTATCTAAACCCGTGCTGTACCTGTCCTGGGAGTGTTTGATGGGGACAGTGTAGAGAGTGCTTTACTCTGTATCTAACCCCGTGCTGTACCTGTCCTGGGAGTGTTTGATGGGGACAGTGTAGAGGGAGCTTTACTCTGTATCTAACCCCGTGCTGTACCTGTCCTGGAAGTGTTTGATGAGGACAGTGTAGAGGGAGCTTTACTCTGTATCTAACCCCGTGCTGTACCTGTCCTGGGAGTGTTTGATGGGGACAGTGTAGAGGGAGCTTGACTCTGTATCTAACCCCGTGCTGTAGCTCTCCTGGGAGTGTTTGATGGGGACAGTGTAGAGGGAGCTTTACTCTGTCTCTAACCCCATGCTGTACCTGTCCTGGGAGTGTTTGACGGGGACAGTGTAGAGGGAGCTTTACTCTGTATCTAACCCCGTGCTGTACCTGTCCTGGGAGTGTTTGATGGAGACAGCATATAAAGTACAAGTTTGATAAAATCTATTCAAAAATATTTTGCATCTGGAGGTCAGCACAGAATGGACCGTCTGAATCAGGGAAAACTAGTCTGAAGGAAAGGAGATTATAAATTGTGTAAGTGCCTTGTTAAGAGAGCAATGACACACTTCACTGTGAGCTCTGCTCCCTGTGTGGTTCCACTTGTGGTGATGCAGCATCCCCTAGTGGTGAGCGTGGAAAACAACCGCTGAAAATTGGGGTTTAATTTAATTCAGATTGTTCCATTACTGGCCAACCCTAAAGTCTGGTTTTGCCGCCCGCTGATCTGTTGACACAGATTGTGCAGTGAATGGCAGGATGATCAAAGACACGCGGCAGAGAATCCTGATGATGAGGTGAGGCTGTGTCAGCTGTCACTTACAATATGACGGGAATCGGAGTGCCCTTTAACGGCGTTTTCTGCGAGGGAGCTGATCGCACAAGTGATGCAGGGTTTAATGGGGATTGTGGAAACGGTGGGATCTGTTTGGTGTCGGAGTGTGGGGAAAGACGTGCCCCCTGCATCAGATTCCACAGTTAGTCTGAGATTGAGAGCTCATACAGAGAGAAGGCGAACAAGGTCAGAAATCGACGCAGGAGTGAGCAATATGACACATTGAGCCTGTTCCACCAATTAGCCCGATAATGCCTGAATTCTAGATCTACTCCACGCTCCTCACCCATCCCCATGGCCACCAATTGCCAAAAATCTATCAACCTCTGTCTTCAATGAACCCTGTGACTGAGTGTCCACAAACTCTCTGAAAGAGAAAATCTCAAAGATTCACAACCCTCTCTGAGGGAACAAACCTTCCTTCATCTCAGTCCGAGACAATCGACCAAGACCAGGGTTGATAACCCTCAGCTCTGGAGCCTGTAACCACCCAGGAGCAGAACTTTATCCTTCTCAATAAGGGCGAACCCTCCGAAATGCCAGGGACTGTTGACCCATAGAGAATGGGAGGGCAGAGCTGGAGGAATTGAATCTGGAGGGCCTGGAGAACCAGTTTGGCAGCAGGAGCCGAGAGGTGGAGGGGCCCATTGCTGGAGGTCTTTGCGATGGGCCTGAAACCCAGCTGGAGGTTGAACGGGCCTCTGAGGCAAGGAGGAAGTCAGGGAGGGCAACAGAGTCAGGTGAAAGGGAATGGAATCTGTAGCAGGATCACAAGGTCGATGCGTTTGGACCTCTCATTGGTAATTTAGAAAAAGACTGTGCTTAAGAGCCTTATAGGTGTCTGCACCAGGTGAGATGGGCCGAATGGTCCATATATCATTCAAAAACAATCAAGTTTGTATTTATACAGCATCTTATCGTATCTCCCAGAAATGGTTCATCGTGCTCTGGCCCTAATGAATCATTTCCTAGTGCAGTGACGGTTATAATCTATAACAGGCAATGAGGAGTCACAAACCCTTCATCCCAACAGCTCAGCTCAACACTCTGTGCTTTTCTCTGTCAATCATTCATGGAAAGAGCTCCCCGTGCAAATGTTTCAGATCATGTTCCTTATTTCTCCGCAAATGCCCGCCGATTTCAGTCGATTCCCGCCGGCGTCAGTCCCGTGTGGTCCTACCCGGCGGGACCTCGTCGTTCTGGCTGCGGGGGCCGCCCTGGTGGGGGGGAGGGGGGATCCGACTCCGGGGGTGGGGGGGTGGGGGGGGCCTCCCCGGTGGCCAGGCCCGTGATCGGGGGCTGCGGGCGGGCTAATTCCGGGGGGGCCCTATGTTCCTCCGCGCCAAGCCCCTGTAGGTCTCCGCCATGTTGCGTGGGGGCCGGAGTGGAGGTGGCAACCCACGCGCATGCAGGGACCCGCGCCGACCATGGCGCGCATGCGCGGGTCCACGCCGGCCTTGCTGTCTCCCATATCAGCAGCTGGAGCTGCGTGAAGCGCTCCAGTGCCGTGCTGGCCCCCTGGGCAGCGCAGGATCGCTGCTCCTAGTGGCCAGATGACGCCATCGTAAAACGCTCCGGCGTTTACGACGGCGTCAACTTTCAGCCCCATTATCGGAGAATCCCACCCAGGCAGATAGTAAGAGTTTCTGTCAATATTTAAAAAAGGAAAGAGTTAACAAAGTGAGCGATGATCCTACGGAAAGGAACTCCGGAGAATTGATCATGGAAAACAAGGAAATGATAGATGAATTGAAGAGGTAATTTGCATCAGTCTTCACCGTGGAGAATTCAAATAACTCCCCAAAAGCCGCTATGAACCAGGAAATGGAAGGAAGGAGGAGCCAGAGGCAGACTTACATTTTTGGGAGACCCGTGCTCTCCCTATTTGTGGGGCTCCCCGTGTCACGGCCCACCCTCTAGTGATGTGGCTGCCCACCCCAAATGGCATCAAGCCCATCTCCAATGACTTCAAGCCCTGACCAAATGACATTAAACCCGCCCCAATGACTTCAAACTCCACCCCCAATGACATCAAGCCCTGCCCCCAATGACATCAAACTCCACCCCCAATGACATCAAGCCATGTCCCCAATGACATCAAGCCCCGCCCCCAATGACATCAAGCCGTGTCCACAATGACATCAAGCCCTGCCCCCAATGACATCAAGCCGTGTCCCCAATGACATCAAGCCATGTCCCCAAATGACATCAAGCCCTGCTCCCAATGACATCAAGCCTTGTCCCCAATGACATGAGCCCCGCCCCCAATGGCACCAAGCCCCACCCCCAATGGCATCAAGCTCTGCCGCCAATGACATCAAGCCGTGTCCCCAAATGACATCAAGCCCTGCCCCCAATGACATCAAACTCTGCCCCCAATGGCATCAAGCCCTGCCCACAATGACATCAGCCCTGCCCCCAATGACATCAGCCCTGCCCCCAATGACATCAGGCCATGTCCCCAATGACATCAAGCCCTGAGCCCAATGACATAAAGCCCTGCCCACAATGACATCAAGCCCTGACCCCAATGACATCAAGCCCCACCCCCAATGGCATCAAGCTCTGCCGCCAATGACATCAAGCCGTGTCCCCAAATGACATCAAGCCCTGCCCCCAATGACATCAAACTCTGCCCCCAATGGCATCAAGCCCTGCCCACAATGACATCAGCCCTGCCCCCAATGACATCAGCCCTGCCCCCAATGACATCAGGCCATGTCCCCAATAACATCAAGCCCTGAGCCCAATGACATAAAGCCCTGCCCACAATGACATCAAGCCCTGACCCCAATGACATCAAGCCGTGTCCCCAATGGCATCAAGCCCTGCCCACAATGACATCAAGCCCTGCCCGCAATGGCATCAAACCCTGCCCCCATGACATCAAGCCCTGCCCCCAATGACATCAAGCCCTGCCCACAATGACATCAAACCCTGCCCCCAATGACATCAAGACCTGCCCACAATGACATCAAGCCTTGCCCACAATGACATTACACCATGCCCCCAATGACATCAAGCCCTGCCCACAATGACACCAAGCCCTGCCCCCAATGGCATCAAACCCTGCCCACAATGACATCAAGCCCTGCCCCCAATGACCTCAATCCGTGTCCCCAACGACATCAAGACCTGCCCACAAAGACATCAAGCCATGTCCCCAATGGCGTCAAGCCCCGCCCCCAATGACATCAAGCCGTGTCCCCAATGACATCAAGCTCTGCCCCCAATGACATCAAGCCCTGCACCCAATAACATCAAGCCCTGCCCACAATGACATCAAGCCCTGCCCCCAATGACATCAGCCCTGCCCCCAATGACATCAAGCCCTGTCCCCAATGACATCAAGCCCTGCCCCCAATGACATCAAGCCCTGCCCACAATGACATCAGCCCTGCCCCCAATGACATCAAGCCATGTCTCCAATGACATCAAGCCCTGCCACAATGGCATCAAGCCCTGCCCCCAATGACATCAAGCCCTGCCCACAACGACATCAAGCCCTGCCCCCAATGACAAAAAACACTGCCCCAATGACATCAAGCCCTGCCCACAATGACATCAAGCCCTGCCCCCAATGACATCAAGCTCTGCCCACAATGACATCAAGCCCTGCCCGCAATGGCATCAAACCCTGCCCCATGACATCAAGCCCTGCCCCCAATGACATCAAGCCCTGCCCCCAATGACATCAAGCCCTCCCCACAATGACATCAAACCCTGCCCCCAATGACATGAAGCCCTGCCCCCAATGACATCAAGCCCTGCCCACAATGACATCAGCCCTGCCCCCAATGACATAAAGCCCTGCCCACAATGACATCAAGCCCTGACCCCAATGACATGAAGCCCTGCCCCCAATGACATCAAGCCCTGCCCACAATGACATCAGCCCTGCCCCCAATGACATCAAGCCCTGCCCACAATGACATCAAGCCCTGCCCCCAACGACATCAAGCCCTGCCCACAATGACATCAAGCCCTGCCCCCAATGGCATCATACCCTGCCCACAATGACATCAAGCCCTGCCCCCAATGACCTCAAGCCCTCCCCACAATGACATCAAGCCCTGACCCCAATGACATCAAGCCCTGCCCCCAATGACAACAAGCCCTGCCCCCAATGACATCAAGCCGTGTCCCCAATGGCATCAAGCCCTGCCCACAATGACATCAAGCCCTGTCCGCAATGGCATCAAACCCTGCCCTCTTGACATCAAGCCCTGCCCCCAATGACATCAAGCCCTGCCCACAATGACATCAAACCCTGCCCCCAATGACATCAAGACCTGCCCACAATGACATCAAGCCCTGCCCACAATGACATTACACCATGCCCCCAATGATATCAAGCCCTGCCCACAAAGACATCAAGCCCTGCCCCCAATGGCATCAAACCCTGCCCACAATGACATCAAGCCCTGCCCCCAATGACCTCAAGCCGTGTCCCCAACGACATCAAGCCCTGCCCGCCATGACATCAAGCCATGTCCCCAATGGCGTCAAGCCCCGCCCCAATGACATCAAGCCGTGTCCCCAATGACATCAAGCTCTGCCCCCAATGACATCAAGCCCCGCACCCAATGACATCAAGCCCTGCCCACAATGACATCAAGCCCTGCCCCCAATGACATCAGCCCTGCCCCCAATGGCATCAAACCCTGCCCACAATGACATCAAGCCCTGCCCCCAATGACCTCAAGCCGTGTCCCCAACGACATCAAGCCCTGCCCGCCATGACATCAAGCCATGTCCCCAATGGCGTCAAGCCCCGCCTGAATGACATCAAGCCGTGTCCCCAATGACATCAAGCTCTGCCCCCAATGACATCAAGCCCCGCACCCAATGACATCAAGCCCTGCCCACAATGACATCAAGCCCTGCCCCCAATGACATCAGCCCTGCCCCCAATGACATCAAGCCATGTCCCCAATGACATCAAGCCCTGCCCACAATGACATCAGCCCTGCCCCCAATGACATCAAGCCATGTCCCCAATGACATCAAGCCCTGCCCACAATGACATCAAGCCCTGCCCCCAATGACATCAGCCCTGCCCCCAATGACATCAAGCCATGTCCCCAATGACATCAAGCCCTGCCCACAATGACATCAGCCCTGCCCCCAAGACATCAAGCCATGTCCCCAATGACATCAAGCCCTGCCCACAATGGCATCAAGCCCTGCCCCCAATGACATCAAGCCCTGCCCACAATGACATCAAGCCCTGCCCCCAATGACAAAAAACACTGCCCCCAATGACATCAAGCCCTGCCCACAATGACATCAAGCCCTGCCCCCAATGACATCAAGCCCTGCCCACAATGACATCAAGCCCTGCCCGCAATGGCATCAAACCCTGCCCCCATGACATCAAGCCCTGCCCCCAATGACATCAAGCCCTGCCCACAATGACATCAAACCCTGCCTCCAATGACATCAAGACCTGCCCACAATGACATCAAGCCCTGCCCACAATGACATAAAGCCCTGCCCACAATGACATCAAGCCCTGAGCCCAATGACATCAAGCCCTGCCCCCAATGACATCAAGCCCTGCCCCCAATGACATCAAGCCGTGTCCCCAATGGCATCAAGCCGTGCCCACAATGACATCAAGCCCTGCCCGCAATGGCATCAAACCCTGCCCCCATGGCATCAAGCCCTGCCCACAATGACATCAAACCGTGCCCCCAATGACATCAAGACCTGCCCACAATGACATCAAGCCCTGCCCACAATGACATTACACCATGCCCCCAATGACATCAAGCCCTGCCCCCAATGACATCAAGCCCTGCCCCCAACGACATCAAGCCCTGCCCACAATGACATCAAGCCCTGCCCCCAATGGCATCATACCCTGCCCACAATGACATCAAGCCCTGCCCCCAATGACCTCAAGCCCTCCCCACAATGACATCAAGCCCTGACCCCAATGACATCAAGCCCTGCCCCCAATGACAACAAGCCCTGCCCCCAATGACATCAAGGCGTGTCCCCAATGGCATCAAGCCCTGCCCACAATGACATCAAGCCCTGCCCGCAATGGCATCAAACCCTGCCCTCTTGACATCAAGCCCTGCCCCCAATGACATCAAGCCCTGCCCACAATGACATCAAACCCTGCCCCCAATGACATCAAGACCTGCCCACAATGACATCAAGCCCTGCCCACAATGACATTACACCATGCCCCCAATGACATCAAGCCCTGCCCACAATGACATCAAGCCCTGCCCCCAATGGCATCAAACCCTGCCCACAATGACATCAAGCCCTGCCCCCAATGACCTCAAGCCATGTCCCCAACGACATCAAGCCCTGCCCGCAATGACATCAAGCCATGTCCCTAATGGCGTCAAGCCCCGCCCCCAATGACATCAAGCCGTGTCCCCAATGCCATCAAACCCTGCCCTCTTGACATCAAGCCCTGCCCCCAATGACATCAAGCCCTGCCCACAATAACATCAAACCCTGCCCCCAATGACATCAAGACCTGCCCACAATGACATCAAGCCCTGCCCACAATGACATTACACCATGCCCCCAATGACATCAAGCGCTGCCCACAATGACATCAAGCCCTGCCCCCAATGACATCAAGCCCTGCCCACAATGACATCAAGCCCTGCCCCCAATGACAAAAAACACTGCCCCCAATGACATCAAGCCCTGCCCACAATGACATCAAGCCCTGCCCCCAATGACATCAAGCCCTGCCCACAATGACATCAAGCCCTGCCCGCAATGGCATCAAACCCTGCCCCCATGACATCAAGCCCTGCCCCCAATGACATCAAGCCCTGCCCACAATGACATCAAACCCTGCCTCCAATGACATCAAGACCTGCCCACAATGACATCAAGCCCTGCCCACAATGACATAAAGCCCTGCCCACAATGACATCAAGCCCTGACCCCAATGACATCAAGCCCTGCCCCCAATGACATCAAGCCCTGCCCCCAATGACATCAAGCCCTGCCCCCAATGACATCTGCCCTGACCCCAATGACATCAAGCCATGTCCTCAATGACATCAAGCCCTGCCCACAATGACATCAGCCCTGCCCCCAATGACATTAAGCCCTGCCCACAATGACATCAAGCCCTGCCCCCAATGACATCAGCCCTGACCCCAATGACATCAAGCCATGTCCCCAATGACATCAAGCCCTGCCCCCAATGACATCAAGCCCTGCCCACAATGACATCAAGCCCTGCCCCCAATGACATCAAGCCCTGCCCCCAATGACATCAATCCCTGCCCACAATGACATCAAGCCCTGCCCGCAATGGCATCAAACCCTGCCCCCATGACATCAAGCCCTGCCCCCAATGACATCAAGCCCTGCCCACAATGACATCAAACCCTGCCTCCAATGACATCAAGACCTGCCCACAATGACATCAAGCCCTGCCCACAATGACATAAAGCCCTGCCCACAATGACATCAAGCCCTGAGCCCAATGACATCAAGCCCTGCCCCCAATGACATCAAGCCCTGCCCCCAATGACATCAAGCCGTGTCCCCAATGGCATCAAGCCGTGCCCACAATGACATCAAGCCCTGCCCGCAATGGCATCAAACCCTGCCCCCATGGCATCAAGCCCTGCCCACAATGACATCAAACCGTGCCCCCAATGACATCAAGACCTGCCCACAATGACATCAAGCCCTGCCCACAATGACATTACACCATGCCCCCAATGACATCAAGCCCTGCCCCCAATGACATCAAGCCCTGCCCCCAACGACATCAAGCCCTGCCCACAATGACATCAAGCCCTGCCCCCAATGGCATCATACCCTGCCCACAATGACATCAAGCCCTGCCCCCAATGACCTCAAGCCCTCCCCACAATGACATCAAGCCCTGACCCCAATGACATCAAGCCCTGCCCCCAATGACAACAAGCCCTGCCCCCAATGACATCAAGGCGTGTCCCCAATGGCATCAAGCCCTGCCCACAATGACATCAAGCCCTGCCCGCAATGGCATCAAACCCTGCCCTCTTGACATCAAGCCCTGCCCCCAATGACATCAAGCCCTGCCCACAATGACATCAAACCCTGCCCCCAATGACATCAAGACCTGCCCACAATGACATCAAGCCCTGCCCACAATGACATTACACCATGCCCCCAATGACATCAAGCCCTGCCCACAATGACATCAAGCCCTGCCCCCAATGGCATCAAACCCTGCCCACAATGACATCAAGCCCTGCCCCCAATGACCTCAAGCCATGTCCCCAACGACATCAAGCCCTGCCCGCAATGACATCAAGCCATGTCCCTAATGGCGTCAAGCCCCGCCCCCAATGACATCAAGCCGTGTCCCCAATGGCATCAAACCCTGCCCTCTTGACATCAAGCCCTGCCCCCAATGACATCAAGCCCTGCCCACAATAACATCAAACCCTGCCCCCAATGACATCAAGACCTGCCCACAATGACATCAAGCCCTGCCCACAATGACATTACACCATGCCCCCAATGACATCAAGCCCTGCCCACAATGACATCAAGCCCTGCCCCCAATGACATCAAGCCCTGCCCACAATGACATCAAGCCCTGCCCCCAATGACAAAAAACACTGCCCCCAATGACATCAAGCCCTGCCCACAATGACATCAAGCCCTGCCCCCAATGACATCAAGCCCTGCCCACAATGACATCAAGCCCTGCCCGCAATGGCATCAAACCCTGCCCCCATGACATCAAGCCCTGCCCCCAATGACATCAAGCCCTGCCCACAATGACATCAAACCCTGCCTCCAATGACATCAAGACCTGCCCACAATGACATCAAGCCCTGCCCACAATGACATAAAGCCCTGCCCACAATGACATCAAGCCCTGACCCCAATGACATCAAGCCCTGCCCCCAATGACATCAAGCCCTGCCCCCAATGACATCAAGCCCTGCCCCCAATGACATCAGCCCTGACCCCAATGACATCAGCCCTGACCCCAACGACATCAAGCCATGTCCTCAATGACATCAAGCCCTGCCCACAATGACATCAGCCCTGCCCCCAATGACATTAAGCCCTGCCCACAATGACATCAAGCCCTGCCCCCAATGACATCAGCCCTGACCCCAATGACATCAAGCCATGTCCCCAATGACATCAAGCCCTGCCCCCAATGACATCAAGCCCTGCCCACAATGACATCAAGCCCTGCCCCCAATGACATCAAGCCCTGCCCACAATGACATCAGTCCTGCCCCCAATGGCATCAGCCCTGCCCCCAATGACATCAAGCCATGTCCCCAATGACATCAAGCCCTGCCCCCAATGACATAAAGCCCTGCCCACAATGACATCAAGCCCCGGCCCCAATGACATCAAGCCCTGCCCCCAATGACATCAAGCCCTGCCCCCAATGACATCAAGCCGTGTCCCCAATGGCATCAAGCCGTGCCCACAATGACATCAAGCCCTGCCCCCATGACATCAAACCCTGCCCCCATGACATCAAGCCCTGCCCCCAATGACATCAGCCCTGTTCACCCCTGGTCGCTGCGGCGGGAACTCTGCGCGAACGGTTGGGAGGGGCGGCCTGTGGGTGGGGGGGGGGGGGGGGGGGAGGGGGCTCCTTCACCGGGGGTGGGGGGGGGGCCTCCGATGGGGTCTGGCCCGCGATCGGGTCCCACCGATCGGCAGGCCAGCCTCTCCTCCCCCCCCGGGCCTACTTCCTGGCGGGCCGACGCCATCTTGAGTCGGGGCCGGCGCGCTAAAGAAGTCCCCCGTGCACGCGCAGGATGGTGCTCCCGCGCCGTGCTGGCCCCCTTTGGCGGCCAGAATCGGTCGTACCCGGGCCCGGTTCGCGACGGCGTTCACGATGGCGCAAACACTTGGGCTCCATATTGCAGAATCGCCCCCACAAGATCCTGAGGGGTATTGACCGGGTGGATGTGGAGAGGATGTTTCCTCTTGTGGGCGAATCTAGAACTCGGGGCCCCCGTTTAAAATAATGGGTCTCCCATTTAAACAGGAGGTGAGGCAAAATGTTTTCTCTCAGAGGGGCGAGACTCTCTGGAACTCTCTCCCTCAGGAGGCAGTGAAGCAGAATCTTTAAATGTGTTTGAGACAGATGTGGATAGATTCTCGGTAAGCAAGGGGGGGATAGGTTACCAGGAGGTGGGCAGGATGCAGATTTGAGGTTGCTATCAGATCAGCCATGATCTTATTAAATGGGGGAGCAGGCTCGAGGGGCTGAATGGCCTCCTCCTGCTCCTTGCTCGTGTGTGACCATTTGTTTTGGTCTCTAATAGAGAGAGACACCTATGGCCTCTGGTAGACAGTATCTGATTATGGATGGATATACTCGTCATGTAGCTGGACGGACACGTACCTTTGGGGAACCCAGGCTATCTGTGATGCCTGAAGATGAATCTTCAATCCCCCTGTGAAGAGAAACAGACAAATCATTACCGTTCTCACCTGGAGGACATTGAAGAATAAGCTCAGGATGTCTGCTCGACGGTGATTATAGCAATATGACTTCTCTCAGGATTTACCCTGTTACCTCCAAGACATTTTACTTCCTCAGAACACCTGGGAAAAGATCATAGGCCTGAAACGTTACCTCTATTTCTCTCTCCACAGATGCTACCACGTCTGCTGAACATTTCTCGCATTTTCTGTTTCGATTTCATCAATGACCCTCCTTCCATCGTAAGGTCAGAAGTGGGGATGTTCGCTGATGATGTCCAGCACCAACTCCTCAGAGACGTCCATATGCGGCAAGACCGGGCTGGCAAGTAGCAATCGCGCCACACAAGTGCCAGGAAATTACCACCTCCAGCATGGCAGAATCCAATCAGCTCCCCTTGATATTCATCATCACTACTGTCCCTGAATGACCCACCATCAGCATCCAGGCTGGAGATTGAACTGGGCCAGTCAAATAAATACTGTGGCTGCGAGAGCTGGGCAGGGACAGGAAGTTCTGCAGTGAGTAACTCACTACCTGATTTCCCCCCCCCCCCCCCCCCACACAAAGCTATTCCAGCATCTAGGAACATTGCCTGGGTGAGCTGGGACACTAACAATGCCCAGACTCAGAGTCACCACCTGAGCACAGGGTAAGTCTGGAATCTGGGGCCTCTTCAGCTCTGAATCTCAGGTTACCCCAGGCAGTGCAATAAACCATCATCCGAGTGTTATGGGCCAGGGTTTAGAGAACCCCAAAGTGTATCATGGAGTTCACCTGACCCACAACTTTTACTAGATTGTGGTGTGGGGAGCACACGGCCCACTCTACAGGTGTGGTAGAGCAGAAATGGAAAAGTATTTTTTTAAGCAAAACAATGTTTATTCTGTGAACTCAAGTTAACCTTTTAAAACTGAACATCAAAGCAACCATCAATTCAAATACAACCCCCAAAGACTACAACACTGAGTAAACCTTTAAGCTTTCCTTTTTAACATCCATACGACTTAAAAACAAAACCTTTATCAGAAGCACATCAGGTTAAAGTCACTACTGAGAACATTTATAATTCTGAATTCACCAAATGATCAAGAGATAGTCTTTTGATGGCAGAGAGAACAGCAGTACACCTGCTTGGTCTGGCTTCAGCTCCAACACTGAAAACGAAACTTAAACACACCCTGCAGCAAACAGCCTAAAATGAAAGTAAAAAGCTGACAGACGGCCCAGCTCCACCCACACTCTGACATCACTGCAGTAATATGAGCAGCCAAACATTTCTTAAAGTGACATTCTCATGACACCAGAAACAACGCCCTCCACCTGGCAGACTCGGCAGAGGACGGGGGCGAGGGGCGGGGTCTGGGAATGCTGCCTGGGAGTGTATTTTTGGACGAGGGCTGATACACCGGGAGCTCTCTGACTCTCACCTCAGCCGGGTCAGTGTTCTGATCACCTCGTCCTTCTTCAGCAGCTCCTCCTGGTAGATTTTGAGTTGATCCTCTAGCTGTGAATGGAAGAAAGATAAATTCAACTGCTGACTTCGGGTGAGTGTGGCAATGGGCAACGGATTCTGGGATCGCCCCATGGACCATGTCACACTGCAAGCCAGAGTCTCCCCCAGGCCTCCTGCATTGTGCCAATAAGTTAAAATACTTGAAGATGTTGGTTACAGGGAAAGTTTATCAACTTCCTGGTAAACTTACTGTCAATACTTACATCCATTAGTTTTACACTGGTTGAATAATCCAATGATCTATATGTGTTCGACATCATGGGTTTCACCTTTATAAGAGGGAAATATATATTCAAACATCAAACTTGCGTTTAACCGGGGCCCACCACAGTCTTTAGCCGCAGTCCCAGGAAACTGAACTCCAATACCGCTAAGTACCTCCCACCTCCCAGATACACCATCCCGCCCTGACTCCCTTCTGCCCCTCCCCTGGACTGCTATGTCTGGGGGCAACAAGTGGCTGCCTGAGATGCCAGTCAGATTGTCACTGGGCAGAGTTGCTCTGAATGTGTTGCTGAGACAGAGAAGTGGGGAGTGTTTGGTCACGTTGCTACAGAAACTGCACAAACAGACTGTCACCGGAGAGCTGGGCAATTATCCTGACAATGGCCAGGCTCCAACCTCAGCTTCTTTTGGCTAACCAAATAAATTAAATCAATAGATTAAGGGATAAGTTACAAAAGTAAGTCGCTTAAAGGGACACTGCATCAAAGTAAACAGAATCTCAAAGGACACTTCAAATCATCGAATCAAAGTATGACGAAAGGGGTCAACAGAACACTCCAATCCCCTTGGTGCCCACTGGGCATGGAATGCCTCGTTGCTGCCACAGGATAGCCTTTACCCTCTTTCCAGGGACACCCAGCAGTGAACATATCCACAGGAAAGGGACAGACAGTCGGGACGGACAACCCCCTTGACCGTCCACTGCCTGGATCGATTAATGGCCAGCTTGGCCAGGCCCAGGAGCAGGAACAGGCCCACGAGGAGGTCATCCTCGCACCCCACCACCCTCCACTCCAGGCGCTTCAAGATCAGGAGAGTGTGGGGCTGAAGTGCAACCAAAGAGAAACTAATTTTTCAGAAATCTAAAAAGGGTGTGCAGCCTGGCATCGCTTAGACATGCGTGGCCCAGGGCGACACGCGGTACAGCGGTTAGCAATGCAGCCTGGCATCGCTTAGACATGCGTGGCCCAGGGCGACACGCGGCACAGCGGTTAGCAATGCAGCCTGGCATCGCTTAGACATGCGTGGCCCAGGGCGACACGCGGCACAGCGGTTAGCAATGCTGCCTATAGCATCGCTTAGACATGCGTGGCCCAGGGCGACACGCGGCACAGCGGTTAGCAATGCAGCCTGGCATCGCTTAGACATGCGTGGCCCAGGGCGACACGCGGTACAGCGGTTAGCAATGCAGCCTGGCATCGCTTAGACATGCGTGGCCCAGGGCGACACGCGGTACAGCGGTTAGCAATGCAGCCTGGCATCGCTTAGACATGCGTGGCCCAGGGCGACACGCGGCACAGCGGTTAGCAATGCTGCCTATAGCATCGCTTAGACATGCGTGGCCCAGGGCGACACGCGGCACAGCGGTTAGCAATGCAGCCTGGAATCGCTTAGACATGCGTGGCCCAGGGCGACACGCGGCACAGCGGTTAGCAATGCAGCCTGGAATCGCTTAGACATGCGTGGCCCAGGGCGACACGCGGCACAACGGTTAGCAATGCAGCCTGGCATCGCTTAGACATGCGTGGCCCAGGGCGACACGCGGCACAGCGGTTAGCAATGCTGCCTATAGCATCGCTTAGACATGCGTGGCCCAGGGCGACACGCGGCACAGCGGTTAGCAATGCAGCCTGGCATCGCTTAGACATGCGTGGCCCAGGGCGACACGCGGCACAGCGGTTAGCAATGCAGCCTGGCATCGCTTAGACATGCGTGGCCCAGGGCGACACGCGGTACAGCGGTTAGCAATGCAGCCTGGCATCGCTTAGACATGCGTGGCCCAGGGCGACACGCGGCACAGCGGTTAGCAATGCAGCCTGGCATCGCTTAGACATGCGTGGCCCAGGGCGACACGCGGCACAGCGGTTAGCAATGCTGCCTATAGCATCGCTTAGACATGCGTGGCCCAGGGCGACACGCGGCACAGCGGTTAGCAATGCAGCCTGGCATCGCTTAGACATGCGTGGCCCAGGGCGACACGCGGCACAGCGGTTAGCAATGCAGCCTGGAATCGCTTAGACATGCGTGGCCCAGGGCGACACGCGGCACAGCGGTTAGCAATGCTGCCTACGGCGCTTAGGACCTGGGTTTGCATCCCGGCCCCGGGTCACTGTCCATCACAACTCAAAGATGTGCAGGTTAGGTGGACTGACCACACTAACTTGCCTCTTAATAGGGAAAAAAAGTAATTGGGCACTCTAAATTTATTTTAAAAAAAGATATTGCCCCTGGACTCCAGAAGGCCGCAAGCAACTTGGGAGTCTGTGAATCGATGCAACCCACGGTTGTGTGGGACTGCTTTGTGTGGCACTCTCCAGCCCAAACCCCGGTGGTAAGGGGAGGACTCCCCCATAGAGGGGTCTCCACCGGACACCTCCACCGCCGGATGACTACAGGGCAAGAAGGTGAACGGTGGAAGGTGTGTAGCAGCAGCTCATAAAGGAAAACGCTCCAAGCAACGCTAACGGGAACACGGGGGCCTTCCATCGGGCAGCTCCGATTGTAGGGCACCGGCCCCCGAGGAAGGGATCGGGTTTGGGACTGGGACTGATGTGAAGCTCCGTTTCGGCAGGAATACATTCAGACGGGAGTCCACCACACACCTGAGCATCCCCCAGGCCTGGTGTGCCATCGAATCTGATCGCCCCGGCAGCCGCAGGCCTCCTCTCCACCTCTCCTGGAGGTATAGCGGTGGAGGTACAGATTCCCCAGCAGCGGCTCCCTGCGGCTCACGGCGATACACACCAGACTTTGATCAGGCCCTGGTAAAAGATGGGCCATTCCAGTAAGGAATTGCGAATGGCCCTCAGGTCTAAAGACAGGAGCTGCCCATCATAATTCAGACCATTGCACTGGGAGAAGAAATAGGTTGGCAGGGCGCACCATCAGGAGGGGGGGGGAGCTCAGTGTAACTGTATTGCTGCAGGGGTCTGAAGGTGGAAGTCACACAAGGGCCCAATCATCCTCTCATTATCATAGAATTTATCAAAGACTAGAATTTACAGTGCAGAAGGAGGCCATTCGGCCCATCGAGTCTGCACCGGCTCTTGGAAAGAGCACCCTACCCAAGGTCAACACCTCCACCCTATCCCCATAACCCAGTAACCCCACCCAACACTAAGGGCAATTTTGGACACTAAGGGGCAATTTATCATGGCCAATCCACCTA